>NC_092343.1:217956666-218292500 GCF_046630445.1 Rutidosis leptorrhynchoides | reverse complement strand
TAGGAGTAAGATCCATCGTAGGAGTCTCGGTTTAGTGTATTGCTTAGTGAATAGATATTTAAGGGCTGAGTGATCTGTGTAAACCGTAGTTTTGGACAGGATGAGATAGGAACGGAATTTTTCGAAGGCGAAAACTATAGCTAGCAGCTCCTTTTCTGTGGTGGTTTAATTATCTTGAGCTCCGGTTAAGGTTTTGCTGGCGTAATAGATTGGATGAAAGTGCTTATCTGTCTGTTATCCTAGTACAGATCCAACTGCAAAGTCACTTGCATCACACATGATTTCGAATGGTAAACTCCAATCGGGAGCGATCATGATGGGCGCATGTGTGAGCTGTTCCTTCAGATAGTTGAATGCTTTTCTGCATTCTTCATCGAAGACAAACGGAACTTCCTTTCCGAGGAGATGAGTGAGACGTCGAGTGACCTTTGAAAAATCTTTAATGAAACGTCGGTAAAAACTAGCATGTCCAAGGAAACTCCTTACCGCTTTTACAGTGGTAGGTTTTGGAAGCTTAGTAATGGTCTCAACCTTAGCCTTATCAACTTCTATTCCTGCTTATGAAATCTTATGTCCTAAAACTATACCTTCTTTAACCATGAAGTGACATTTTTCCCAATTCAGAACTAAATTCGAATCTTCACACCGGGTGAGCATCTTGTCAAGGTTATAAAGGTACGAATCAAAGGTACTACCAAAAACTAAAAATTCATCCATGAAGACTTCCATACAACGTTTAATCATGTCATGAAATATTGCTACCATGCATCGCTGAAATGTAGCTGGTGCATTGCATAACCCAAAGGGCATGCGTCGATAGGTGAATGTTCCATAAGGACAGGTGAAGGTTTTCTTTTCTTGGTCCTTTGGATCGAGAGGAATTTGAAAGTAGCCGGAAAAACCGTCAAGGAAATAATAGAACTCATTTCCTGATAGACGTTCCAATATTTGATCGATGAAAGGTAACGAAAAATGATCCTTCTGGGGTGCATCGTTAAGTTTACGATAATCTATGTAAACCCTCCAACCGGTGACCTCCCGTGTTGGAATATGTTCATTATTCTCATTTTGGATTACAGTCATTCCTCCTTTCTTGGGTACGGCTTGAACAGGACTGACTCATGGTGAATCGAAAATGGGATAGATCAGACCGGCATCCAGAAGTTTGATTACTTCCTTCTTGAAGACTTCTTGAATCATAGGATTGACCCTTCTTTGCCTCTGAACTGATGGTTTGAAATCATCTTCCATGAAGATATTGTGGGTGAAATAGTTGGGACTGATTCCTTTTATGTCGGAAATCTTCCAAGCAATTGCTTTCTTATGTGATTTCAGAACTTGAATCAATTTCGCCTTCTCATGTGGCGTGAGGTCTTTTGAGATGATTACAGGGAGTTGTGATTATCCTTCTAAGAATGCATACTCCAGATGTTCGGGTAACTTTTTCAATTCTAATTCCGGTGGTTCCTTGATAGATGGCTTCATTCTAGCTATTTCTGCTCTGTCTAACGAGTCATACCTCTCTTGGAATTCTAATTCTTCGTCCTTAATAGCGGTCACTGATGCTATCTATTCTTTGGTTCTGGAAATTGTCTTTCTTAAAGCTTCTTCTTCAGAAACATCTTCTTTATTTTCGAAGATGGGTTCAGGAATCTCCGCACATTCTTCTTTTGACTGGGTTCCTGAAATACCGGAATGAAATTTATTTCTTCATTCGGTCTTCTCCTTAATAGCGGTAGGGTAATTCCTTGACCTAGTGGTGCTATTTGGATAGTTTTGCCTAACAAGTTACTTTCAGAGAGGGGAGATTTATGTTGACCAGGATCTATGGCTAAATAGGAGTTGAGATTTTCTTCAGGTGGTGTAAAGAACAGATCCTTAGAAATTTGATATTGACTGCATATAGCCATGATATCCTCTAGATATTTATTGATGAGTTCTTGAAAAGAATCAGTGAGGTTGATATCTTCCTCGCGGGGGTGGCTCATGAGTCGGTCGACATTAAATGTGACTTCTTCACTTCCAAATCTTAAGTTCAATGATTTATCGTGAACATCGATTACGGCCTTGGCAGTATTCATGAATGGTCTACCAAGTATGAGGGGGACCTTCGTGTCTTCATCAATATCCATAATGACGAAATCGATGGGGAATGCGAACTTATCCACTCTGACTAGGACATTCTCATCTATCCCTCGAGGAATCTTAACTGATCTGTCCGCGAGTTGGATAGTCATTCTGGTTGGTTGTAAGTATTTTAATCCTAGCTTTTGGAATAATGAATAGGGCATTAGGTTTACACTGGCTCCTAAGTCTGCTAAAGCATTGCTAATCTGGACATCTTGCAGGTAGCAAGGTTCCGTAAATCTTCCTGTATCTCCTAACTTAGGGGAATACCATGTTGTAACACTAATGAGCATTCTTCACTTAAGGGCAAGCTAACTATCTCCCTTTGTTCGAAAGCAGTTCTTTGAAAAATTTAGCGCAGTTTGGCATTTCAACTAAAGCATCTACTAGTCGTACATTCAAATGTAAATTCTTAATAATATCCCAATACTTAGCGAATTGCGCTTCTTGTTTTTCTTTCCTAAGCCTACCTGGGAAAGGTATGTGGGTGCGCAGAATGATTTCCTGGGCCTTAGGAGAGATAGGTTCCGGTGGATTGACAACTAGGTCAATTAACACAGGTTCCTTATCGGAAAAATCTTGTATGGGTATGTTAACAGTTGTTTCCTTCCCACCTCTAGTTACTACTAGGGTATCAAACTCACTACTCTCTAATTCAACTTTAGCGGTTAAACGTTTATGTGTAAGCTGAAAATTGATTATTAACTCTTCAAAAGTCTTTATCAAGGTATCAAATTTGTTCTGGCATTCTATGACTTGAAGGTTTATCATGTATTACTTTTTCATAAATTCCACTAAAGTTTCTTTAGAGAGGGTAGCAGATTGGTGTAGTGGGAGGAGTATATTAAAGTTCGAGCTATTATGCTGTTTATATTCCCATCTAGGGTAAGGATACCTTAGATTGGTTCTAGTAGCATCGGTACTTTTAGGAATTGATAAACTTTGAAGAGTGAGGATGAGATCTTGTAACCTGGTTTCCAGTATTTGTACCGTATGAGCGAAGATGTCATCCTTCTCAGCAGCTTCTTTATTCCGATCCTCCTGCTGTGCAGCTATTGTATCCAAAAGATCACATGCTTCGTCTGCTTTTCGGGACATGAAATTGCCTTGCGAGGCCATGTCTAGGAGAGACTTATCATCCTTGGTCAAACCATTGTAAAGCGTGCAGATTATGTCTGCCCGACTTAATGAATAATTCGAACATCTTTTAAGCATCACTTTTACTCTATTCCATGCTAGACACAATCTCGTTTTCTTTTGAGAAAAGTTGGTGATGTCATTTCTTAAACAGGTTTGCAGGGAAGGTGGATAAAATTTGTTCAAAAACTTAGTGGCTAATTCTTCCCATGAGTGTATTGAATTCGGATTAAGACCATCAAACCATGTTAAAGCGTGTGAAGACATAAAATATTGGAAAAGATGAAGTTTTAAAAGGTTTTTCTCGTTTTCTTCCTTCTTAAAAGAGTCAACCAGACTGATAAATTTGTTTAAGTGAAAGTTTGGATCGTCAGTCGGTATTCCTTGAAATTTACAGATCATATTGACTAGCTTGATCATATGTGAACTGATTTTTAGAGTTCCTTCGGTTCCTAAGGTGATTGGTCCTCCTCTTTCTTCTAAGCATGATTTTTGTATAGAAGCAAGGGTGTTTTATTGTTCCATTTTTATGATTTTCTATTTAAAAAGACTTAAAAGTAACTTTTAGAAAATATTAATTGACTAAAAGGATCGATAATTTAATAAAAAAAATTATTCTTGAAATTCGGTCGCTAACCTTATCGATATTCCAATTGATAGGATTTCTTACAGATTACTAGGTATCTAGGTGTCCAGGCCGACTACGAAGAGGCGGGATCCTTTTGGTTCCAATATAATTGGAGATTGTTTGGAAAATCCAACAACCAAGTCCGTGTATAAATGTCTTTCTTAGACACCACCAAACAATACTTTTGTTTGCTTAAAATCTTCTTCAATCAAAATATTCGATCCCCGACAGCGGCGGCAAAAAGGTAAACCTCCTAGGATATAGCCAAAATAGACGGTTTTGTTCGTGCGGTGTCGTTAGGTCGCAGGGCGTCAAATTTGGTATAGCACCGAGAAGTTCTCGTTTAATTTATATTTTGCGGGGCCTAAATTTACTTTTTACTTTCTAATGTAGAAGGTGTAATTTAACCTAGGGTCGTGCTTTTGAAGGGTTTAACGAATTGAATATCAAGTGGATAATTGTATTTTATTTAAATTACCTGGATAAAAGATAGTAGTTGGTTTAAGCTAAAATCCTAATTGCAAAAAAGTAAATAAAGTAGGAGGATGTCCGGAGTGTGCAGATCAGGGAAATATTGACCAAGATATCAATTTGGGTTAGGGAAAGGTAATTATGTTGACATTAAAGCTTATGATTGAAATGGTGTAGATCTGGTTGGATGAGCCAATTACACCGACCTACTTATCTCTAAACTCTCAGAGTTCTTATTGAGCAGTGAAAAGTATGTCACATGGTTGTATAACTGAAATGTGACAATACCTCGGAGGTTACCCTTAGTAAAGCACTAGGTTTATTAGTGAGTTGAGTTCTAATCCTAACCCTCGTTATCAGTTTGGTTAACTGAATAACAACGTGCCGTGTTGATTGAACACTGATCACAAACAGAAGGAGTCCGTCGGGTTAAGTTGACAAAACCTTAAATGAAAACTAACAACCATTTCATCATACTAATGAGATCAAACCAAGACAAACGTTATATAACATTAAAGTTGATATACTGAAAGTAAAGCAGATAGAAACCTAACAGGTACCTAGACAGTTGGTATGACTTAATCCTAGGGCAACAATCAAACAAGAACATGCAATAGGTTTGGATCATACAGTCAGGGCACTAGCTAGATTGTAACAGCTCCTAAGTGGTCTCTTTGGAATAGTCAATAGGCATACTAGGTCATTCATGTCTCAATTCCTAGGTTCCGTGTCCTAAAAGTGCATTAAATGCCTCTCGGGAACTCCGGCCATACCGAGTTCATAGAATCTTCAGATACAGTATAACTAGGGGTCTTAATCCTATGAAGTAGCTAAGTTCATATAGGTAGACATGTCCTGATCACAACTGTAACACCGGCCATTTTTTTTATAACACAGCGAAAGTCTTAGTTAATAAAACACCACATTAATTACATTAGTTTAAAAGCTTAAGTTTAACTTTAACAAATGGTGTTACTTTATTACAAATACGGTTACAAAAGCCTACATCAGAGTTCCAAGTCAAACATGACTTCTACATCATGTTCCGATCCCAGTAACAGTAGCTAAACCTGCAGGGGAGGAATGTGGGGGATTAGCGCACCGCTAAGTGAATGTAATCTATTTACAGATTAAGGTTATGAAATCCATCATACAACAGTCAACTAACA
Organism: Rutidosis leptorrhynchoides; assembly: GCF_046630445.1. Taxonomy (NCBI): domain Eukaryota; kingdom Viridiplantae; phylum Streptophyta; class Magnoliopsida; order Asterales; family Asteraceae; genus Rutidosis; species Rutidosis leptorrhynchoides. Next base: position 218,286,968 of record NC_092343.1, on the reverse strand, counting down.
TGCTTACAACCATCAAGCATACAAGCAACGATAATATGAGGATCGACAGCTTGTACGGGCACACGACCTAACTGATCGGACTAGGATCTACCGATAGTCCTTCCTACCAGTCTCTGCATAACTATCCAAACGCAACACATGAGTTCTTCTATGCTATACTAACAGACTGTAGGACTTGGACTCAACCTCCCTTGGAATGGTTGACCTCACACGGACTTTAACTGCCTTAGGAATGGTTGAAAGTCCCCAACCGCCCTAGGAATGTCTGGTGTCAAACACAGTGCACATATATAACATATTAATCACATAGCATGCAACTATCCATCTAGCATGGCAATCACTACGCTACATTAGGTAATCATAGTAATCCACAGTAGCATGATTTGCTACTTAAACTCTATCTGAAGATAGACCCACTCACCAATTACCAGCAACTGAAGATTCTTAGAGGTCTAATCTTTCTGAGTCTTCTCTTTCTCTTTTTCCACCTGAGAATAGACATAATCAAGTCAGTAATCATGTCTTGATATCATCCCTACAACAAGACAATAGCATCAATAAACAAGCACTTGAACACTTAATCAATCTGACCTGTCAACCGTACGAGTGACACTCATCCTGATATGGACAAAACGGACGATTTTTTTTTATTCGCGCGGTGTCGTCAGGCCGCGGCTCGCCAGGATCTGCCACTCGTGGGAGGAAGGTATTGTTTTAAATTTATATTTAGCGGGGCCTAAATCTTACTACTCCTTATAACTAAGGGAAATATGACCTAGAGTCGTATTTTTAAGATATCAGTAGAATCGAACCTATAATTAAGCCTAAGATAGTTAGGGAGTAGTGAATATTTATTTTTAGATTTTCTAATTTATAAGGCAGATAAAGTAAATGCGATAAAATTCGTAATTCAGATAAGGTTAAAGTGAGTGCATACTATGACTTCATCAGTTATTCTACCGAGATTATGGAATGCTGGGTCATGAATAGGCAGAGGCCCTGTATTCATTACACTGGTCCTAAACGCCCCTGTCCTAAGACATGTCACTGGGTACTGCGTTAGGCTTGAAGATTCTGAATAGACAGCAACGTCCCTTACCCCCGACGCCCGTGCAGTCTGACTACAGGCATACACGTTCAGACGGCTCATCCAATTGAGCGACTCGGTTGGGTGACGTATTAACATTCCAAAATGGTCTAAACTTTCTTAAGCATAATAGAATACATAGTTTACCATATCCGAGAGACGTGATGCATTTTAATTCTTTCGTTAATGATTGGTAAAAGATAGTTTGGCCCTTAAAAAGAGTTCAACCATAATTAACACCATGGCCAATGTAACACCCCGCCAAAATTGGCATTGACGCAGATGTTAACTCTGGTCCCAGTGCTCGGCTTGACTTCTACGTAACAGCAGAGTTCTACAGCGGAAGCAAAGTATCTAAGTACCTGAGACAAAACATGCTTAAAAGTGTCAACCAAAATGGTTGAGTGAACAACATAGGTTTAATAATCATAACAAGTTTTTAGACCACAAGATTTAGTTATAGAGTTTAATCAGTTCGGTAGTAGTGCTGAGGTGTATGATATCGAGACTAAACAAAGTTACCCCGTGATCACTTTAATTCGTTCGTGTTGTTAAATCATTATTATGTAACCAAAGACCAGTGGTCAAATGGTTAGAGACGTCGCTCTCAATAGGCCTACTCACAATAACTAAGTTTGCATTTATACGTAGCAATTAACGATATCATGGCAGGGATTTAGCATGAATCAAAGCATGCAGCACAGTTTGAACTAATCAAAAGAAAGTTTTCATGTACTTGTGTCTAAGCGTAAAACAGTTTAAAAGCAAGCATGTGTCTCACCCCAAAGTTATAAAATAAGTAATAGAGAAAGCTAAAAAGCGGGGCTATGAAGTTTACCTTAATAGCAGATAGATATTCTACGCAAGTTATATGATCGGTGGGTTGAACACGGAGATCTCAACCTAGAGATATTATGTTCGATTAGTTAATGTCTAATAGACATAAAGTTTGTTTATTAATATAGTAAACTATATTAACAGTGACCATTTTCTCGAGAGAAGTTATATTTATATAAGTGATAATATACTTAGTATACTTAAGCGTTACTATATAGGTAAGTGTATAAGTTATAATAATAATAATGATAGTATTATTCTTTAATTAATCAATTATTAAATAATCTCATTAATACAGGTATTATATATATATCCATACCTACATGTTACATATACATGTAATCTTTATCATTATATTATGTACATGTTTATAACTATACTATATATGTATATATCTTATGTATGTGTTACATATATATTAGAGTAATGGTGATACATATATATATATATCTATATATATATATATATATATACATAACTACTTATCATCTTTTGTAATTCTTGTAATATATAGATGATACTTATACACATTCATACATACACAAACGTACACATACATACATACATATATGCACATACATATACACTTATGTATATATTTGCATATACACACACACACACGTATACATACAGTGTATGCATACACATACGTACGTATGCATGCATGCATGCACGTACACCATGATCATAATTACTTTACTATTCCATAATCATAACCTTTTATCATAAACTTAACCTAGCAACATTAATCATACAATATTCATCAACCCTAATCTTTAATAACCAAACTTTAATCAAATCTTCTACTCTTTACTTATATATTCATAATTCATAATCTAACTCATGATCTTACTCTTCGTCTATTATTATTATTAAATAGCTTATTAACTTTACACATTAAACCATAAACTTCTTAATCATATTTATAACCTAAATATTTTAATCACAATCTTTATTTTTTCCATTAATCATATCTAAACCCTAATCATAATAATCATAATCACTATCTATATCATACTTATTCAATCAACATTAACCATGCTCTTTAACTAGTTCATACCTTTTTTTTTTATTATATCCTTATCCTTCTTTATTACTAATAACATTCATGATCTACTTTATAAATTTTTAACATCATCATTATCTTTATTACTAATAATAATAATCTTATAACTATTATCATTATCTAGCTTACATAAAATCATAAGCTTTAACTTATCAAACTAGTTTTATGAGTATCATAACTTAATAACTTTAATCTTATATTTATTTAACTAACTTATTAACATTAATCATAATCTTTCATTACATCCTTTAACCTTAATTAACTAGTAACTTATTAATACTTCATATCCAAACTCATGATCATAATTATATCCATACTTGAATATATATTACTAGTTCATATCTTTAACTTTTAATCATCATTATTCATAATTTAAAACATAATAACTAGAACAAAATTATAAGTATGATTATAATTATGGTTTAGGTATACCTTAAGAGATTAAGACCAGGAAAAAGGGTTTTGATTTGGAACCGAAATCGGAGCAGATTCACAGCAGGAATCACGACCCAAACAAGGGTTTCTTGGGTCTATTTTGGCTCGCAAACAAGCAAGAAAATAGCAGCAAAATCACAGCAACAATGGGCTGATTATGGCTGTCTCTTGATCACGTTTTACAGCCAAAAAAGGCTGTCTTGGTGCTCGAAAAGTACAGCAGAAACAGCAGCAAGAAACCAACAGAAAATGCGACAACGATGAACACTTTGAGGGCTGTTTTGAGGTGTCGAACACATCAGGAAAAACAGCAAAAGTAGCGTCTGCAGTGGGGTGTTTTTGGAGGCTATTTTGGGCTGTAAAAGGGTGGCAAAAGAGCTGCAAAAACACAGCAGTAGGTGGCGTCAGGAGTGGGCTGCTACAGCAACAAAAAATTAGGCGATTGAGGGGCTGAATTGGTGATGAAGTGTGGCTGTTTTGGAGAGGGATTTGAAGGCTGTTGTGGTCGTCAAAAGAATGAGGGTGTGAAGCAAAAAAAAAAACTGCCGTAAACAAAAGGGAAGGAGAGAGCTTGTGGGTGATTTTTTTAGAATGCAAATTGTGAAGATAAAACAAGCCAAGGTTTCCTTTTATAGAGTGTGGATTAGAGTTCTAATCACCTTAGGATTATTAGAGTTACTTGATGATCAAGGAGAAGATTAGGATTAGGATACAACTATTAGGAATGGATTAGGATTTGAGTTAGCTTAATGATCAAGCTTTATTTTTTTTTCTTTCAATCTAAGCCGAAATATTTATATAATTACATATATTTATTTATTTTTTTTTCAGCAAATTCAATATATTTATATATTCTATATATATTTTTTTAGGTTACATTTATTTAATACATTTTATTTAATCATGTACATTTTGTTCATGTCCTTTATTAATATTTACTCAGTTCCTAATAGTTTTTAGTTTATAAATATCACATTTAAATTATACATATAGTTTATATTATTAATTTAGTATTAGGGTTAGGTTTAGGGTTTAGAAGAATAGGGTTTTAATAATAACTACGATCATTTAATGCAAGCTAAAATTTCAGTTCTTGGGTCGTAACGGATAACAACCCTAAATTGATTACACAGAGGAACAGATGAAAAACCCCAAGGGCAATTTAGTAAATTTAGAAGAGAAAAGTGAGGGTTGTTATAGCCAAGTCAAGCTGACTTCCATGAACACGTTCAGTTATCCTAACGGTCCAATCCTTTATATGTCTAAACAAACAGTTCCTTAATTAACTAAGAATCCCTCAAGCGGGGTGCAATGCTTGAGACCACGTTATGGTGCAGTGTACTGGTCAACACTAACCGGGTTCCATGGCCTTACTTAGCAGAGGTACAACTTACAACAACCGCTGTGCTTCAGCGTGCATGTACGAAGTTTATATGCTTGGTGACTACACTAGCATGGTCTAGGACCGACAATGTACTAAGGTCTAGTCAGATGTTTCACTACGAAAGAGTCCTCAGTCGGAATCCAAAGCTTGATAGACTTACTACAACCGGTGTGCCTCAATCGATCTTACGTTGTATCCGATAGAATTCTCTTACCAAGGGGTGACACAAATAGTGTACTCTGAATCGGGGTTCGCGACTTCCCAATAACAGATCCTATAACTGCGTTCTATTAGTTGGAAAAGCGATTGAGTTTAAAGTATAATCGGAAAGCATTTCAACATCATACACAGACCATAATATTATTTCGGCATTATAACTGCTTACATCATAGCAAACACTAAAGATAACTACTCTCTAATCATGGAAACAATATCATAAAACATTATATAAAATAAAGGATAGAAGTACCAGTAGATTAAACGAGTTTCGAATACATAAGTGACAACTTCAAGACTCCAGACCGCTCCTAATACAATTTTCAGCGTTCTTCTCCGGGTACTAGTTTTCCCGCACGGAGTCGAAGGCCTTGAGAGTATGACTAATATTGTATAAGAGAGAGAAAGAAGTGAATTGAGGTGTGTGTTGGAATGAATGACAAAGACCCTTTAAATAGACTAGGATTTTACCAAAATACGGCTGGCTGGCCGTATGGCAGGCCGTATGGTGGACCGTATTTGGCAGCCCATTTAACTGGCAGCCCGTTTCTTGGGGGCGTTTGCTGGGCCGTTTGGCAGGCCGTACTCCATACTGGTAGGCCGTATGGCAGGCCATTTTTTGTGCTGGTCAGCCTTGATTTCCTGGATCATAACTTGATTTCTTGTCTTTCACCGTTTTTGCTCTAGAATCTTCGTTTTAGCTCCGATTCTCTTGATTTTTGTTGTACCGCCTTTGTAATTACTTGTTCTTCAATTCTAACTGATGAAGTGGGTATTTTGTCAACAAAGTTCGAATCTTTCTTGTTTTTGGGCCTTAATACCGGGGTAAAAACGTGACTTTTTAGCTGATATCAAATATCCCACACTTAGACTTTGCATGTCCTCAAGCAAATTCTCATTTTTTAAGAATCTTTTCGGTGTTTCTTTTCTAATAGCCTAAGCAGTTTTCTTTTATTATAAGAGCAAAAAGATAAGGTGAGTCATCTATGTTAGGTTTGAAATTATCTCTGCAAGCATGCGAGGAGGTTACATGACATAGTCTAGCTTTCACGGGTCACTCAAATCACTCAAGTGTTTAGGGTTCCCTATAGATCTAAGAAATGAATACTCATAGCCAGTCATGCTGCACCCATCATCATAGGCTTGATAAAGACTCAAATTCTTGCTGCTAATGCGAGAGCGATAGTAATCTCAGCTTTATAGGTCATTTGTCAATGATGGGAAAGGAATTTTGGAGTGGTAGTGAAGTTGTTTTTGAGAGGTGAGATAAAAGGGTACTGCAGTCTTTATACAGACTTTTATTCGGATAGATAGGAGTGTTGAAGTATTTTGAGAAGCACTTTGGAACTTTTCTTCATTTAATAATCATTTTCGATCGAGTTCTCTTTGGCGTTTCTCTTATATAGTTCTGCTCCTTTTTTCAGAACTTAAAAATCATTCAAATTTTTTTTTTTGAGACTTCATCTCGAGAAACTTTTTGCCGGTAAACTTTTTCAAGATCTTTGCCATGATACTAAGGAATCTCAATTTCTGGATTTTTCGAGAAATAATGATGTGGATGTGGTTGTGGAGTAGAAGTAGTGGAGGTACGGAAGGTTTATGTTTGACAAATGGCTAGCTATTTTGATTACAACCGAATCACGTTTCGCTGCTTGGAGATGTAGATCTAAAGAAAGTTCTGATTCTGAGCACAGATATCGGCACTCTCAACGGAAAATAGTGAAGCATTAAAGATGAATGCTGGTCTTATTTGGGGTGCCTCACCATAATCAATTTAGGTCGATAATGCCTTAGTCATGCAATGCCCTATTAGAGATTTCAATCTAACAAGATTTCCACCTTACTTAAGCCTTATTTTTATTGACAAACGTTTCAGGTTTTCAAAAATACTCTTTCGAAAAGGGTTTCTTTTGCAAAAATTTTGAAATTTGGCTTAAGGACTTGGAATCTTCGTAATGAGTTATTATAATACAGCATAAAATGATACCAACATCCTACACTTAGACGAACATTGTCCTCAATGTTCCTAGTGTATCCCACACTTAGGAGTTTTAGTTGAAGATTTGGGAATATTTGTCTAGTGTTTTTATTGGGTGTTATCCCACACTTAGTGATAAGCTAGGATGTGACATAGTTTGAATCTTGAGCTAGTAGCAAAAAGAAAGAAATACCCCTAGCAAATGCGGCTGGTTTCCAATCCTTGCGTCTTTATTGGCTCATTTGTCATCATTTATTCTTCTACTCTACTTTATTGCATGGGTTGCCTCCCGAGAAGTGCTTTTGTTTAAGGTCATTGGCTCAACCGTAGTGATGCTTCAAAAAGCAAACATTCCTAGCTGATGATTGTGATCTTGGTCTTCTCGAGGGAATGTGAGTCTTGGTGGATAAATCCTGAGAAAGTGTCGGACCAATAGTGGTAACAGATCCGGTACTTCTCTTGAAGATCTTCTGAAAGATAAGTAGTGCGCAGTTTCAGCTCTTGATAAGTCTTGAAGTCCTATGAGAATATTGTCCACAGCTCTGCTGGTTGAAATATGAATGTCAATCATAGAAGCAGTGCTGGTGTTGATGATTTCTCTGATGGGATGCTCATTTCGGAGGTCTTTAAACAATGTCAGAAACTGTATCTTTAGAACTTCGAAGTCTTCGGAATGATGATCTCCACAGTAAGAGTCTGTTGCTTTGCACAGATTAGTTAAGAGATGAATCTGGAAAGAAGTGAACAGCAATCCTAATCCGAGTATTAGGTTCACCGTCTTTGAGTATATCTCCCGACATTCAGCTTTAAATGTGAAACTAGGATCGGTGGATTTGTGGAAGATACGTGATAGCTGCTTCGTAACATAGGTGGCAATGTTGACTCGATCTGGTTCAAGATGAGAGAACAGATTGTTTCGCCTTGCTTCTTCCATAACAGCATCTCGTAACTCTTTGATAATCAGATCAGCGTGGTGATCAATTGTTACGTAAATCACTAGTCTGTCTGGTGTGCTTTCAAAATTATCTCTATCCAAAAGAGCGAAAAAGCTATGAATATCCTCGATCATTTGCAAATCAGAGTGATAAGTTGGGCGTCCGGTGGAAAGATCCATATGCTTCTGGATGAGAGTCAGTAGTGCTCGTTGGTTTCGTGAGAACGAAAATGCAGATCCGGCTAAGGCATTATAAACCCTAGAGTAAATGATCTTCTGATCTCGACATAATCTTGTCTCAAGGATAGTGTGAACCAGTGAATTGTGCTCTCGTTGCCTTTCTTCGTGATAGATATGATCGTGAAGAGAATTAATAAAGTCTTGAATGAGTTCTTCTAGGATTTCAACATGATTGTCTTCTCTTCGAAGATAGAGGTGGTGTTCTTCTCGGATAGCCATAATTCGTTCTGTTAAGCGTAGCAAAAAATCAATGGTTGATTTTCGGATGGCTTTGAGAATGTCTTCAAATTCATCGGTATCATTGATGAATGTGATCATGTCTGCGTGTGTAGATATAACTGGAATTCGATCTGAGGAAGACTTTGGCTCCCCTTGACCTGGTTCGGTTGGAGAGTGCGAGTTATTCAGAATGTCTTCATGTTGCTCTTCCTCATCATCATCGGTATCTTGTTCCTCTAAGGATGCGCCTGATGAATGGGTTTCTTCAGTATTCTGATTCTCCACTTTGATACTTGTAGGATCAATTTCTATGTCCTTAACCTCAGCCTTATCGGTCTTCTTCTTGAAACGAATGATTAAACTGTGATCTGCCGTCTCAAGCCTCATTATTTCTTCATGACGCTCAGTGCTTGGAGTGTGTATTGTCGCAGTTTCTTTTACGTCTTCCAATTCCTCTTCCTCTTCAGATTCCTCCTCTTCCTCTATTTCTTCACTGGGATCCTCTTCTTCCATTTCTGGGTCGTCTGCAGACTGTGATTCGCTACCCATCTCGACATCACTGGCTGGTGGTGAAGACTCGTCATTGGAAGTGATCCGTCTGGTGGAAATATCAAACATCTCTGCCTGTCCAGAAAGATCGGTTGGTCATTCAATTTTGAAGGTAACGCTCTCCCCATGTGATCGTAAGATCAAGCTTTGATTGTACACATCAATGACAGTCCTAGCCATATTCATGAAAGGTCTTCCTAACACTATTGGTGTGTGTAGGTCTTCCTTAATATCCATCACTACGAAATCCGTAGGATACAAGAATTTATCGACTTTCACCAAGATGTTCTTAACTATGCCCTTAGGATATCGAATTGTATGATCGGCAAATTGGATTGTCATTTTGGTTGGTGATAAGTCTCCTAACTCTAATCTCTTGTAGAGAGAGTAGGGTATTAGGTTGATACTTGCTCCTAAATCTGCTAGCACATGAATGGTTCCAGATTGGTAGATTGAACACGAGAAAACAAATCGGCCCATATCTCCTAGCTTTGGGGTAGAGAGTTTCTGAGTAATGCAGAGCATTCTTCACTAAGTGGAATTTTGTTAGAGTCAGGTATCCTCTCCTTTGTAGAAAGAAGCCTTCGGATGTATCTCTTCTGGTTGGGAACTTTGGACATAGTGACCAGGAATCTTCCATCAAGTTTGAAGGAATCGAGCTTGGATGGTTCTTCTTGTAGCCTTCCAGGATAAGGTACGCGAACTGGAGTTTCAGGGGTTAGCTTCTGAGTATATGTCGATTTATTCTTGAGCCTAGTTGATCTTCTTCGCAGTTCTTCCTCTGGGATTACAGAATCCATTTGCTTTGGTTCTTCTATGTGGGGATTTTAGATAGTATTACTTGGCAATCTTCCCTGCGGTCGGGTTTCAAGGCGTTGTGATAACTGTCCGAGCTGCGTTTCCAAACTTTTGAGCAGAGCCAATTGATTTCTCATTAGTGTCTCCGTCTGATCTTGTCTGGTTGTAGTTCTCAGATTTAACTGTTGTTGCCCTTGAATGAACTGAGTTAACTGATCATCAGCTCCGAGAGTGGGGTTAGTTGCTTTTGTAATCTGGTGGTAGGGGAATTTTCCTCAACTGGGGGACCAGTGAGTGGAAGTGGTTGATCGTAGGTCAATTGAGATTGTTGGGCTGGATAAGGTGGATAGCGATAGCAAAAAGATTGATTGTTTCGCTGAAATTGATTAACCCTAGGTGGTTGATTGAATCCGGGATTTTGTAGACGAGCTGGGTGTTGGACGTAACAGACTGAACCGTCAGAGTTTTCGTACTCAACTTGATATTCTTCGGTAGGTTGCGGGTTGGTACAATTAACACAAGCCTGAACTTGGTTAACCTGCTGCGGCTGCGTCTTCGTCTTCCTTTCTCATAGTTGTTTAGCAAGAGATTCCATCTTATCCGTGAGGGATTTGATGGCCTCCGTTTGATTGTTAAGTGCAGAGAGTGGGGCAGGTGATGAAGCTGTTTCACCACTGTTCCAGTCATGATGATGCATTGTCATGTTCTCGAGCAATTTCCATGCTTCGTCTGTGGTTTGGTTCATCAGATTCCCTTGAGCTGCTGCATCGATTGTCATCCTATGATTTACCGTAAGACCATTGTAGAAGGTACAGATTTGGGCTGACCGTTCTAGCTGGTGATTAGGGCATTTCTTCAGCAGGGTTTTGAATCGCTCTCATACAGTGTAAAGAGATTTATCATAACTTTGTTTGAAGTTAATGATGTCATTCTTCAGTTTGGTTTGTTTAGAAGGAGGGAAATATTTGGTTAGGAATTTAGTAGCCATCTCCGTCCATGACGTGATGGAATCTTTTTCCAGTCCTTCGAACCAAGTTTGAGCATGATGAGTGAGAGAATAGGGGAACAAGTATAGTCGGACTATATCTTGTCCTATCCCTGGCTGTTTGTAGGAGTTCGAAAGAGATATGAATTTATCAAGGTGAGAATTAGGATTGTCGTTCGGTAATCCATGAAACTGACAGCTATTTTGAATGAGCTGGATGATGTGATGTTTTAACTCGAATGAGTGTCCTTGAATCTCTGGAAATCTGATTGGTCCTCCTCGACCTTCAATTGAGGGTTTGGCATTTTCTACTAAAGTAACGCGTAACGCCATTTGATTTCTGATTCGTGCTTCCTTGCGTGCTTTAGAGATTATTGCGTCTGGATCAAGTACGAATAACAACGGGTCTGGTCTAGATCGGGTTTGGGTCATACACTAGGTATGCCTTTTTGTTATTAATTTTTCGCAAATAAACTAAATTATAATAAGCTAAACTAATCTAAAGTAATCTAATCTAGGGTAACCTAATTCTAAGGTAATCTAATTTAATCTAAAGTGATCTAAGGTAATCTAAGGTAATCTAATATAAGGTAATTTAACTAACTATCCTACGGTGGAATATGTTTTTGGTTCTGGCTACTGATTCCCTGGTATTTCGGTAACAGAGCTCCGCACGAACTATTCAACAAACCAAGTGGCCAGGCTGACTACGGAGAGGCGGGATCCTTTTGGTTCCAATATAATTGGCGACTGTTCAGAAAATCTAATAATCAAGTCCGTGTATAATTGTCTTTCTTAGACACCACTAAATGCTTGTGAATAAGTTTGATAGAGAGCAGTATTGCCTAATACCAGTTCCCCGGCAGCGGTGCCAAAAACTACACTCCTCCCGTGATATGTGTAGTGACCCGAACTTTTCCATGTTTATATATATTAAATGAAATTGTTATTTACATGATTAAGTGTTTCCAACATGTTAAGCAATCAAACTTGTTAAGACTTGATTAATTGAAATAGGTTTCATATAGACAACTGACCACCCAAGTTGACCGGCGATTCACGAACGTTAAAACTTGTAAAAACTATATGTTGACATATATATGGATATATATATATATAGTTAACATGTTATTATGATAAGTAAGTATCTCATTAAGTATTTTAACAATGAGTTATATACATAAAAATGAGACTATTGAATTAAGAAACTCGAAAACGATATATATAACGATTATCGTTATAACAACGTCTTACTAAATACATATGAATTATATTAAGATATTGATACACTATGTTTAATCATGATAAATTATAAGTAAATATGTCATTAAGTGTATTAACAATGAACTACATATGTAAAAACAAGACTACTAACTTAATGATTTCTAAACGAGACATATATGTAACGATTATCGTTGTAACGACATTTAACTGTATATATATCATACTAAGATATATTAATATATAATAATATCATGATAATGTAATAATTTAACATCTCTTTAGATATAATAAACAATGAGTTAACAACATTTAACAAGATCGTTAACCTAAAGGTTTCAAAACAACACTTACATGTAACGACTAATGATGACTTAACGACTCAGTTAAAATGTATATAGATGTAGTGTTTTAATATGTATTCATACACTTTTGAAAGACTTCAAGACACTTATCAAAGTACTTCTACTTAACAAAAATGCTTACAATTACATCCTCGTTCATTTTCATCAACAATTCTACACGTATGCACCCGTATTCGTACTCGTACAATATCCAGCTTCTAAATGTATTTACTATTGGTATATACACTCCAATGATCAGCTCTTAGCAGCCCTTGTGAGTCACCTAACACATGTGGGAATCATCATTTAACATCTAACAAGAAATATCTAACAAAACAACAAACTAATGGAGCCTATATTGACTCATTACATTCACGTGAAAGAGGAACCAAAAACACACTTTCTTTTTTAATTTTCATGCATCAAACTCATCTCTCTTAAGTGTTCTTCCATTGTTCTAAGTGTTCTTCATCATCTTTAACAAAATCTAGCTCAATCTAGTTCATAAAACTGTATTGACCCGAACTTTTCCATGTTTATATATATTAATTGAGATTGATATTTACATGACTAAATATTTCCAACGTGTTAAGCAATCAAACTTGTTAAGACTTGATTAAATGAAATAAGTTTCATATAGACAATTGATCACCCAAGTTGACCGGCGATTCACGAACGTTACAAATTTGTAAAAACTACATGTTGTGGTATATATATATATATATATATATCAAATTTGTAAAAACTACATGTTGTGGTATATATATATATATATATATATATATATATATATATATATATATATGTATATATATATATATATATATATATGGTTGACATGAGATTATGATGAGTAAGTATCTCACTAAGTATATTAACAATGTGTGATATACATAAGAAATGAGATTACTAAGTTAAGAATCTCGAAATGATATATATAACGATTATCGTTATGATAACGTCTACTAAATACATATGTATCATATTAAGATATTGATAACTATATTTAACATGATAAAATGATATTTAAATATATCATTAAGTGTGTTAACAATGAACTACATATGTAAAAACAAGACTACTAACTCAAGAATTACGAAACGAGACTTATATGTAACGATTATCGTTGTTGTAGTGACCCGAACTTTTCCATGTTTATATATATTAATTGAGATTGATATTTACATGATTAAATGTTTCCAACATGTTAAGCAATCAAACTTGTTAAGACTTGATTAATTAAAATATGTTTCATATAGACAATTGACCACCCAAGTTGACCGGTGATTCACGAACGTTAAAACTTGTAAAAACTATATGATGACATATATATGGATATATGTATATATATATATATATATAGTTAACATGATACTATGATAAGTAAACATATCATTAAATATATTAACAATGAACTACATATGTAAAAACAAGACTACTAACTTAATGATTTTTAAACGAGACATATATGTAACGATTATCGTTGTAAAGACATTTAATGTATATATATCATATTAAGAGATATTCATACATGATAATATCATGATAATATAATAATTTAAAATCTCATTTGATATTATAAACATTGGGTTAACAACATCTAACAAGATCGTTAACCTAAAGGTTTCAAAACAACACTTACATGTAACGACTAACGATGACTTAACGACTCAGTTAAAATGTATATACATGTAGTGTTTTAATATGTATTTATACACTTTTGAAAGACTTCAATACACTTATCAAAATACTTCTACTTAACAAAAATGCTTACAATTACATCCTCGTTCAGTTTCATCAACAATTCTACTCGTATGCACCCGTATTCGTACTCGTACAATACACAGCTTTTAGATGTATGTACTATTGGTATATACACTCCAATGATCAGCTCTTAGCATCCCATGTGAGTCATCTAACACATGTGGGAACCATCATTTGGCAACTAGCATGAAATATCTCATAAAATTACAAAAATATGAGTAATCATTCATGACTTATTTACATGAAAACAAAATTACATATCCTTTATATCTAATCCATACACCAACGACCAAAAACACCTACAAACACTTTCATTCTTCAATTTTCTTCATCTAATTGATCTCTCTCAAGTTCTATCTTCAAGTTCTAAGTGTTCTTTATATATTCTACAAGTTCTAGTTACATAAAATCAAGAATACTTTCAAGTTTGCTAGCTCACTTCCAATCTTGTAAGGTGATCATCCAACCTCAAGAAATATTTGTTTCTTACAGTAGGTTAAAATGAAGAAGTTATGGGTAAAACAAGATTGGATAATTTTTCTCATTTTAGCTACGTGAAAATTGGTAACAAATCTATTCCAACCATAACTTAATCAACTTGTATTGTATATTATGTAATCTTGAGATACCATAGACACGTATACAATGTTTCGACCTATCATGTCGACACATCTATATATATTTCGGAACAACCATAGACACTCTATATGTGAATGTTGGAGTTAGCTATACAGGGTTGAGGTTGATTCCAAAATATATATAGTTTGAGTTGTGATCAATACTGAGATACGTATACACTGGGTCGTGGATTGATTCAAGATAATATTTATCGATTTATTTCTGTACATCTAACTGTGGACAACTAGTTGTAGGTTACTAACGAGGACAGCTGACTTAATAAACTTAAAACATCAAAATATATTAAAAGTGTTGTAAATATATTTTGAACATACTTTGATATATATGTATATATTGTTATAGGTTCGTGAATCAACCAGTGGCCAAGTCTTACTTCCCGACGAAGTAAAAATCTGTGAAAGTGAGTTATAGTCCCACTTTTAAAATCTAATATTTTTGGGATGAGAATACATGCAGGTTTTATAAATGATTTACAAAATAGACACAAGTACGTGAAACTACATTCTATGGTTGAATTATCGAAATTGAATATGCCCCTTTTTATTAAGTCTGGTAATCTAAGAATTAGGGAACATACACCCTAATTGACGCGAATCCTAAAGATAGATCTATTGGGCCTAACAAACCCCATCCAAAGTACCGGATGCTTTAGTACTTCGAAATTTATATCATATCCGAAGGGTGTCCCGGAATGATGGGGATATTCTTATATATGCATCTTGTTAATGTCGGTTACCAGGTGTTCACCATATGAATGATTTTTATCTCTATGTATGGGATGTGTATTGAAATATGAAATCTTGTGGTCTATTATTATGATTTGATATATATAGGTTAAACCTATAACTCACCAACATTTTTGTTGACGTTTTAAGCATGTTTATTCTCAGGTGATTATTAAGAGCTTCCGCTGTCGCATACTTAAATAAGGACGAGATTTGGAGTCCATGCTTGTATGATATTGTGTAAAAACTGCATTCAAGAAACTTATTTTGTTGTAACATATTTGTATTGTAAACCATTATGTAATGGTCGTGTGTAAACAGGATATTTTAGATTATCATTATTTGATAATCTACGTAAAGCTTTTTAAACCTTTATTGATGAAATAAAGGTTATGGTTTGTTTTAAAATGAATGCAGTCTTTGAAAAACGTCTCATATAGAGGTCAAAACCTCGCAACGAAATCAATTAATATGGAACGTTTTTAATCAATAAGAACGGGACATTTCAGTTGGTATCCGAGTGTTGGTCTTAGAGAACCAGAATTTTGCATTAGTGTGTCTTATCGAGTTTGTTAGGATGCATTAGTGAGTCTGGACTTCGACCGTGTTTACTTGAAAAATGATTGCTTAACAAATTTTGTTGGAAACTATATATTTTTAACATGTGAATATTATGTGATATATTAATCTCTTAACGCGTTTGATATTATGTGATAGATGTCTACCTCTAGAACAAGTCCCATTGACTCACCTAATAATAATGAAGAGTCAAATGTAAATTGGAATGATTCGTGGACTGATTCACAAGTTCCCGAAGAGGAATCGGAAGAAGAGTCGGAACCAGAAGAAGAATCGGAACCGGAAGAAGAATCGGAACCGGATGAAGAAATAGAACTGGTGGGGGAAATAATAAAACGGTTAAGTAAAAGAAAATCCTCAACCAATCGACCAAGGTTAATTATGGTCAATGGTGTTTCCCCTAAGGAAGCAAAATATTGGGAGGATTACCAATTCTCCGATGAATCGGATTCTGACGAGAATTCCGATGATGTTATAGAAATTACCCCAACTGAATTTAAAAAGGCAAAAGAAAATAATAAGGGAAAGGGCATAAAAATAGAGAAATCTAATTCCAACCCCGATGAACTTTATATGTATCGTCAACCCCCGAAGTCCTTAAGTTGTAACAATGACCCGGGAACCTCTAAACCACCAGGTTTTTCTAAACCAATGTGGAAAATTACGGCTTGTATTAGGGGAACATCATATATCCCTAGAAACTTGGCAAAACGAACCAAAACCGAAGAAGAAGAAACAAGCGAGTCGGAATAAGATAGTTGTATTCGTGTGGTGTATTATATGTAATATAGTATGCTTATGCTTTATGATATATGTAAAAATTGCTTGTATTAATAAGTATTTTTTTTATGAATCTAACTCTTGTCTATTTTACAGTATAAAAACACAAAATGGATAGACAACCCAATATTTTAAGAGACCTACCCGGAGACATGATTGATGAAATCTTGTCTAGAGTCGGTCAGAATTCTTCGGCACAACTATTTAAGGCGAGATCAGTTTGTAAGACATTCGAAGAACGTTCCAAGAATGCCTTGGTTTATAAAAGACTTTCGTTCGAAAGATGGGGGATATCACCTTGGGAAATCCATAAGTTACGATGTGTTTACTTTGACGCATATATTGCGGGGAACCCAAATGCTATTTTACGCAATGGGTTAAGAAATTATTTTGACTCAATATATCCGAATATTGGACTTCGTGATTTAGAAAAAGCGGCTAACATGCAACATAAAGAAGCATGTTATGCTTACGGATTAGTAATGTTCGCTTCTCACCAAAGTGAGAACAAGAACATCGGGCTACAACTATTAAACAAAACGTTCCCACAAGTGACGGAGTCGGTAATTGGGGTAAGAAATGAGGTTTTTAGATTGTTACGGGACTGTTGGACATTACGTAACCCTCATCCCTTTGACGACGTTACAACACGCTGTCTTATCAACGGCCATAACGGTTATGTTCCACAAGACCAAGGATGGGAAGTAGTCCTAGTAAAACCAGAATGCATGACTTGTTTCTGGACGTATGAATTACGTGTCTTTATTGCCTTTGCTGAACGACTTGTGTACTAGCTAGAATTATCTTCACAACCATCTTGTATCAAATTTATTGTGTGCTATATTTCATGCTATATGTAAAATAAGCGGTATTGTAAGTTTGTAAAATATTGTGTAAAAGTTTGAACGCGAAATATTATTATAATCAGTTTTTCATATAGAATTGTAGTAGTTGAATTGTATATTAGCTACTAAGTATGAACTTAACGGGTAGGTACTACCCGAATTTAAACTTATAAAACGCTAATATGAAGAAAAACCTTTTATAAATGAGTTCATATTATGCTACGAAATACTATTAACTACTCTTAATATTCTATATGATTAACTTGTTCCATTTAACTATTTTGAAGGAAATGGCACCGACTACTCGATACACCGTGAATATGAATGAAGAGGAATTCCGTACTTTTCTAGCTTCAAACATAGCTGCAGTACAGGCTGCGCTACATACCAACAATAACCTTGGATCTAGCAGTACAGGAAATCGTGTAGGATGCACCTACAAAGAATTCACTGCCTGCAAACCTTTGGAATTTGATGGAACCGAAGGACCGATCGGATTGAAACGGTGGACCGAGAAGGTTGAATCGGTGTTTGCCATAAGTAAGTGTACTGAAGAGGACAAAGTGAAGTACGCTACGCATACCTTCACTGGTTCTGCGTTAACATGGTGGAATACCTATCTAGAGCAAGTGGGACAAGACGATGCGTACGCACTACCGTGGTCAGCATTCAAGCACTTGATGAACGAGAAGTACCATCCCAGAACCGAGGTCAATAAGCTCAAGACAGAACTTAGAGGGTTACGAACCCAAGGATTTGATATTACCACGTACGAAAGACGATTCACAGAATTGTGCTTATTGTGTCCGGGAGCATTCGAAGATGAGGAAGAGAAGATCGACGCATTTGTGAAAGGATTACCGGAAAGAATCCAAGAAGATATAAGTTCACACGAGCCCGCCTCCATACAACAGGCATGTAGAATGGCTCACAAACTAGTGAACCAGATTGAAGAAAGAATTAAAGAACAGACTGCTGAAGAGGCCAATGTGAAGTAAGTCAAAAGAAAGTGGGAGGAAAATGGTGATAAGAATCACCAATACAACAACAACAGCAATTACAACAATAATCGCAACAATTATCCCAACAATCGCAACATCAATCGCAACTACAACAAACGGCCCAACAACAACAACAACAACAGCAACAACAACAACAACAACAACAACAACTACAACAATCATCCTAACAACAATAATAACCGCAATAACAACAACAACAACAACAATCAGAAGCAGCTATGCCAAAGGTGTGAAAAGTATCACTCGGGGTTCTGCACCAAATTTTGCAACAAGTGTAAAAGAAATGGTCATAGCGCGGCTAAGTGTGAGGTCTACGGACCAGGGGTTAATAGAACGAAAGGAACAAATGGTGTCGGAACGAGTAATGGCGGAGCAAGTAGTGTCGGAGCAAGTTATGCCAATGTAGTTTGTTATAAATGTGGAAAACTGGGCCACATTATTAGAAATTGCCCGAACCAGGAGAACACGAATGGAGAAGGCCGCGGAAGAGTTTTCAATATTAATGTGGCAGAGGCACAGGAAGACCCGGAGCTTGTTACGGGTACGTTTCTTATTGACAATAAATCTGCTTACGTTTTATTTGATTCGGGTGCGGATAGAAGCTATATGAGTAGAGATTTTTGTGCTAAATTAAGTTGTCCATTGACGCCTTTGGATAGTACATTTTTACTCGAATTAGCAAATGGTAAATTAATTTCAGCAGATAATATATGTCGGAATCGAGAAATTAAACTGGTTAGCGAAACATTTAAGATTGATTTGATACCAGTAGAGTTAGGGAGTTTTGATGTGATAATCGGTATGGACTGGTTGAAAGAAGTGAAAGCAGAGATCGTTTGTTACAAAAATGCAATTCGCATTATACGAGAAAAAGGAAAACCCTTAATGGTGTACGGAGAAAAGGGCAACACGAAGCTACATCTTATTAGTAATTTGAAGGCACAAAAACTAATAAGAAAAGGTTGCTATGCTGTTCTAGCACACGTCGAGAAAGTACAAACTGAAGAAAAGAGCATCAAAGATGTTCCCATTGCAAAAGAATTTCCCGATGTATTTCCGAAAGAATTACCGGGATTACCCCCACATCGATCCGTTGAATTTCAAATAGATCTTGTACCAGGAGCTGCACCAATAGCTCATGCTCCTTACAGGCTCGCACCCAGCGAGATAAAAGAACTGCAAAGCCAATTACAAGAACTTTTAGAGCGTGGTTTCATTCGACCAAGCACATCACCGTGGGGAGCTCCTGTTTTGTTTGTCAAGAAGAAAGATGGTACATTCAGGTTGTGTATCGACTACCGAGAGTTGAACAAACTTACCATCAAGAACCGCTACCCACTACCGAGAATTGACGACTTATTTGATCAACTACAAGGCTCGTCTGTTTATTCAAAGATTGACTTACGTTCCGGGTATCATCAAATGCGGGTGAAAGAAGATGATATTCCAAAGACTGCTTTCAGAACACGTTACGGTCATTACGAGTTTATGGTCATGCCGTTTGGTTTAACTAATGCACCAGCTGTGTTCATGGACCTTATGAACCGAGTGTGTGGACCATACCTTGACAAGTTTGTCATTGTTTTCATTGATGACATACTTATTTACTCAAAGAATGACCAAGAACACGGTGAACATTTGAGAAAGGTGTTAGAAGTATTGAGGAAGGAAGAATTGTACGCTAAGTTTTCAAAGTGTTCATTTTGGTTGGGAGAAGTTCAATTCCTCGGTCACATAGTGAACAAAGAAGGTATTAAGGTGGATCCGGCAAAGATAGAAACTGTTGAAAAGTGGGAAACCCCGAAAACTCCGAAACACATACGCCAATTTTTAGGACTAGCTGGTTACTACAGAAGGTTCATCCAAGACTTTTCCAGAATAGCAAAACCCTTGACTGCATTAACGCATAAAGGGAAGAAATTTGAATGGAATGATGAACAAGAGAAAGCGTTTCAGTTATTGAAGAAAAAGCTAACTACTGCACCTATATTGTCATTGCCTGAAGGGAATGATGATTTTGTGATTGCTTATGCGTCTAGACAATTGAAGATTCACGAACAAAATTATACGACGCATGATTTGGAATTAGGCGCGGTTGTTTTTGCATTAAAGACTTGGAGGCACTACTTATATGGGGTCAAAAGTATTATATATACCGACCACAAAAGTCTTCAACACATATTTAATCAGAAACAACTGAATATGAGGCCGCGTAGGTGGATTGAATTATTGAATGATTACGACTTTGAGATTCGTTACCATCCGGGGAAGGCAAATGTGGTAGCCGATGCCTTGAGCAGGAAGGACAGAGAACCCATTCGAGTAAAATCTATGAATATAATGATTCATAATAACCTTACTACTCAAATAAAGGAGGCGCAACAAGGAGTTTTAAAAGAGGGAAATTTAAAGGATGAAATACCCAAAGGATCGGAGAAGCATCTTAATATTCGGGAAGACGGAACCCGATATAGGGCTGAAAGGATTTGGGTACCAAAATTTGGAGATATGAGAGAATTGGTACTTAGAGAAGCTCATAAAACCAGATACTCAATACATCCTGGAACGGGGAAGATGTACAAGGATCTCAAGAAACATTTTTGGTGGCCGGGTATGAAAGCCGATGTTGCTAAATACGTAGGAGAATGTTTGACGTGTTCTAAGGTCAAAGCTGAGCATCAGAAACCATCAGGTCTACTTCAACAACCCGAAATCCCAGAATGGAAATGGGAAAACATTACCATGGATTTCATCACTAAATTGCCAAGGACTGCAAGTGGTTTTGATACTATTTGGGTAATAGTTGATCATCTCACCAAATCAGCACACTTCCGGCCAATAAGAGAAGATGACAAGATGGAGAAGTTAGCACGACTGTATTTGAAGGAAGTCGTCTCCAGACATGGAATACCAATCTCTATTATCTTTGATAGGGATGGCAGATTTATTTCAAGATTCTGTCAGACATTACAGCAAGCATTAGGAACTCGTCTAGACATGAGTACTGCCTATCATCCACAAACTGATGGGCAGAGCGAAAGGACGATACAAACACTTGAAGACATGCTACGAGCATGTGTTATTGATTTCGGAAACAGTTGGGATCGACATCTACCGTTAGCAGAATTTTCCTACAACAACAGCTACCATTCAAGCATTGAGATGGCACCGTTTGAAGCACATTATGGTAGAAAGTGCAGGTCTCCGATTTGTTGGAGTGAAGTGGGGGATAGACAGGTTACAGGTCCGGAGATTATACAAGAAACTACCGAGAAGATCATCCAAATTCAACAACGGTTGAAAACCGCCCAAAGTCGACAAAAGAGCTACGCTGACATTAAAAGAAAAGATATAGAATTTGAAATTGGAGAGATGGGCATGCTTAAAGTTGCACCTTGGAAAGGCGTTGTTCGATTTGGTAAACGAGGGAAATTAAATCCAAGGTATATTGGACCATTCAAGATTATTGATCGTGTCGGAGCAGTAGCTTACCTACTTGAGTTACCTCAACAACTCGCGGCTGTACATAACACTTTCCACGTCTCGAATTTGAAGAAATGTTTTGCTAAAGAAGATCTCACTATTCCGTTAGATGAAATCCAAATCAACGAAAAACTTCAATTCATCGAAGAACCCGTCGAAATAATGGATCGTGAGGTTAAAAGACTTAAGCAAAACAAGATACCAATTGTTAAGGTTCGTTGGAATGCTCGTAGAGGACCCGAGTTCACCTGGGAGCGTGAAGATCAGATGAAGAAGAAATACCCGCATCTATTTCCAGAAGATTCGTCAACACCTTCAACAGCTTAAAATTTCGGGACGAAATTTATTTAACGGGTAGGTACTGTAGTGACCCGAACTTTTCCATGTTTATATATATTAATTGAGATTGATATTTACATGATTAAATGTTTCCAACATGTTAAGCAATCAAACTTGTTAAGACTTGATTAATTGAAATATGTTTCATATAGACAATTGACCACCCAAGTTGACCGGTGATTCACGAACGTTAAAACTTGTAAAAACTATATGATGACATATATATGGATATATATATATATAGTTAACATGATACTATGATAAGTAAACATATCATTAAATATATTAACAATGAACTACATATGTAAAAACAAGACTACTAACTTAATGATTTTTAAACGAGACATATATGTAACGATTATCGTTGTAAAGACATTTAATGTATATATATCATATTAAGAGATATTCATACATGATAATATCATGATAATATAATAATTTAAAATCTCATTTGATATTATAAACATTGGGTTAACAACATTTAACAAGATCGTTAACCTAAACGTTTCAAAACAACACTTACATGTAACGACTAACGATGACTTAACGACTCAGTTAAAATGTATATACATGTAGTGTTTTAATATGTATTTATACACTTTTGAAAGACTTCAATACACTTATCAAAATACTTCTACTTAACAAAAATGCTTACAATTACATCCTCGTTCAGTTTCATCAACAATTCTACTCGTATGCACCCGTATTCGTACTCGTACAATACACAGCTTTTAGATGTATGTACTATTGGTATATACACTCCAATGATCAGCTCTTAGCAGCCCATGTGAGTCACCTAACACATGTGGGAACCATCATTTGGCAACTTGCATGAAATATCTCATAAAATTACAAAAATATGAGTAATCATTCATGACTTATTTACATGAAAACAAAATTACATATCCTTTATATCTAATCCATACACCAACGACCAAAAACACCTACAAACACTTTCATTCTTCAATTTTCTTCATCTAATTGATCTCTCTCAAGTTCTATCTTCAAGTTCTAAGTGTTCTTTATATATTCTACAAGTTCTAGTTACATAAAATCAAGAATACTTTCAAGTTTGCTAGCTCACTTCCAATCTTGTAAGGTGATCATCCAACCTCAAGAAATATTTGTTTCTTACAGTAGGTTATCATTCTAATACAAGGTAATAATCATATTAAACTTTGGTTCAATTTCTATAACTATAACAATCTTATTTCAAGTGATGATCTTACTTGGACTTGTTTTCGTGTCATGATTCTGCTTCAAGAACTTCGAGACATCCAAGGATCCGTTGAAGCTAAATCTATTTTTCTCTTTTCCAGTAGGTTTATCCAAGGAACTTAAGGTAGTAATGATGTTCATAACATCATTCGATTCATACATATAAAGCTATCTTATTCAAAGGTTTAAACTTGTAATCACTAGAACATAGTTTAGTTAATTCTAAACTTGTTCGCAAACAAAAGTTAATCCTTCTAACTTGACTTTTAAAATCAACTAAACACATGTTCTATATCTATATGATATGCTAACTTAATGATTTAAAACCTGGAAACACGAAAAACACCGTAAAACCGGATTTACGCCGTCGTAGTAACACCGCGGGCTGTTTTGGGTTAGTTAATTAAAAACTATGATAAACTTTGATTTAAAAGTTGTTATTCTGAGCAAATGATTTTTATTATGAACATAAAACTGTATCCAAAAATTATGGTTAAACTCAAAGTGGAAGTATGTTTTCTAAAATGGTCATCTAGACGTCGTTCTTTCGACTGAAATGACTACCTTTACAAAAACGACTTGTAACTTATTTTTCCGACTATAAACCTATACTTTTTCTTTTTAGATTCATAAAATAGAGTTCAATATGAAACCATAGCAATTTGATTCACTCAAAACGGATTTAAAATGAAGAAGTTATGGGTAAAACAAGATTGGATAATTTTTCTCATTTTAGCTACGTGAAAATTGGTAACAAATCTATTCCAACCATAACTTAATCAACTTGTATTGTATATTATGTAATCTTGAGATACCATAGACACGTATACAATGTTTCGACCTATCATGTCGACACATCTATATATATTTCGGAACAACCATAGACACTCTATATGTGAATGTTGGAGTTAGCTATACAGGGTTGAGGTTGATTCCAAAATATATATAGTTTGAGTTGTGATCAATACTGAGATACGTATACACTGGGTCGTGGATTGATTCAAGATAATATTTATCGATTTATTTCTGTACATCTAACTGTGGACAACTAGTTGTAGGTTACTAACGAGGACAGCTGACTTAATAAACTTAAAACATCAAAATATATTAAAAGTGTTGTAAATATATTTTGAACATACTTTGATATATATGTATATATTGTTATAGGTTCGTGAATCAACCAGTGGCCAAGTCTTACTTCCCGACGAAGTAAAAATCTATGAAAGTGAGTTATAGTCCCACTTTTAAAATCTAATATTTTTGGGATGAGAATACATGCAGGTTTTATAAATGATTTACAAAATAGACACAAGTATGTGAAACTACATTCTATGGTTAAATTATCGAAATTGAATATGCCCCTTTTTATTAAGTCTGGTAATCTAAGAATTAGGGAACAGACACCCTAATTGACGCGAATCCTAAAGATAGATCTATTGGGCCTAACAAACCCCATCCAAAGTACCGGATGCTTTAGTACTTCGAAATTTATATCATATCCGAAGGGTGTCCCGGAATGATGGGGATATTCTTATATATGCATCTTGTTAATGTCGGTTACCAGGTGTTCACCATATGAATGATTTTTATCTCTATGTATGGGATGTGTATTGAAATATGAAATCTTGTGGTCTATTATTATGATTTGATATATATAGGTTAAACCTATAACTCACCAACATTTTTGTTGACGTTTTAAGCATGTTTATTCTCAGGTGATTATTAAGAGCTTCCGCTGTCGCATACTTAAATAAGGACGAGATTTGGAGTCCATGCTTGTATGATATTGTGTAAAAACTGCATTCAAGAAACTTATTTTATTGTAACATATTTGTATTGTAAACCATTATGTAATGGTCGTGTGTAAACAGGATATTTTAGATTATCATTATTTGATAATCTACGTAACGCTTTTTAAACCTTTATTGATGAAATAAAGGTTATGGTTTGTTTTAAAATGAATGCAGTCTTTGAAAAACGTCTCATATAAAGGTCAAAACCTCGCAACGAAATCAATTAATATGGAACGTTTTTAATCAATAAGAACGGGACATTTCAGTTGTAACGATATTTTAATGTATATATCATATTAATAGATATTCATACATCATAATATCATGATAATATAATAATTTAACATCTCATTTGATATAATAAACATTGGGTTAACAACATTAATTGAGATCGTTAACTTAAAGGTTTCAAAACAACACTTACATGTAACGACTAACGAAGACTTAACGACTCCATTAGAATGTATATACATGTTGTGTTTTGATATGTATTCTTACACTTTTCAAAGACTTCAAGACACATATAAAAGTACTTATACTGAACAAAAATGCTTACAATTACATCCTCGTTCAGTTTCATCAACAATTCTACTCGTATGCACCCGTATTCGTACTCGTACAATACACAGCTTTTAGATGTATATACTAATGGTATATACACTAGAATGATTAGCTCTTAAAAGCCCATGTGAGTCACCTAACACATGTGGGAACCATCATTTGGCAACTAGCATGAAATATCTCATAAAATTACAAAAATATTAGTAATCATTCATGACTTATTTACATGAAAACAAAATTACATATCCTTTATATCTAATCCATATACCAACGACCAAAAACACCTACAAACACTTTCATTCTTCAATTTTCTTCATCTAATTGATCTCTCTCAAGTTCCATCTTCAAGTTCTAAGTGTTCTTCATAAATTCCATAAGTATAGTTTCATAAAAATCAAGAATACTTCCAAGTTTGCAAGTCTACTTCCAAGCTTTCTAATCCATTCCAAGTAATCATCTAAGATCAAGGAACCTTTGTTATTTACAGTAGGTTATCTTTCTAATTCAAGGTAATATTCATATTCAAACTTTGATTCAATTTCTACAACTATAACAATCTTATTTCGAGTGAAAATCTTACTTGAACTGTTTTCATGTCACGATTCTGCTTCAAGAACTTTCAAGCCATCCAAGGATCCTTTGAAGCTAGATCCATTTTTCTCATTTCCAGTAGTTTTATCCAGAAAACTTGAGGTAGTAATGATGTTCATAACATCATTCGATTCATACATATAAAGCTATCTTATTCGAAGGTTTAAACTTGTAATCACTAGAACATAGTTTTGTTAATTCTAAACTTGTTCGCAAACAAAATTTAATCCTTCTAACTTGACTTTTAAAATCAACTAAACACATGTTCTATATCTATATGATATGCTAACTTAATGATTTAAAACCTGGAAACACGATGAACACCATAAAATCGGATATACGCCGTTGTAGTAAAACCGGGGGCTGTTTTGGTTTAGATAATTAAAAACTATGATAAACTTTGATTTAAAAGTTGTTCTTCTGAGAAAATGATTTTTCAGATGAACATGAAACTATATCCAAAAATCTTGGTTAAACTCAAAGTGAAAGTATGTTTTTCAAAATGGTCATCAAGATGTCGTTCTTTCGACGGAAATGACTACCTCTTTAGTAATTGACATGTAACTTAAATTTTTGACTATAAACCTATCCTTTTTCTGTTTGGATTCTAAAATTATAGTTCAATATGAAACCATAGCAATTTGATTCACTCAAAATGGATTTAAAATGAAGAAGTTATGGGTAAAACAAGATTGGATATTTTTGATCTTTTTAGCTACGGGATATGTTTAACAAATCTATACAAATCATATCCTAACTAACTTATATTGTATTATACATGTATTCTAGTATATTATGTAATCTTGGGATACCATAGACACTTATGCAAATATTTTGACATATCATATCGACCCATGTATATATATTATTTGGAACAACCATAGACACTCTATATGCAGTAATGTTGGAGTTAGCTATATAGGGTTGAGGTTGATTCCAAAAATATATATACTTTGAGTTGTGATCTAGCCTGAGACGTGTATACACTGGGTCGTGGATTGATTCAAGATAATATATATCAATTTATTTCTGTACATCTAACTGTGGACAACTAGTTATAGGTTACTAACGAGGACAGCTGACTTAATACACTCAAATCTTTAAAACATAATAAAAAAGGTTGTAATTATATTTTGATCATACTTTGATGTATATGTACATATTTGTATAGGTTCGTGAATCGATAAGTGGCCAAGTCTTATTTTCGAGGAAGGAAATATCTGTGAAAGTGAGTTATAGTCCAACTTTTAAAATCTAATATTTTTGGGATGAGAATACATGCAGGTTTTATAAATGATTTACAAAATAGACACAAGTACGTGAAACTACATTCTATGGTTGAATTATCGAAATCGAATATGCCCCTTTTTATTAAGTCTGGTAATCTAAGAATTAGGGAACAGACACCCTAATT
The DNA here is from genome assembly GCF_046630445.1 of Rutidosis leptorrhynchoides. Taxonomy (NCBI): domain Eukaryota; kingdom Viridiplantae; phylum Streptophyta; class Magnoliopsida; order Asterales; family Asteraceae; genus Rutidosis; species Rutidosis leptorrhynchoides. The sequence continues at coordinate 218,258,922 of NC_092343.1, read as the reverse complement.
GACGCGAATCCTAAAGATAGATCTATTGGGACAAACCCCATCCAAAGTAACGGATGCTTTAGTACTTCGAAATTTATATCATATCCAAAGGGTGTCCCAGAATGATGGGGATATTCTTATATATGCATCTTGTTAATGTCGGTTACCAGGTGTTCACCATATGAATGATTTTTATCTCTATGTATGGGATGTGTATTGAAATATGAAATCTTGTGGTCTATTGTTATGATTTGATATATATAGGTTAAACCTATAACTCACCAACATTTTTGTTGACGTTTAAAGCATGTTTATTCTAAGGTGAATACTAAGAGCTTTCACTGTTGCATACTAAAATAAGGACAAGATTTAGAGTCCATGTTTGTATGATATTGTGTAAAAACTGCATTCAAGAAACATATGTCGATGTAATATATTTCTATCGTAAACCATTATGTAATGATCGTGTGTAAATAGTATATTTTAGATTATCATTATTTGATAATCTACGTAATGCTTTGGAAACCTTTATTGATAAAATAAAGGTTATGGTAGTTTTAAAAATGAATGCAGTCTTTGAAAAACGTCTCATATGGAGGTCAAAACCTCGCAACGAAATAAATTAATATGAAACATTTATAATCAATATGAACGGGATATTTCAGTTGGTATCAGAGCGTTGGTCTTAGAGAACCAGAAAATTTGCATTAGTGTGTCTTATCGAGTTTGTTAGGATGCATTAGTGAGTCTGGACTTCGACCGTGTTTTCTTTAAAAATGATTGCTTAACATTTTTGTTGGAAACTATATATTATTAACATGTAAATATTATGTGGTATATTAATCTTTTAACATGTTTGATATTGTGTGATAGATGTCTGCCTCTAGCACAAATTTCATTGACTTACCTAATAATAACGAAGAGTCGAATATATATTGGCAAGATTCACAAGTTCCCGAAGAACCGGAAGAAGAGGAAACGGAACCGGAAGAAGAGGAACCGGAAGAAGAGGAACCAGAAGAAGAGGAACCGGAAGAAGAAGAAGAGGTTCCGGAGGGGGAATAGTAGGAACCACAGAAAACCGGTCAAATAAAAGAAAATCCTTAACAAATGGACTAAAGTTAATAATGGTCAATGGTGTTTCTGCTAAGGAAGCAAAATATTGGGAAAATTACCAATTTTCCGATGAATTGGATCCTGATGAGGATTCCGATGATGTTATAGAAATTACCCCGACCCAATTTAATGAGGCAAAAGAAAATAATAAGGGAAAAGGAATCAAAATAGAGAAATCTGAATCCGACCCCGATGAACTTTATATGTACCGTCAACACCCGTATTTTCAATATCGTGACAATAACCCGGGAACCTCTAAACCACCAGGTTTTTCTAAACCAATGTGGAAAACGATGACTCATATTAGAGGAACATCATATATCTCTAGAAAATTAGGAAAAAGAACCAAGTCCGAAGAACAAGAAACCAGTGATTTAGATTAGAGGGGTGTGAGCATGTTGTGTAATAAATGTATTGTAGTGTGCTTGTACTTTTATGTTCTATGTAAAAATTGCTTGTATTGCTTGTTATTACGAATCTAATCCTTGTCTATTTTACAGTATTAAAACAAAATGGACGTTAAGGGTAGACAACTGAATATTTTAGAAGACCTACCAGAGGATATGATTGAGGAAATCTTGTCTAGAGTCGGTCAGAATTCATCAGCACATTTAGTTATGGTGAAATTAACTTGTCAAACATTTGAAAGACTTTCCAGAAATGCCTTAGTTTATAAAAGGCTTTCCTTTGATAGGTGGGGTATATCACATTGGGGAGACTTTAAGTTACGCCTTGTTTTCTTTAAAGCGTTAAATGCGGGGAACCCAAATATAATTTTACGCTACGGGTTAAGAACCTATTTTGACTCAACATATCCCAACATAGGATTTCGTGAATTAGAAAGAGCTTCTAACATGTAACATAAAGAAGCATATTATGCTTACGGGTTAGTGATGTTAGTTTCTTACCAAAGTGAGAAAAAGAATATCGGATTGCAGCTTTTAAATAAAACTTTCCCACAAGTGACGGATTCAGTAGTTGGGGTGAGAAACAAGGTTTTTAGATTATTACGGGGCTGTTGGGCATTACGAAACCCTCGACCTTTTGACGACATTACAACATGCTGCCTAGCCAATGGTCATAACGGTTATTTTCCACAAGACCAAGGATGGGAAGTCGTCTTAGTAAAACCAGAATGCATGACTTGTTTCTAGACTTATGAATTACGTGTCTTTATTTCCTTTGCTGAACAACTTATGTATTAACTAGATTTATCTTCAAAACTGTCCTGTATCATAGTGTACTATATTTCATGTTATATGTAATTTAGCGAAGTTGTAAGTTTGAAGAATATTTGTATGCGATATATTATTATAATCAGTTTTTCATACGGAATTGTAGTAGTTGAATTGTATATTAGCAACTAAGTATGAACTTAACGGGTAGGTAGTACCCGAATTTAAACTTATAAAACGCTAATATGAAGAAAAAGCTTTTATAAATGAGTTCATATTATGCTACGAGATACTATTGACTACTCTCAATATTCTGTATGATTAACTTGTTTCATTTGACTATTTTGAAGGAAATGGCACCGACTACTCGACACACCTTGAATATGAGCGAAGAGGAATTTCGTGCCTTTCTTGCTTCAAACATAGCCGCAGTACAGGCCGCGCTACATACCAACAATAACTCTGAATCTAGCAATACAGCTAATGGACCAAGAAATCGTGTAGGATGCTCCTACAAGGAATTCACTGCCTGCAAACCTTCAGAATTTGATGGGACCGAAGGACCAATCGGATTGAAACGGTGGACCGAGAAAGTTGAATCAGTGTTTTCCATAAGTAAGTGTGCTGAAGGAGACAAAGTGAAGTACGCTACGCATACCTTCACAGGTATTGCGTTAACATGGTGGAATACCGATCTAGAGCAAGTGGGACAAGATGCTGCTTACGCGCTACCGTGGTCAGCATTCAAGCACTTGATGAACGAGAAGTACCGTCCCAGAACCGAGGTCAATAAGCTCAAGTCAGAACTTAGAGGGTTACGAACACAGGGATTCGATATTACTTCGTACGAAAGACGATTCACAGAATTGTGCCTATTGTGTCCGAGAGCGTTCAAAGATGAGGAAGAGAAGATCGACGCGTTTGTGAAAGGGTTACCGGAGAGAATCCAAGAAGATATAAGTTCACACGAGCCTGCCTTCATACAAAAGGCATGTAGAATGGCTCACAAACTAGTGAACCAGATTGAGGGAAGAATAAAAGAACAGGCGGCCGTAGAGGCCAACGTGAAGCTAGTCAAAAGAAAGTGGGAGGAAAACTGTGATAAGAGTCACCAATACAACAAAAACTATCCCAACAATTGCAACATCAACCGCAACTACAACAAACGGCACAACAACAACAACAACAACAACAACTACAATAATCATCCCAATAACAATAACAACCGCAACAACAACAATCAGAAGCAGCTATGCCAAAGGTATGAAAAGTATCACTCGGGGTTCTGCACCAAATTTTGCAACAAGTGTAAAAGAAATGGTCATAGCGCGGCGAAGTGTGAGGTCTACGGACTAGGAGTTAACAGAATGAAAGGAACAAATGGTGTCAGAACGAGTAATGGCGGAGCAAGTAGTGTCGGAGCAAGTTATGCCAATGTAGTTTGTTATAAATGTGGAAAACCAGGCCACATTATTAGAAATTTCCCGAACCAGGAGAACACGAATGGATAAGGCCGCGGAAGAGTTTTCAATATTAATGCGGCAGTGGCACAGGAAGACCCAGAGCTTGTTACGGGTACGTTTCTTATTGACAATAAATATGCTTACGTTTTATTTGATTCGGGTGCAGATAGAAGCTATATGAGTAGAGATTTTTGTGCTAAATTAAATTGTCCATTGACGCCATTGGATAGTAAATTTTTACTCGAATTAGCAAACTGTAAATTAATTTCAGCAGATTATATATGCCGGAATCGAGAAATTAAACTGGGTAGCGAAATATTTAAGATTGATTTGATACCAGTAGAGTTAGGGAGTTTTGATGTAATAGTTGGCATGGACTGGCTGAAGGAGATGAAATCAGGGATCCTATGTTACAAAAATGCAATTCGCATTGTACGAGAAGAAGGAGAACCCTTAATGGTGTACGGAGAAAAGGGCAACACGAAGCTACATCTTATTAGTAATTTTAAGGCACAAAATATAATAAGAAAAGGTTGCTATGCTGTTCTAGCACATGCCGAGAAAGTACAAACTGAAGAAAAGAGCATCAATGATGTTCCCGTCACAAAAGAATTTCCCGATGTATTTTCGAAAGAATTACCGGGACTACCTCCACATCGATCTGTTGAATTTCAAATAGATCTTGTATCAGGAGTTGCACCAATAGCTCGTGCTACTTACAGACTCGCACCCAGCGAGATGAAAGAACTGCAAAGCCAACTGCAAGAACTATTAGAACGTAGTTTCATTCGACCAAGCACATCACCATGGGGAGCTCCTGTTTTGTTTGTCAAGAAGAAGGATGGTACATTTAGGTTGTGCATTGACTACAGAGAGTTGAATAAACTTACCATCAAAAAACCGTTATCCACTGCCGAGAATTGATGACTTATTTGATCAACTACAAGGCTCGTCGGTTTATTCGAAAATTGATTTACGTTCTGGATATCATCAAATGCGAGTAAAGGAGGATGATATTCCAAAAACTGCTTTTAGGACGCGTTATAGTCATTACGAGTTTATGGTTATGCCGTTTGGATTGACTAACACACCAGCTGTGTTCATGGACCTTATGAACCGAGTGTGTGGGCCATATCTTGACAAGTTTGTCATTGTTTTCATCGATGACATACTTATTTACTCAAAGAATGATCAAGAACACGAAGAACATTTGAGAAAAGTGCTAGAAGTATTGAGGAAAGAAAAATTGTATGCTAAGTTTTCAAAGTGTGCATTTTGGTTGGAAGAAGTTCAATTCCTCGGTCGCATAGTGAACAAAGAAGGTATCCAGGTGGACTCGGCAAAGATCGAAACTGTTAAAAAGTGGGAAACCCCAAAAACTCCGAAGCATATACGTCAATTTTTAGGATTTGCTGGTTACTACAGAAGATTCATCCAAGATTTCTCCAAAATAGCAAAACCCTTGACTGCATTAACGCATAAAGGGAAGAAATTTGAATGGAATGATGAACAAGAGAAGGCGTTTCAGTTATTGAAGAAAAAGCTAACTACGACACCTATATTGTCATTGCCTGAAGGGAATGATGATTTTGTGATTTATTGTGATGCATCAAAACAAGGTCTCGGTTGTGTATTAATGCAATGAACGAAGGTGATTGCTTATGCGTCTAGACAATTGAAGATTCAAGAGCAAAATTATATGACTCATGATTTAGAATTGGGTGCTGTTGTTTTTGCATTAAAGACTTGGAGGCATTATTTATATGGGGTCAAAAGTATTATATATACCGACCACAAAAGTCTCCAACATATATATAATCAGAAGCAACTGAATATGAGACAACGCAGGTGGATTGAACTGTTGAATGATTATGATTTTGAGATTCGATACCACCTGGGGAAGGCGAATGTGTTAGCCGACGCTTTGAGTAGAAAGGACAGAGAACCTATACGGGTAAAAGCTATGAATATAATTATTTGTACTAACCTTACTACTCAAATAAAGGAGGCGCAACAGGGGGTTGTAAAAGAAGGAAAGTTGAAGAATGAGATACCCAAAGGATCAGAGAAACATCTTAATATTCGGGAAGACGGAACCCGATATAGGGCTGATAGAATTTGGGTACCAAGGTTTGGAGACGTGAGAGAAATGGTACTTAAGGAAGCACATAAAACCAGATATTCAATACATCCCGGAGCGGGGAAGATGTATAAAGATCTCAAGAAACACTTTTGGTGGCCGGGTATGAAAGCCGATATTGCTAAATATGTAGGAGAATGCTTGACGTGTTCTAAGGTCAAAGCTGAACATCAGAAACCACCAGGTCTACTACAACAACCTGAAATCCCGGAATGGAAATGGGAAAACATTACCATGGATTTCATTACTAAATTACCAAGGACTGCAAGTGGTTTTGATACTATTTGGGTAATAGTTGATCGTCTCACCAAGTCAGCACACTTCATGCCAATGAGAGAAGATGACAAAATGGAGAAGTTGGCACGATTGTATTTGAAGGAGGTTGTCTCCAGACATGGAATACCCGTCTCTATTATCTCTGATAGGGATGGTAGATTTGTTTCAAGGTTCTAGCAGACGTTGCCACAAGCATTGGGGACTCGTTTAGACATGAGTACTACCTATCATTCACAAACTAATGGGCAGAGCGAAAGGACAATATAAATGCTTGAAGACATGCTACGAGCATGTGTTATTGATTTCGGAAACAGTTGGGATCGACACCTACCGTTAGCAGAATTTTCCTACAACAACAGTTATCATTCTAGTATTGAGATGGCGCCATTTGAGGCACTTTATGGTAGAAAGTGCAGGTCTCTGATTTATTGGAATGAAGTAGGGGATAGACAGATTACGGGTCCAGAGATAATACAAGAAACTACCGAGAAAATCATCCAAATTCAACAACGATTGAAAACCGCCCAAAGTCGACAAAAGAGCTACGCGGACAGTAAAAGAAAAGATATAGAGTTTGAAATTGGATAAATGGTCATGCTTAAGGTTTCACCTTGGAAAGGCGTTGTTCGATTTGGTAAACGGGGGAAACTAAATCCAAGGTACATTGGACCATTCAAGATTATAGATCCAGTCGGACCAGTAGCTTACCAGCTGGAGCTACCTCAACAACTCGCGGCTGTATATAACACTTTCCACGTCTCGAATTTGAAGAAATGTTTTGCTAAAGAAGATCTCACTATTCCATTGGACGAAATCAAAATCAATGAAAAACTTCAATTCATTGAAGAACTCGTCAAAATAATGGATCGTGAGGTTAAGAGACTTAAGCAAAATAAGATACCGATTGTTAAGGTTCGATGGAATGCTCATAGAGGACCTGAGTTCACCTGGGAGCGTGAAGATCAGATGAAGAAGAAATACCCGCATCTATTTCCAGAAGATTCATCAGCACCTTCAACAGCTTAAAATTTCGGGACGAAATTTATTTAACGGGTAGGTACTGTAGTGACCTGAACTTTTCTATGTTTATATATATTAATTGAGATTGATTTTTACATGACTAAATGTTTCCAACGTGTTAAGCAATCGAACTTGTTAAGACTTGATTAAATGAAATAAGTTTCATATAGACAATTGATCACCCAAGTTGACCGGCGATTCACGAACGTTACAAATTTGTAAAAACTACATGTTGTGGTATATATAGACATATATATATATGGTTGACATGAGATTATGATGAGTAAGTATCTCACTAAGTATATTAACAATGTGTGATATACATAAGAAATGAGATTACTAAGTTAAGAAACTCGAAATGATATATATAACGATTATCGTTATGATAACGTCTACTAAATACATATGTATCATATTAAGATATTGATACACTATATTTAACATGATAAAATGATATTTAAATATATCATTAAGTGTGTTAACAAAGAACTACATATGTAAAAAACAAGACTACTAACTCAAGAATTACGAAACGAGACTTATATATAACGATTATCGTTGTAACGATATTTTAATGTATATATCATATTAAGAGATATTCATACATCATAATATCATTATAATATAATAATTTAACATCTCATTTGATATAATAAACATTGGGTTAACAACATTAATTGAGATCGTTAACTTAAAGGTTTCAAAACAACACTTACATGTAACGACTAACGAAGACTTAACGACTCCATTAGAATGTATATACATGTTGTGTTTTGATATGTATTCTTACACTTTTGAAAGACTTCAAGATACATATCAAAGTACTTATATTTAACAAAAATTCTTACAATTACATCCTCGTTCAGTTTCATCAACAATTCTACTCGTATGCACCCGTATTCGTACTCGTACAATACACAGCTATTAGATGTATATACTATTGGTATATACACTCCAATGATCAGCTCATAGCAGTCCATGTGAGTCACCTAACACATATGGGAACCATCATTTGGCAACTAGCATGAAATATCTCATAAAATTACAAAAATATTAGTAATCGTTCATGACTTATTTACATGAAAACAAAATTACATATCCTTTATATCTAATCCATATACCAACGACCAAAAACACCTATAAACACTTTCATTCTTCAATTTTCTTCATCTGATTGATCTCTCTCAAGTTCTATCTTCAAGTTCTAAGTGTTCTTCATAAATTCCATAAGTATAGTTTCATAAAAATCAAGAATACTTCCAAGTTTGCAAGTCTACTTCCAAGCTTTCTAATCCATTTCAAGTAATCATCTAAGATCAAGGAACCTTTGTTATTTATAGTAGGTTATCTTTCTAATTCAAGGTAATATTCATATTCAAACTTTGATTCAATTTCTACAACTATAACAATCTTATTTCGAGTGAAAATCTTACTTGAACTGTTTTCGTGTCATGATTCTGCTTCAAGAACTTTCAAGCCATCCAAGGATCCTTTGAAGCTAGATCCATTTTTCTCATTTCCAGTAGTTTTATCCAGAAAACTTGAGGTAGTAATGATGTTCATAACATCATTCGATTCATACATATAAAGCTATCTTATTCGAAGGTTTAAACTTGTAATCACTAGAACATAGTTTAGTTAATTCTAAACTTGTTCGCAAACAAAAGTTAATACTTCTAACTTGACTTTTAAAATCAACTAAACACATGTTCTATATCTATATGATATGCTAACTTAATGATTTAAAACCTGGAAACACGATGAACACCATAAAATCGGATATACGCCGTTGTAGTGAAACCGGGGGCTGTTTTGGTTTAGATAATTAAAAACTATGATAAACTTTGATTTAAAAGTTGTTCTTCTGGGAAAATGATTTTTCATATGAACATGAAACTATATCCAAAAATCTTGGTTAAACTCAAAGTGAAAGTATGTTTTTCAAAATGGTCATCAAGATGTCGTTCTTTCGACGGAAATGACTACCTCTTTAGTAATTGACATGTAACTTAAATTTTTGACTATAAACCTATACTTTTTCTATTTGGATTCTTAAATTAGAGTTCAATATGAAACCATAGCAATTTGATTCACTCAAAACGGATTTAAAATGAAGAAGTTTTGGGTAAAACAAGATTGGATATTTTTGATCTTTTTAGCTACGCGAAATGTTTACCAAATCTATACAAATCATATCCTAACTAACTTATATTGTATTATATATGTATTCTAATATATTATGTAATCTTGGGATACCATATACACTCTATACGCAGTAATGTTGGAGTTAGCTATACAGGGTTGAGGTTGATTCCAAAAATATATATACTTTGAGTTGTGATCTAGCCTGAGACGTATATACAATGGGTTGTGGATTGATTCAAGATAATATATATCGATTTATTTTTGTACATCTAACTGTGGACAACTAGTTGTAGGTTACTAACGAGGACAGCTGACTTAATACACTCAAATCTTTAAAACATAAAAAAAAATGGTTGTAATTATATTTTGATCATACTTTGATATATATGTACATATTTATATAGGTTCGAGAATCGATCCGTGGCCAAGTATTATTTTCGAGGAAGGAAATATCTGTGAAAATGAGTTATAGTCCCACTTTTAAAATCTAATATTTTTGGGATGAGAATACATGCAGGTTTTATAAATAATTTACAAAATAGACACAAGTACGTGAAACTACATTCTATGGTTGAATTATCGAAATCGAATATGCTCCTTTTTATTAAGTCTGGTAATCTAAGAATTAGGGAACAGACACCCTAATTGACGCGAATCCTAAAGATAGATCTATTGGGCCTAACAAACCCCATCCAAAGTACTGGATGTTTTAGTACTTCGAAATTTATATCATATCCGAAGGGTATCCTGGAATGATGGGGATATTCTTATATATGCATCTTGTTAATGTCGGTTACCAGGTGTTCACCATATGAATGATTTTTATCTCTATGTATGGGATGTGTATTGAAATATGAAATCTTGTGGTCTATTGTTACGATTTTATATATATATAGGTTAAACCTATAACTCACCAACATTTTTGTTAACGTATAAAGCATGTTTATTCTCAGGTGAATACAAAGAGCTTCCGTTGTTGCATACTAAATAAGGACAAGATTTGGAGTCCATGTTTGTATGATATTGTGTAAAAACTGCATTCAAGAAACATATGTTGATGTAATATATTTCTATTGTAAACCATTATGTAATGATCATGTGTAAACAGTATATTTTAGATTATCATTATTTGATAATCTACGTAATGCTTTAGAAACCTTTATTGATAAAATAAAGGTTATGGTTGTTTTAAAAATGAATGCAGTCTTTGAAAAATGTCTCATATAGAGGTCAAAACCTCGCAACGAAATCAATTAATATGGAACGTTTATAATCAATATGAACGGGACATTTCAAAAACCATACATAAACCAAGTTATAAAACAACTACTCAAGAACACACCAACAACACTTCCAAGTTTGCTAGCTTACTTCCAATCTTGCAAATCCACTTTGAGTGATCATCCAACCTCAAGAAATCTTTTTTATTTACAGTAAGATATCTTTCTAATACAAGGTAATACTCAAATTCAAACTTTGATTCAATTTCTATAACTATAACAATCTTATTTCGAGTGGAAATCTTACTTGAATTTGTTTTCGTGTCATGATTCTACTTCAAGAACTTTCAAGCCATCCAAGGATCCTTTGAAGCTAGATCCATTTTTCTCATTTCCAGTAGGTTTATCCACAAAACTTGAGGTAGTAATGATGTTCATAACATCATTCGAATCATATATATAAAACTATCTTATTCGAAGGTTTAAACTTGTAATCACTAGAACATAGTTTAGTTAATTCTAAACTATTCGCAAACAAAAGTTAATCCTTCTAACTTGACTTTTAAAATCAACTAGACATATGTTCTATATCTATATGATATGCTAAATTAATGGTTTAAAACCTGAAAAAACGAAAAACACCGTAAAACCGGATATACGCCGTCGTAGTAACACTGCGGGCTGTTTTAGGTTAGTTAATTAAAAACTATGATAAACTTTGATTTAAAAGTTGTTCTTCTGGGAAAATGATTTTTCTTATGAACATGAAACTATATCCAAAAATCATGGTTAAACTCAAAGTGGAAGTATGTTTTTCAAAATGTTCATCAAGACGTCGTTCTTTCAACTGAAATGACTACCTCTTTTAATATTGAATTGTAACCGGTATTTCTGACTATAAACTTATACTTTTTCTATTTATATTCATAAACTTAAGTTCAATATGAAACCATAGCAACTTGAATCACTCAAAACGGATTTAAAACGAAGAAGTTATGGGTAAAACAAGATTGGATAATTTTGCTTGTTGTAGCTACGTGAAAATTGGTAACAAATCTATATTAATCATATCCTAGCTAACTTATATTGTATTATACATGTATTCTAATATATTATGTAATATTGGGATACCATAGACACGTATGCGAATGTTTTGACATATCATATCGACCCATGTATATATATTATTTGGAACAACCATAGACAGTCTATATGCAGTAATGCTTGAGTTAGCTATACAGGGTTGAGGTTGATTCCAAAAATATATATAATTTGAGTTGTGATCTAGCCTGAGACGTGTATACACTGGGTCGTGGATTGATTCAAGATAATATATATCGATTTATTTCTGTACATCTAACTGTGGACAACTAGTTGTAGGTTACTAACGAGGACAGCTGACTTAATAAACTTAAAACATTAAAACGTATTAAAAATGTTGTAAATATATTTTGAACATACTTTGATATATATGTACATATTTGTTATAGGTTCGTGAATCGACCAGTGGCCAAGTCTTACTTCCCGACGATGTAAAAATCTGTGAAAGTGAGTTATAGTCCCACTTTTAAAATCTAATATTTTTGGGATGAGAATACATGCAGTTTTATAAATGTTTTACGAAATAGACACAAGTAATTGAAACTACATTATATGGGTGAATGATCGAAGCCGAATATGCCCCTTTTGCTTGGTAGCCTAAGAATTAGTAAACCGATCTACTAATTGACGCGAATCCTAAAGATTGATCTATTGGGCCTAACGAACCTCATCCAAAGTACCGGATGCTTTAGTACTTCGAATTCGTTTTTTTATCATGTCCGATGGATTTCCCGGAATGATAGGGGATATTCTTATATGCATCTTGTTAATGTTGGTTACCAGGTGTTCACCATATGAATGATTTTTATTTCTATGTATGGGATGTATAAATCTTGTGGTCTATTATTACGATTTGATAAATATATAGGTTAAACCTATAACTCACCAACATTTTTGTTGACGTTTAAAGCATGTTTATTCTCAGGTGATTATTAAGAGCTTCTGCTGTTGCATGCTAAAATATGGACAAGATTCGGTGTCAGCATGATTGTATAATATTGTTTAAAACTACATTCGAGATTTACTTTGTTGTAACATATTAATATTGTAAACCAATATGTATTGGTAGTGTGTAAGTGTGATATTTTTAGATTATCATTTCTTGATAATCTAGGTGGTGTCTTTTTAACCTTGTTGATAAAGTAAAGGTTATGGCTCGTTTTAAAAACGAATGCAGTCTTTAAAAAAAATGTCTCATATAGAGGTCAAAACCTCGCAAAGAGATCAATTAATATGAAATGTTTATAATCGATATGAACAGGACATTTCAGTTGGTATCCGAGCGTTGGTCTTAGAGAACCAGAATTTTGCATTAGTGTGACTTACCGAGTTTGTTAGGATGCATTAGTGAGTCTGGACTTCGACCGTGTTTTTCTTCAAAAACGATTGCTTAACATTTTTTGTTGGAAACTATATATTATTAACATGTAAATATTATGTGATATATTAATCTCTTAACGTGTTTGATATTGTGTGATAGATGTCTACCTCTAGTACAAATCCCATCGACTCACCTAATAATAATGAAGAGTTGAATATATTTTGGGAAGATTCACAAATTCTCGAAGAGGAACCGGAAGAGGAGGAACCGGAAGAAGAGGAACCGGAAGAGGAGGAACCGAAATAAGAAGAGGTTCCGGAGGAAAAAATATTGATATCTACAGTAAGTCGATTAAATAAAAGAAAATCCTCAACCAACGGACCAAAGTTAATAATGGTCAATGGTGTTTCCGCCGAGGAAGCAAAATATTGGGAAGATTACCAATTTTCTGATGAATCGGATCCCGATGAGGATTCCGATGATGTTATAGAAATTACCTCGACCCAATTTAATAAAGCAAAAGAAAATAATAAGGGAAAAGGTATAAAAATAGAGAAACCTGATTCCAACCCCGATGAACTTTATATGTATCAGCAACATCCGTATTTCCTAAATTGTAACAATAACCCGGGAATCTCTAAACCACCAGGTTTTTCTAAACCACTGTGGAAAATGACGGCTCGTATTAGAGGAACACCATATATCCCTAGAAAATTAAGAAAACGAACCAAGTCCGAAGAAGAAGAAACCAGTGATTTAGATTAGAGGGTTGTAATCATGCTGTGTATTATATGTATTGTAGTGTGCTTGTACTTTAATGTACTATGTAAAATTGCTTGTATTGTTTGTTAATTATCTTTTACGAATCTAATCATTGTCTATTTTACAGTATAAAAACACAAAATAGATGTTAAGGGTAGACAACCGAATATTTTAGAATATCTACCAGAGGATATGATTGATGAAATCTTGTCTTGAGTCGGTCAGAATTCATCAGCACAATTAGTTATGGCAAAATTAACTTGTCAAACATTTGAAAGACTTTCCATAACTTCCTTAGTTTATAAAAGGTTTTCCTTTGATAGGTGGGGTATATCACATTGGGGAGACCATAAGTTATGCCGTGTTTTCTTTAAAGCGTTAAATGCGGGGAACCCAAATGCAATTTTACGCTACGTGTTAAGAACCTATTTTGACTCAACATATCCCAACATAGGATTTCGTGAGTTAGAAAGAGCTTCTAACATACAACATAAAGAAGCATGTTATGCTTACAGGTTAGTGATGTTCGCTTCTTACCAAAGTGAGAAAAAGAACATCGGATTACAACTATTAAATAAAACCTTCCCACAAGTGACGGATTCAGTAGTTGGGGTGAGAAACAAGGTTTTTAGATTATTACGGGGCTGTTGGACATTACGAAATCCTCGTCCTTTTGACGACATTACAACATGATGCCTAGCCAATGGTCATAACGGTTACTTTCCACAAGACCAAGGATGGGAAGTCGTCTTAGTAAAAACCAGAATGCGTGACTTGTTTATGGACTTATGAATTACGTGTCTTTATTACCTTTGCTGAACGACTTGCCTATTAACTAGATTTATCTTCAAAACTGTCTTATATCAAGTTATTATGTGCTATATTTCATCCTATATGTATAATAGCGGTACTATAAGTTTGTAAAATATTGTATAAAATTTGAACGCGGAATATTATTATAATCAGTTTTTTCATATAGAATTGTAGTAGTTGAATTGTATATTAGCTAGTAAGTATGAACTTAACGGGTAGGTACTACCCGAATTAAAACTATAAAGCGCTAATATGAAGAAAAAGCTTTTATAAATGAGTTCATACTATGCTACGAAATACTATTGACTACTCTTAAAATTCTATATGATTAACTTAATTCTTTTGGGCTATTTTTGAAGGAAATAGCACCGACGACTTATCAGAATTTGAACATGAGCGAGGAAGACTTTCGTGTTTTCCTTGCAGCAAACATAGCCGCGGTACAGGCTGCGATGCAAAATAACAATAACTCTGGATCTAGCAGTGGAACTAATTCCACAAGAAATCGTGTAGGATGCTCCAAAAAAGAATTCACTGCCTGCAAACCTTTAGAATTTGATGGAACCGAAGAACCAATAGGATTGAAACGGTGGACCGAGAAAGTCGAATTGGTGTTTGCCATAAGTAAGTGTACTGAAGAGGACAAAGTTAAGTACGCTACGCATACCTTCACAGGTACTGCATTAACGTGGTGGAACACCTATCTTGAACAGGTAGGACAAAATGCTGCTTACGCACTACCGTGGTCGGCATTCAAGTAATTGATGAACGAGCAGTACCGTCCTAGAAACGAAGTCAATAAACTCAAGGTAGAACTTAGAGAGCTACGAATACAAGGGTTCCACATTACCACATATGAACGATGATTCACAGAGTTGTGCCTATTGTGTCCGGGAGCGTTCGAAGATGAAGAAGAGAAGATTGACGTGTTTGTAAAAGGGTTACCAGTAAGGATTCAAGAAGATGTGAGTTCACACGAGCCCGCTTTCATACAAAAGGCAAGTCGAATGGCTCATAAACTTATAAATCAGATTGAGAGAAGAATTAAAGAGCAGGCGGCCGAAGAAGCCAACATGAAACAACTCAAGAGAAGGTGGGAGGACAACGGTGACAAGAGTCACCAGTACAACAACAATAACAATTACAACCACAATTGCAACAACTACCCCAACAACCGCAACAACAATCGCAACAATAACTGCAATCCTAACAATAAGTACAACAAACGTCCCAACAACAATAACAACAACTACAACAACTGTTTCAACAACAATAACAATCCCAACAACAACCTCATTAAAAACAACGACAACAAAAACCAAAAACAGCCATGTCATAGGTGTGAAGAAAATCACCCGGGGTTTTGCACGACATTTTGCAACAGGTGTAAAAGAAATGGTCATAGTGCGACAAAGTGTGAGGTCTACGGACCAAAGTTTAACATAACTAAAGGAACAAATAGTGTCGGAACAAGAAATGCCGGAATGAATAGTGTCGGAGCAAGTTATACCAATGTTGTTTGTTATAAATGTGGAAAACCAGGCCACATTATTAGAAATTGCCCGAATCAGGGGAATACTAATGGGCAGGGCCGCAGAAGAGTTTTCAATATTAATGCGGCAGAAGCACATGAAGACCCGGAGCTTGTTACGAGTACGTTTCTTATTGACGATAAATCTACTTATGTTTTATTTGATTCGGGTGCGGATAGAAGCTATATGAGTAGAGATTTTTGTGCTAAATTAAGTTGCCCATTAACGCCTTTGGATAGTAAATTTTAGTCGAATTAGCAAACGGTAAATTAATTTCAGCAGATAATATATGTCGGGATAGAGAAATTAAACTGGGGGATGAAACGTTTAAAATTGATTTAATATCAGTCGAGCTAGGGAGTTTTGATGTAATAATTGGAATGGACTGGTTGAAAAAGGTGAGACCAGAGGTCGTTTGTTACAAAAATGCGATTCGCATTATGCGTGAAAAAGGAAATCCTTTAATGGTGTACGGAGAAAAGAACAGCGCAAAGTTAAATCTTATTAGTAGTTTGAAGGCGTAAAAACTAATAAGAAAAGGTTGTTACGTCATTCTAGCACACATCGAGGAAGTTAAACCTAAAGAAAAGAATATCAGTGATGTTCCCGTCGCAAAATAATTTCCCGATGTATTTCTGAAAGAATTACCGGGATTACCCCCACATCGATCCATTGAATTTCAAATAGACCTTGTACCAGGAGCTGCACTAATAGCTCGTGCTCCATACAGAATCGCACCCAGCAAAATGAAAGAATTACAAAGTCAGTTACAGGAACTTTTAGAGCGTGGTTTCATTTGACCAAGTACATCACCATGGGGAGCTCCTGTTCTGTTTGTCAAGAAGAAAGATGGTACATTCAGGTTGTGTATTGACTACCGAGAGTTGAAAAACTAACCATCAAAAACCATTACCCGTTACCGAGAATCGACGACTTATTTAATCAACTACAAGGCTCGTCGGTTTATTCGAAGTTCAATTTACGTTTTGGATATCATCAAATGCGGGTGAAGGATGATGATATTCCGAAGACTGCTTTTAGGACGCGTTACGGTCATCACGAGTTTATGGTTATGCAGTTTAGATTGACTAATGCACCAGTTGTGTTCATGGACCTCATGAACAGAGTGTGTGGGCCATATCTTGACAAGTTTATCATTGTTTTCATCGATGACATACTTATTTACTCGAAGAATGATCAAAAGCACGAAGAACATTTGAGAAAAGTGCTAGAGTTGCTGAGAAAAGAAAAACTGTACGCTAAGTTTTCAAAGTGTGCATTTTGGTTGGAAGAAGTTCAATTCCTCGGTCATATAGTGAACAAAGAAGGTATTCAGGTGGATCCAGCAAAGATTGAAACCGTTGAAAAGTGGGAAACCCCGAAAACTCTTAAACACATACGTCAATTTTAAGGGATGGCTGGTTATTACAGGAGATTCATCCAAGATTTTTCCAAAATAGCAAAACCCTTGACTGCATTAACGCATAAAGGGAAGAAATTTGAATGGAAAGATGAACAAGAGAAAGTGTTTCAATTGTTGAAGAAAAAGTTAACTACGACACCTATATTGTCATTACCTGAAGGGAATGATGATTTTGTGATATATTGTGACGCCTCAAAGCAAGGTCTCGGTTGTGTATTAATGTAACTAAAGAAGGTAATTGCTTATGCGTCTAGACAATTGAAGATTCTCGAGCAGAATTATACGACGCATTGGAGGCACTACTTATATGTAGTGACCCGAACTTTTCCATGTTTATATATATTAATTGAGATTGATGTTTACATGATTAAATGTTTCCAACATGTTAAGCAATCAAACTTGTTAAGACTTGATTAATTGAAATAGGTTTCATATAGACAATTGACCACCCAAGTTGACCGGTGATTCACGAACGTTAAAACTTGTAAAAAAAACTATATGATGACATATATATGGTTATATATATAGTTAACATGATATTATGATAAGTAAACATATCATTAATTATATTAACAATGAACTACATATGTAAAAACAAGACTACTAACTTAATGATTTTGAAACGAGACATATATGTAACGTTTATCGTTGTAACGACATTTAATGTATATATATCATATTAAGAGATATTCGTACATCATAATATCATGATAATATAATAATTTAAAATCTCTTTTGATATTATAAACATTGGGTTAACAACATTTAACAAGATCGTTAACCTAAAGGTTTCAAAACAACACTTACATGTAACGACTAACGATGACTTAACGACTCAGTTAAAATGTATATACATGTAGTGTTTTAATATGTACTTATACACTTTTGAAAGACTTCAATACACTTATCAAAATACTTCTACTTAACAAAAATGCTTACAATTACATTCTCGTTCAGTTTCATCAACAATTCTACTCGTATGCACCCGTATTCGTACTCGTACAATACACAGCTTTTAGATGTATGTACTATTGGTATATACACTCCAATGATCAGCTCTTAGCAGCCCATGTGAGTCACCTAACACATGTGGGAACCATCATTTGGCAACTAGCATGAAATATCTCATAAGATTACAAAAATATGAGTAATCATTCATGACTTATTTACATGAAAACAAAATTACATATCCTTTATATCTAATCCATACACCAACGACCAAAAACACCTACAAACACTTTCATTCTTCAATTTTCTTCATCTAATTGAACTCTCTCAAGTTCTATCTTCAAGTTCTAAGTGTTCTTCATAAATTCCAAAAGTTCTAGTTTCATAAAATCAAGAATACTTTCAAGTTTGCTAGCTCACTTCCAATCTTGTAAGGTGATCATCCAACCTCAAGAAATATTTGTTTCTTACAGTAGGTTATCATTCTAATACAAGGTAATAATCATATTCAAACTTTGGTTCAATTTCTATAACTATAACAATCTTATTTCAAGTGATGATCTTACTTGAACTTGTTTTCGTGTCATGATTTTTGCTTCAAGAACTTTGAGCCATCCAAGGATCCATTGAAGCTAGATCCATTTTTCTCTTTTCCAGTAGGTTCATCCAAGGAACTTAAGGTAGTAATGATGTTCATAACATCATTCGATTCATACATATAAAGCTATCTTATTCGAAGGTTTAAACTTGTAATCACTAGAACATAGTTTAGTTAATTCTAAACTTGTTCGCAAACAAAAGTTAATCCTTCTAACTTGACTTTTAAAATCAACTAAACACATGTTCTATATCTATATGATATGCTAACTTAATGATTTAAAACCTGGAAACACGAAAAACACCGTAAAACCGGATTTACGCCGTCGTAGTAACACCGCGGGCTGTTTTGGGTTAGTTAATTAAAAACTATGATAAACTTTGATTTAAAAGTTGTTATTCTGAGAAAATGATTTTTATTATGAACATGAAACTATATCCAAAAATTATGGTTAAACTCAAAGTGGAAGTATGTTTTCTAAAATGGTCATCTAGACGTCGTTCTTTCGACTGAAATGACTACCTTTACAAAAACGACTTGTAACTTATTTTTCCGACTAGAAACCTATACTTTTTTTGTTTAGATTCATAAAATAGAGTTCAATATGAAACCATAGCAATTTGATTCACTCAAAACGGATTTAAAATGAAGAAGTTATGGGTAAAACAAGATTGGATAATTTTTCTCATTTTAGCTACGTGAAAATTGGTAACAAATCTATTCCAACCATAACTTAATCAACTTGTATTATATATTATGTAATCTTGAGATACCATAGACACGTATACAATGTTTCGACCTATCATGTCGACACATCTATATATATTTCGGAACAACCATAGACACTCTATATGTGAATGTTGGAGTTAGCTATACAGGGTTGAGGTTGATTCCAAAATATATATAGTTTGAGTTGTGATCAATACTGAGATACGTATACACTGGGTCGTGGATTGATTCAAGATAATATTTATCGATTTATTTCTGTACATCTAACTGTGGACAACTAGTTGTAGGTTACTAACGAGGACAGCTGACTTAATAAACTTAAAACATCAAAATATATTAAAAGTGTTATAAATATATTTTGAACATACTTTGATATATATGTATATATTGTTATAGGTTCGTGAATCAACCAGTGGCCAAGTCTTACTTCCCGACGAAGTAAAAATCTGTGAAAGTGAGTTATAGTCCCACTTTTAAAATCTAATATTTTTGGGATGAGAATACATGCAGGTTTTATAAATGATTTACAAAATAGACACAAGTACGTGAAACTACATTCTATGGTTGAATTATCGAAATCGAATATGCCCCTTTTTATTAAGTCTGGTAATCTAAGAATTAGGGAACAGACACCCTAATTGACGCGAATCCTAAAGATAGATCTATTGGGCCTAACAAACCCCATCCAAAGTACCGGATGCTTTAGTACTTCGAAATTTATATCATATCCGAAGGGTGTCCCGGAATGATGGGGATATTCTTATATATGCATCTTGTTATTGTCGGTTACCAGGTGTTCACCATATGAATGATTTTTATCTCTATGTATGGGATGTGTATTGAAATATGAAATCTTGTGGTCTATGGTTACGATTTGATATATATAGGTTAAACCTATAACTCACCAACATTTTTGTTGACGTTTTAAGCATGTTTATTCTCAGGTGATTATTAAGAGCTTCCGCTGTCGCATACTTAAATAAGGACAAGATTTGGAGTCCATGTGTAGTGACCCGAACTTTTCCATGTTTATATATATTAATTGAGATTGATGTTTACATGATTAAATGTTTCCAACATGTTAAGCAATCAAACTTGTTAAGACTTGATTAATTGAAATAGGTTTCATATAGACAATTGACCACCCAAGTTGACCGGTGATTCACGAACGTTAAAACTTGTAAAAAAACTATATGATGACATATATATGGTTATATATATAGTTAACATGATATTATGATAAGTAAACATATCATTAATTATATTAACAATGAACTACATATGTAAAAACAAGACTACTAACTTAATGATTTTGAAACGAGACATATATGTAACGTTTATCGTTGTAACGACATTTAATGTATATATATCATATTAAGAGATATTCGTACATCATAATATCATGATAATATAATAATTTAAAATCTCTTTTGTTATTATAAACATTGGGTTAACAACATTTAACAAGATCGTTAACCTAAAGGTTTCAAAACAACACTTACATGTAACGACTAACGATGACTTAACGACTCAGTTAAAATGTATATACATGTAGTGTTTTAATATGTATTTATACACTTTTGAAAGACTTCAATACACTTATCAAAATACTTCTACTTAACAAAAATGCTTACAATTACATTCTCGTTCAGTTTCATCAACAATTCTACTCGTATGCACCCGTATTCGTACTCGTACAATACACAGCTTTTAGATGTATGTACTATTGGTATATACACTCCAATGATCAGCTCTTAGCAGCCCATGTGAGTCACCTAACACATGTGGGAACCATCATTTGGCAACTAGCATGAAATATCTCATAAGATTACAAAAATATGAGTAATCATTCATGACTTATTTACATGAAAACAAAATTACATATCCTTTATATCTAATCCATACACCAACGACCAAAAACACCTACAAACACTTTCATTCTTCAATTTTCTTCATCTAATTGAACTCTCTCAAGTTCTATCTTCAAGTTCTAAGTGTTCTTCATAAATTCCAAAAGTTCTAGTTTCATAAAATCAAGAATACTTTCAAGTTTGCTAGCTCACTTCCAATCTTGTAAGGTGATCATCCAACCTCAAGAAATCTTTGTTTCTTACAGTAGGTTATCATTCTAATACAAGGTAATAATCATATTCAAACTTTGGTTCAATTTCTATAACTATAACAATCGTATTTCAAGTGATGATCTTACTTGAACTTGTTTTCGTGTCATGATTTTGCTTCAAGAACTTTGAGCCATCCAAGGATCCATTGAAGCTAGATCCATTTTTCTCTTTTCCAGTAGGTTCATCCAAGGAACTTAAGGTAGTAATGATGTTCATAACATCATTCGATTCATACATATAAAGCTATCTTATTCGAAGGTTTAAACTTGTAATCACTAGAACATAGTTTAGTTAATTCTAAACTTGTTCGCAAACAAAAGTTAATCCTTCTAACTTGACTTTTAAAATCAACTAAACACATGTTCTATATCTATATGATATGCTAACTTAATGATTTAAAACCTGGAAACACGAAAAACACCGTAAAACCGGATTTACGCCGTCGTAGTAACACCGCGGGCTGTTTTGGGTTAGTTAATTAAAAACTATGATAAACTTTGATTTAAAAGTTGTTATTCTGAGAAAATGATTTTTAGTATGAACATGAAACTATATCCAAAAATTATGGTTAAACTCAAAGTGGAAGTATGTTTTCTAAAATGGTCATCTAGACGTCGTTCTTTCGACTGAAATGACTACCTTTACAAAAACGACTTGTAACTTATTTTTCCGACTAGAAACCTATACTTTTTTTGTTTAAATTCATAAAATAGAGTTCAATATGAAACCATAGCAATTTGATTCACTCAAAACGGATTTAAAATGAAGAAGTTATGGGTAAAACAAGATTGGATAATTTTTCTCATTTTAGCTACGTGAAAATTGGTAACAAATCTATTCCAACCATAACTTAATCAACTTGTATTATATATTATGTAATCTTGAGATACCATAGACACGTATACAATGTTTCGACCTATCATGTCGACACATCTATATATATTTCGGAACAACCATAGACACTCTATATGTGAATGTTGGAGTTAGCTATACAGGGTTGAGGTTGATTCCAAAATATATATAGTTTGAGTTGTGATCAATACTGAGATACGTATACACTGGGTCGTGGATTGATTCAAGATAATATTTATCGATTTATTTCTGTACATCTAACTGTGGACAACTAGTTGTAGGTTACTAACGAGGACAGCTGACTTAATAAACTTAAAACATCAAAATATATTAAAAGTGTTGTAAATATATTTTGAACATACTTTGATATATATGTATATATTGTTATAGGTTCGTGAATCAACCAGTGGCCAAGTCTTACTTCCCGACGAAGTAAAAATCTGTGAAAGTGAGTTATAGTCCCACTTTTAAAATCTAATATTTTTGGGATGAGAATACATGCAGGTTTTATAAATGATTTACAAAATAGACACAAGTACGTGAAACTACATTCTATGGTTGAATTATCGAAATCGAATATGCCCCTTTTTATTAAGTCTGGTAATCTAAGAATTAGGGAACAGACACCCTAATTGACGCGAATCCTAAAGATAGATCTATTGGGCCTAACAAACCCCATCCAAAGTACCGGATGCTTTAGTACTTCGAAATTTATATCATATCCGAAGGGTGTCCCGGAATGATGGGGATATTCTTATATATGCATCTTGTTATTGTCGGTTACCAGGTGTTCACCATATGAATGATTTTTATCTCTATGTATGGGATGTGTATTGAAATATGAAATCTTGTGGTCTATTGTTACGATTTGATATATATAGGTTAAACCTATAACTCACCAACATTTTTGTTGACGTTTTAAGCATGTTTATTCTCAGGTGATTATTAAGAGCTTCCGCTATCGCATACTTAAATAAGGACAAGATTTGGAGTCCATGCTTGTATGATATTGTGTAAAAACTGCATTCAAGAAACTTATTTTGTTGTAACATATTTGTATTGTAAACCATTATGTAATGGTCGTGTGTAAACAGGATATATTAGATTATCATTATTTGATAATCTACGTAAAGCTTTTTAAACCTTTATTGATGAAATAAAGGTTATGGTTTGTTTAAAAATGAATGCAGTCTTTGAAAAACGTCTCATATAGAGGTCAAAACCTCGCAACGAAATCAATTAATATGGAACGTTTTTAATCAATAAGAACGGGACATTTCAGTTGGTATCCGAGCGTTGGTCTTAGAGAACCAGAATTTTGCATTATTGTGTCTTATCGAGTTTGTTAGGATGCATTAGTGAGTCTGGACTTCGACCGTGTTTACTTGAAAAATGATTGCTTAACAAATTTTGTTGGAAACTATATATTTTTAACATGTGAATATTATGTGATATATTAATCTCTTAACGCGTTTGATATTATGTGATAGATGTCTACCTCTAGAACAAGTCCCATTGACTCACCTAATAATAATGAAGAGTCAAATGTAAATTGGAATGATTCGTGGACTGATTCACAAGTTCCCGAAGAGGAACCGGAAGAAGAGTCGGAACCGGAAGAAGAATCGGAACCGGAAGAAGAATCGGAACCGGATGAAGAAATAGAACCGGCGGGGGAAATAATAAAACGGTTAAGTAAAAGAAAATCCTCAACCAACCGACCAAGGTTAATTATGGTCAATGGTGTTTCCGCCAAGGAAGCAAAATATTGGGAGGATTACCAATTCTCCGATGAATCGGATTCCGACGAGAATTCCGATGATGTTATAGAAATTACCCCAACTGAATTTAAAAAGGCAAAAGAAAATAATAAGGGAAAGGGCATAAAAATAGAGAAATCTAATTCCAACCCCGATGAACTTTATATGTATCGTCAACCCCCGAAGTCCTTAAGTTGTAACAATGACCCGGGAACCTCTAAACCACCAGGTTTTTCTAAACCAATGTGGAAAATTACGGCTCGTATTAGGGGAACATCATATATCCCTAGAAACTTGGCAAAACGAACCAAAACCGAAGAAGAAGAAACGAGCGAGTCGGAATAAGATAGTTGTATTCGTGTGGTGTAATATATGTAATATAGTGTGCTTATGCTTTATGACATATGTAAAAATTGCTTGTATTAATAAGTATTTTTTTTATGAATCTAACTCTTGTCTATTTTACAGTTTAAAAACACAAAATGGATAGACAACCCAATATTTTAAGAGACCTACCCGGAGACATGATTGATGAAATCTTGTCTAGAGTCGGTCAGAACTCCTCGGCACAACTATTTAAGGCGAGATCAGTTTGTAAGACATTCGAAGAACGTTCCAAGAATGTCTTGGTTTATAAGAGACTTTCGTTTGAAAGATGGGGGATATCACATTGGGAAACCCATAAGTTACGATGTGTTTACTTTGACGCATATATTGCGGGGAACCCAAATGCTATTTTACGGAACGGGTTAAGAAATTATTTTGACTCAATATATCCGAATATTGGACTTCGTGATTTAGAAAAAGCGGCTAACATGCAACATAAAGAAGCATGTTATGCTTACGGATTAGTAATGTTCGCTTCTCACCAAAGTGAGAACAAGAACATCGGGCTACAACTATTAAACAAAACGTTTCCACAAGTGACGGAGTCGGTAATTGGGGTAAGAAATGAGGTTTTTAGATTATTACGGGACTGTTGGACATTACGTAACCCTCGTCCCTTTGACGACGTTACAACACGCTGTCTTATCAACGGCCATAACGGTTATGCTGCACAAGACCAAGGATGGGAAGTAGTCCTAGTAAAACCAGAATGCATGACTTGTTTCTGGACGTATGAATTACGTGTCTTTATTGCCTTTGCTGAACGACTTGTGTACTAGCTAGAATTATCTTCACAACTATCTTGTATCAAAGTTATTGTGTGCTATATTTCATGCTTTATGTAAAATAAGCGGTATTGTAAGTTTGTAAAATATTGTATAAAAGTTTGAACGCGAAATATTATTATAATCAGTTTTTCATATAGAATTGTAGTAGTTGAATTGTATATTAGCTACTAAGTATGAACTTAACGGGTAGGTACTACCCGAATTTAAACTTATAAAACGCTAATATGAAGAAAAAGCTTTTATAAATGAGTTCATATTATGCTACGAAATACTATTAACTACTCTTAATATTCTGTATGATTAACTTGTTCCATTTGACTATTTTGAAGGAAATGGCACCGACTACTCGACACACAGTGAATATGAATGAAGAGGAATTCCGTACTTTTCTAGCTTCAAACATAGCCGCAGTACAGGCTGCGCTACATACCAACAATAACCTTGGATCTAGCAGTACAGGAAATCGTGTAGGATGCACCTACAAAGAATTCACTGCCTGCAAACCTTTGGAATTCGATGGAACCGAAGGACCGATCGGATTGAAACGGTGGACCGAGAAGGTCGAATCGGTGTTTGCCATAAGTAAGTGTACTGAAGAGGACAAAGTGAAGTACGCTACGCATACCTTCACAGGTTCTGCGTTAACATGGTGGAATACCTATCTAGAGCAAGTGGGACAAGACGATGCGTACGCACTACCGTGGTCAGCATTCAAGCACTTGATGAACGAGAAGTACCGTCCCAGAACCGAGGTCAATAAGCTCAAGACAGAACTTAGAGGGTTACGAACCCAAGGATTTGATATTACCACGTATGAAAGACGATTCACAGAATTGTGCCTATTGTGTCCGGGAGCATTCGAAGATGAGGAAGAGAAGATCGACGCGTTTGTGAAAGGATTACCGGAAAGAATCCAAGAAGATATAAGTTCACACGAGCCCGCCTCCATACAACAGGCATGTAGAATGGCTCACAAACTAGTGAACCAGATTGAAGAAAGAATTAAAGAACAGACTGCTGAAGAGGCCAATGTGAAGCAAGTCAAAAGAAAGTGGGAGGAAAATGGTGATAAGAATCACCAATACAACAACAACAGCAATCGCAACAATTATCCCAACAATCGCAACATCAATCGCAACTACAACAAACGGCCCAACAACAACAACAACAACAACAACAACAGCAACTACAACAATCATCCCAACAACAATAATAACCACAACAACAACAACAATCAGAAACAGCTATGCCAAAGGTGTGAAAAGTATCACTCGGGGTTCTGCACCAAATTTTGCAACAAGTGTAAAAGAAATGGTCATAGCGCGGCGAAGTGTGAGGTCTACGGACCAGGGGTTAATAGAACGAAAGGAACAAATGGTGTCGGAACGAGTAATGGCGGAGCAAGTAGTGTCGGAGCAAGCTATGCCAATGTAGTTTGTTATAAATGTGGAAAACCGGGCCACATTATTAGAAATTGCCCGAACCAGGAGAACACGAATGGACAAGGCCGCGGAAGAGTTTTCAATATTAATGCGGCAGAGGCACAGGAAGACCCGGAGCTTGTTACGGGTACGTTTCTTATTGATAATAAATCTGCTTACGTTTTATTTGATTCGGGTGCGGATAGAAGCTATATGAGTAGAGATTTTTGTGCTAAATTAAGTTGCCCATTGACGCCTTTGGATAGTAAATTTTTACTCGAATTAGCAAATGGTAAATTAATTTCAGCAGATAATATATGTCGGAATCGAGAAATTAAACTGGTTAGCGAAACATTTAAGATTGATTTAATACCAGTAGAGTTAGGGAGTTTTGATGTGATAATCGGTATGGACTGGTTGAAAGAAGTGAAAGCAGAGATCGTTTGTTACAAAAATGCAATTCGCATTATACGAGAAAAAGGAAAACCCTTAATGGTGTACGGAGAAAAGGGCAACACGAAGCTACATCTTATTAGTAATTTGAAGGCACAAAAACTAATAAGAAAAGGTTGCTATGCTGTTCTAGCACACGTCGAGAAAGTACAAACTGAAGAAAAGAGCATCAATGATGTTCCCATTGCAAAAGAATTTCCCGATGTATTTCCGAAAGAATTATCGGGATTACCCCCACATCGATCCGTTGAATTTCAAATAGATCTTGTACCAGGAGCTGCACCAATAGCTAGTGCTCCTTACAGACTCGCACCCAGCGAGATGAAAGAACTGCAAAGCCAATTACAAGAACTTTTAGAGCGTGGTTTCATTCGACCAAGCACATCACCGTGGGGAGCTCCTGTTTTGTTTGTCAAGAAGAAAGATGGTACATTCAGGTTGTGTATCGACTACCGAGAGTTGAACAAACTTACCATCAAGAACCGCTACCCACTACCGAGAATCGACGACTTATTTGATCAACTACAAGGCTCGTCTGTTTATTCAAAGATTGACTTACGTTCCGGGTATCATCAAATGCGGGTGAAAGAAGATGATATTCCAAAGACTGCTTTCAGAACACGTTATGGTCATTACGAGTTTATGGTCATGCCGTTTGGTTTAACTAATGCACCAGCTGTGTTCATGGACCTTATGAACCGAGTGTGTGGACCATACCTTGACAAGTTTGTCATTGTTTTCATTGATGACATACTTATTTACTCAAAGAATGACCAAGAACACGGTGAACATTTGAGAAAGGTGTTAGAAGTATTGAGAAAGGAAGAATTGTACGCTAAGTTTTCAAAGTGTGCATTTTGGTTGGAAGAAGTTCAATTCCTCGGTCACATAGTGAACAAAGAAGGTATTAAGGTGGATCCGGCAAAGATAGAAACTGTTGAAAAGTGGGAAACCCCGAAAACTCCGAAACACATACGCCAGTTTTTAGGACTAGCTGGTTACTACAGAAGGTTCATCCAAGACTTTTCCAGAATAGCAAAACCCTTGACTGCATTAACGCATAAAGGGAAGAAATTTGAATGGAATGATGAACAAGAGAAAGCGTTTCAGTTATTGAAGAAAAAGCTAACTACGGCACCTATATTGTCATTGCCTGAAGGGAATGATGATTTTGTGATTTATTGTGATGCATCAAAGCAAGGTCTCGGTTGTGTATTAATGCAACGAACGAAGGTGATTGCTTATGCGTCTAGACAATTGAAGATTCACGAACAAAATTATACGACGCATGATTTGGAATTAGGCGCGGTTGTTTTTGCATTAAAGACTTGGAGGCACTACTTATATGGGGTCAAAAGTATTATATATACCGACCACAAAAGTCTTCAACACATATTTAATCAGAAACAACTGAATATGAGGCAGCGTAGGTGGATTGAATTATTGAATGATTACGACTTTGAGATTCGTTACCACCCGGGGAAGGCAAATGTGGTAGCCGATGCCTTGAGCAGGAAGGACAGAGAACCCATTCGAGTAAAATCTATGAATATAATGATTCATAATAACCTTACTACTCAAATAAAGGAGGCGCAACAAGGAGTTTTAAAAGAGGGAAATTTAAAGGATGAAATACCCAAAGGATCGGAGAAGCATCTTAATATTCGGGAAGACGGAACCCGGTATAGGGCTGAAAGGATTTGGGTACCAAAATTTGGAGATATGAGAGAAATGGTACTTAGAGAAGCTCATAAAACCAGATACTCAATACATCCTGGAACGGGGAAGATGTACAAGGATCTCAAGAAACATTTTTGGTGGCCGGGTATGAAAGCCGATGTTGCTAAATACGTAGGAGAATGTTTGACGTGTTCTAAGGTCAAAGCTGAGCATCAGAAGCCATCAGGTCTACTTCAACAACCCGAAATCCCGGAATGGAAATGGGAAAACATTACCATGGATTTCATCACTAAATTGCCAAGGACTGCAAGTGGTATTGATACTATTTGGGTAATAGTTGATCGTCTCACCAAATCCGCACACTTCCTACCAATAAGAGAAGATGACAAGATGGAGAAGTTAGCACGACTGTATTTGAAGGAAGTCATCTCCAGACATGGAATACCAATCTCTATTATCTCTGATAGGGATGGCAGATTTATTTCAAGATTCTGGCAGACATTACAGCAAGCATTAGGAACTCGTCTAGACATGAGTACTGCCTATCATCCACAAACTGATGGGCAGAGCGAAAGGACGATACAAACGCTTGAAGACATGCTACGAGCATGTGTTATTGATTTCGGAAACAGTTGGGATCGACATCTACCGTTAGCAGAATTTTCCTACAACAACAGCTACCATTCAAGCATTGAGATGGCGCCGTTTGAAGCACTTTATGATAGAAAGTGCAGGTCTCCGATTTGTTGGAGTGAGGTGGGGGATAGACAGATTACGGGTCCGGAGATTATACAAGAAACTACCGAGAAGATCATCCAAATTCAACAACGGTTGAAAACCGCCCAAAGTCGACAAAAGAGCTACGCTGACATTAAAAGAAAAGATATAGAATTTAAAATTGGAGAGATGGTCATGCTTAAAGTTTCACCTTGGAAAGGCGTTGTTCGATTTGGTAAACGAGGGAAATTAAATCCAAGGTATATTGGACCATTCAAGATTATTGATCGTGTCGGACCAGTAGCTTACCGACTTGAGTTACCTCAACAACTCGCGGCTGTACATAACACTTTCCACGTCTCGAATTTGAAGAAATGTTTTGCTAAAGAAGATCTCACTATTCCGTTAGATGAAATCCAAATCAACGAAAAACTCCAATTCATCGAAGAACCCGTCGAAATAATGGATCGTGAGGTTAAAAGACTTAAGCAAAACAAGATACCAATTGTTAAGGTTCGATGGAATGCTCGTAGAGGACCCGAGTTCACCTGGGAGCGTGAAGATCAGATGAAGAAGAAATACCCGCATCTATTTCCAGAAGATTCGTCAACACCTTCAACAGCTTAAAATTTCGGGACGAAATTTATTTAACGGGTAGGTACTGTAGTGACCCGAACTTTTCCATGTTTATATATATTAATTGAGATTGATGTTTACATGATTAAATGTTTCCAACATGTTAAGCAATCAAACTTGTTAAGACTTGATTAATTGAAATAGGTTTCATATAGACAATTGACCACCCAAGTTGACCGGTGATTCACGAACGTTAAAACTTGTAAAAAAACTATATGATGACATATATATGGTTATATATATAGTTAACATGATATTATGATAAGTAAACATATCATTAATTATATTAACAATGAACTACATATGTAAAAACAAGACTACTAACTTAATGATTTTGAAACGAGACATATATGTAACGTTTATCGTTGTAACGACATTTAATGTATATATATCATATTAAGAGATATTCGTACATCATAATATCATGATAATATAATAATTTAAAATCTCTTTTGTTATTATAAACATTGGGTTAACAACATTTAACAAGATCGTTAACCTAAAGGTTTCAAAACAACACTTACATGTAACGACTAACGATGACTTAACGACTCAGTTAAAATGTATATACATGTAGTGTTTTAATATGTATTTATACACTTTTGAAAGACTTCAATACACTTATCAAAATACTTCTACTTAACAAAAATGCTTACAATTACATTCTCGTTCAGTTTCATCAACAATTCTACTCGTATGCACCCGTATTCGTACTCGTACAATACACAGCTTTTAGATGTATGTACTATTGGTATATACACTCCAATGATCAGCTCTTAGCAGCCCATGTGAGTCACCTAACACATGTGGGAACCATCATTTGGCAACTAGCATGAAATATCTCATAAGATTACAAAAATATGAGTAATCATTCATGACTTATTTACATGAAAACAAAATTACATATCCTTTATATCTAATCCATACACCAACGACCAAAAACACCTACAAACACTTTCATTCTTCAATTTTCTTCATCTAATTGAACTCTCTCAAGTTCTATCTTCAAGTTCTAAGTGTTCTTCATAAATTCCAAAAGTTCTAGTTTCATAAAATCAAGAATACTTTCAAGTTTGCTAGCTCACTTCCAATCTTGTAAGGTGATCATCCAACCTCAAGAAATCTTTGTTTCTTACAGTAGGTTATCATTCTAATACAAGGTAATAATCATATTCAAACTTTGGTTCAATTTCTATAACTATAACAATCGTATTTCAAGTGATGATCTTACTTGAACTTGTTTTCGTGTCATGATTTTGCTTCAAGAACTTTGAGCCATCCAAGGATCCATTGAAGCTAGATCCATTTTTCTCTTTTCCAGTAGGTTCATCCAAGGAACTTAAGGTAGTAATGATGTTCATAACATCATTCGATTCATACATATAAAGCTATCTTATTCGAAGGTTTAAACTTGTAATCACTAGAACATAGTTTAGTTAATTCTAAACTTGTTCGCAAACAAAAGTTAATCCTTCTAACTTGACTTTTAAAATCAACTAAACACATGTTCTATATCTATATGATATGCTAACTTAATGATTTAAAACCTGGAAACACGAAAAACACCGTAAAACCGGATTTACGCCGTCGTAGTAACACCGCGGGCTGTTTTGGGTTAGTTAATTAAAAACTATGATAAACTTTGATTTAAAAGTTGTTATTCTGAGAAAATGATTTTTAGTATGAACATGAAACTATATCCAAAAATTATGGTTAAACTCAAAGTGGAAGTATGTTTTCTAAAATGGTCATCTAGACGTCGTTCTTTCGACTGAAATGACTACCTTTACAAAAACGACTTGTAACTTATTTTTCCGACTAGAAACCTATACTTTTTTTGTTTAAATTCATAAAATAGAGTTCAATATGAAACCATAGCAATTTGATTCACTCAAAACGGATTTAAAATGAAGAAGTTATGGGTAAAACAAGATTGGATAATTTTTCTCATTTTAGCTACGTGAAAATTGGTAACAAATCTATTCCAACCATAACTTAATCAACTTGTATTATATATTATGTAATCTTGAGATACCATAGACACGTATACAATGTTTCGACCTATCATGTCGACACATCTATATATATTTCGGAACAACCATAGACACTCTATATGTGAATGTTGGAGTTAGCTATACAGGGTTGAGGTTGATTCCAAAATATATATAGTTTGAGTTGTGATCAATACTGAGATACGTATACACTGGGTCGTGGATTGATTCAAGATAATATTTATCGATTTATTTATGTACATCTAACTGTGGACAACTAGTTGTAGGTTACTAACGAGGACAGCTGACTTAATAAACTTAAAACATCAAAATATATTAAAAGTGTTGTAAATATATTTTGAACATACTTTGATATATATGTATATATTGTTATAGGTTCGTGAATCAACCAGTGGCCAAGTCTTACTTCCCGACGAAGTAAAAATCTGTGAAAGTGAGTTATAGTCCCACTTTTAAAATCTAATATTTTTGGGATGAGAATACATGCAGGTTTTATAAATGATTTACAAAATAGACACAAGTACGTGAAACTACATTCTATGGTTGAATTATCGAAATCGAATATGCCCCTTTTTATTAAGTCTGGTAATCTAAGAATTAGGGAACAGACACCCTAATTGACGCGAATCCTAAAGATAGATCTATTGGGCCTAACAAACCCCATCCAAAGTACCGGATGCTTTAGTACTTCGAAATTTATATCATATCCGAAGGGTGTCCCGGAATGATGGGGATATTCTTATATATGCATCTTGTTATTGTCGGTTACCAGGTGTTCACCATATGAATGATTTTTATCTCTATGTATGGGATGTGTATTGAAATATGAAATCTTGTGGTCTATTGTTACGATTTGATATATATAGGTTAAACCTATAACTCACCAACATTTTTGTTGACGTTTTAAGCATGTTTATTCTCAGGTGATTATTAAGAGCTTCCGCTATCGCATACTTAAATAAGGACAAGATTTGGAGTCCATGCTTGTATGATATTGTGTAAAAACTGCATTCAAGAAACTTATTTTGTTGTAACATATTTGTATTGTAAACCATTATGTAATGGTCGTGTGTAAACAGGATATATTAGATTATCATTATTTGATAATCTACGTAAAGCTTTTTAAACCTTTATTGATGAAATAAAGGTTATGGTTTGTTTAAAAATGAATGCAGTCTTTGAAAAACGTCTCATATAGAGGTCAAAACCTCGCAACGAAATCAATTAATATGGAACGTTTTTAATCAATAAGAACGGGACATTTCACCATGCTTGTATGATATTGTGTAAAAACTGCATTCAAGAAACTTATTTTGTTGTAACATATTTGTATTGTAAACCATTATGTAATGGTCGTGTGTAAACAGGATATTTTAGATTATCATTATTTGATAATCTACGTAAAGCTTTTTAAACCTTTATTGATGAAATAAAGGTTATGGTTTGTTTAAAAATGAATGCAGTCTTTGAAAAACGTCTCATATAGAGGTCAAAACCTCGCAACGAAATCAATTAATATGGAACGTTTTTAATCAATAAGAACGGGACATTTCAGTTGGTATCCGAGCGTTGGTCTTAGAGAACCAGAAAATTTGCATTAGTGTGTCTTATCGAGTTTGTTAGGATGCATTAGTGAGTCTGGACTTCGACCGTGTTTTCTTTAAAAATGATTGCTTAACATTTTTGTTGGAAACTATATATTTTTAACATATGAATATTATGTGATATATTAATCTCTTAACGTGTTTGATATTATGTGATAGATGTCTACCTCTAGAACAAGTCCCATTTACTCACCTAATAATAATGAAGAGTCAAATGTAAATTGGAATGATTTGTGGACTGATTCACAAGTTCCCGAAGAGGAACCGGAAGAAGAGTCGGAACCGGAAGAAGAATCGGAACCGGAAGAAGAATCGGAACCGGATGAAGAAATAGAACCGGTGGGGGAAATAATAAAACGGTTAAGTAAAAGAAAATCCTCAACCAACCGACCAAAGTTAATTATGGTCAATGGTGTTTCCGCCAAGGAAGCAAAATATTGGGAGGATTACCAATTCTCCGATGAATCGGATTCCGACGAGAATTCCGATGATGTTATAGAAATTACCCCAACTGAATTTAAAAAGGCAAAAGAAAATAATAAGGGAAAGGGCATAAAAATAGAGAAATCTAATTCCAACCCCGATGAACTTTATATGTATCGTCAACCCCCGAAGTCCTTAAGTTGTAACAATGACCCGGGAACCTCTAAACCACCAGGTTTTTCTAAACCAATGTGGACAACGATGGCTCGTATTAGGGGAACGTCATATATCCCTAGAAACTTGGCAAAACGAACCAAAACCGAAGAAGAAGAAACGAGCGAGTCGGAATAAGATATTTGTATTCGTGTGGTGTAATATATGGAATATAGTGTTCTTATGCTTTATGATATATGTAAAAATTGCTTGTATTAATAAGTATTTTTTTTATGAATCTAACTCTTGTCTATTTTACAGTTTAAAAACACAAAATGGATAGACAACCCAATATTTTAAGAGACCTACCCGGAGACATGATTGATGAAATCTTGTCTAGAGTCGGCCAGAATTCTTCGGCACAACTATTTAAGGCGAGATCAGTTTGTAAGACATTCGAAGAACGTTCCAAGAATGTCTTGGTTTATAAGAGACTTTCGTTTGAAAGATGGGGGATATCACATTGGGAAACCCATAAGTTACGATGTGTTTACTTTGACGCATATATTGCGGGGAACCCAAATGCTATTTTACGCAACGGGTTAAGAAATTATTTTGACTCAATATATCCGAATATTGGACTTCGTGATTTAGAAAAAGCGGCTAACATGCAACATAAAGAAGCATGTTATGCTTACGGATTAGTAATGTTCGCTTCTCACCAAAGTGAGAACAAGAACATCGGGCTACAACTATTAAACAAAACGTTTCCACAAGTGACGGAGTCGGTAATTGGGGTAAGAAATGAGGTTTTTAGATTATTACGGGACTGTTGGACATTACGTAACCCTCGTCCCTTTGATGACGTTACAACACGCTGTCTTATCAATGGACATAACGGTTATGTTGCACAAGACCAAGGATGGGAAGTAGTCCTAGTAAAACCAGAATGCATGACTTGTTTCTGGACGTATGAATTACGTGTCTTTATTGCCTTTGCTGAACGACTTGTGTACTAGCTAGAATTGTCTTCACAACTATCTTGTATCAGAGTTATTGTGTGCTATATTTCATGCTTTATGTAAAATAAGCGGTATTGTAAGTTTGTAAAATATTGTATAAAAGTTTGAACGCGAAATATTATTATAATCAGTTTTTCATATAGAATTGTAGTAGTTGAATTGTATATTAGCTACTAAGTATGAACTTAACGGGTAGGTACTACCCGAATTTAAACTTATAAAACGCTAATATGAAGAAAAAGCTTTTATAAATGAGTTCATATTATGCTACGAAATACTATTAACTACTCTTAATATTCTGTATGATTAACTTGTTCCATTTAACTATTTTGAAGGAAATGGCACCGACTACTCAACACACCGTGAATATGAATGAAGAGGAATTCCGTACTTTTCTAGCTTCAAACATAGCCGCAGTACAGGCTGCGCTACATACCAACAATAACCTTGGATCTAGCAGTACAGGAAATCGTGTAGGATGCACCTACAAAGAATTCACTGCCTGCAAACCTTTGGAATTTGATGGAACCGAAGGACCGATCGGATTGAAACGGTGGACCGAGAAGGTTGAATCGGTGTTTGCCATAAGTAAGTGTACTGAAGAGGACAAAGTGAAGTACGCTACGCATACCTTCACAGGTTCTGCGTTAACATGGTGGAATACCTATCTAGAGCAAGTGGGACAAGATGATGCGTACGCACTACCGTGGTCAGCATTCAAGCACTTGATGAACGAGAAGTACCGTCCCAGAACCGAGGTCAATAAGCTCAAGACAGAACTTAGAGGGTTACGAACCCAAGGATTTGATATTACCACGTACGAAAGACGATTCACAGAATTGTGCCTATTGTGTCCGGGAGCATTCGAAGATGAGGAAGAGAAGATCGACGCGTTTGTGAAAGGATTACCGGAAAGAATCCAAGAAGATATAAGTTCACACGAGCCCGCCTCCATACAACAGGCATGTAGAATGGCTCACAAACTAGTGAACCAGATTGAAGAAAGAATTAAAGAACAGACTGCTGAAGAGGCCAATGTGAAGCAAGTCAAAAGAAAGTGGGAGGAAAACGGTGATAAGAATCACCAATACAACAACAACAGCAATTACAACAATAATCGCAACAATTATCCCAACAATCGCAACATCAATCGCAACTACAACAAACGGCCCAACAACAACAACAACAACAACAGCAGCAACTACAACAATCATCCCAACAACAATAATAACCGCAACAACAACAACAATCAGAAGCAACTATGCCAAAGGTGTGAAAAGAATCACTCGGGGTTCTGCACCAAATTTTGCAACAAGTGTAAAAGAAATGGTCATAGCGCGGCGAAGTGTGAGGTCTACGGACCAGGGGTTAATAGAACGAAAGGAACAAATGGTGTCGGAACGAGTAATGGCGGAGCAAGTAGTGTCGGAGCAAGTTATGCCAATGTAGTTTGTTATAAATGTGGAAAACCAGGCCACATTATTAGAAATTGCCCGAACCAGGAGAACACGAATGGACAAGGCCGTGGAAGAGTTTTCAATATTAATGCGGTAGAGGCACAGGAAGACCCGGAGCTTGTTACGGGTACGTTTCTTATTGACAATAAATCTGCTTACGTTTTATTTGATTCGGGTGCGGATAGAAGCTATATGAGTAGAGATTTTTGTGCTAAATTAAGTTGTCCATTGACGCCTTTGGATAGTAAATTTTTACTCGAATTAGCAAATGGTAAATTAATTTCACCAGATAATATATGTCGGAATCGAGAAATTAAACTGGTTAGCGAAACATTTAAGATTGATTTGATACCAGTAGAGTTAGGGAGTTTTGATGTGATAATCGGTATGGACTGGTTGAAAGAAGTGAAAGCGGAGATCGTTTGTTACAAAAATGCAATTCGCATTATACGAGAAAAAGGAAAACCCTTAATGGTGTACGGAGAAAAGGGCAACACGAAGCTACATCTTATTAGTAATTTGAAGGCACAAAAACTAATAAGAAAAGGTTGCTATGCTGTTCTAGCACACGTCGAGAAAGTACAAACTGAAGAAAAGAGCATCAATGATGTTCCCATTGCAAAAGAATTTCCCGATGTATTTCCGAAAGAATTACCGGGATTACCCCCACATCGATCCGTTGAATTTCAAATAGATCTTGTACCAGGAGCTGCACCAATAGCTCGTGCTCCTTACAGACTCGCACCCAGCGAGATGAAAGAACTGCAAAGCCAATTACAAGAACTTTTAGAGCGTGGTTTCATTCGACCAAGCACATCACCGTGGGGAGCTCCTGTTTTGTTTGTCAAGAAGAAAGATGGTACATTCAGGTTGTGTATCGACTACCGAAAGTTGAACAAACTTACCATCAAGAACCGCTACCCACTATCGAGAATCGACGACTTATTTGATCAACTACAAGGCTCGTCTGTTTATTCAAAGATTGACTTACGTTCCGGGTATCATCAAATGCGGGTGAAAGAAGACGATATTCCAAAGACTGCTTTCAGAACACGTTACGGTCATTACGAGTTTATGGTCATGCCGTTTGGTTTAACTAATGCACCAGCTGTGTTCATGGACCTTATGAACCGAGTGTGTGGACCATACCTTGACAAGTTTGTCATTGTTTTCATTGATGACATACTTATTTACTCAAAGAATGACCAAGAACACGGTGAACATTTGAGAAAGGTGTTAGAAGTATTGAGGAAGGAAGAATTGTACGCTAAGTTTTCAAAGTGTGCATTTTGGTTGGAAGAAGTTCAATTCCTCGGTCACATAGTGAACAAAGAAGGTATTAAGGTGGATCCGGCAAAGATAGAAACTGTTGAAAAGTGGGAAACCCCGAAAACTCCGAAACACATACGCCAGTTTTTAGGACTAGCTGGTTACTACAGAAGGTTCATCCAAGACTTTTCCAGAATAGCAAAACCCTTGACTGCATTAACGCATAAAGGGAAGAAATTTGAATGGAATGATGAACAAGAGAAAGCGTTTCAGTTATTGAAGAAAAAGCTAACTACGGCACCTATATTGTCATTGCCTGAAGGGAATGATGATTTTGTGATTTATTGTGACGCATCAAAGCAAGGTCTCGGTTGTGTATTAATGCAACGAACGAAGGTGATTGCTTATGCGTCTAGACAATTGAAGATTCACGAACAAAATTATACGACGCATGATTTGGAATTAGGCGCGGTTGTTTTTGCATTAAAGACTTGGAGGCACTACTTATATGGGGTCAAAAGTATTATATATACCGACCACAAAAGTCTTCAACACATATTTAATCAGAAACAACTGAATATGAGGCAGCGTAGGTGGATTGAATTATTGAATGATTACGATTTTGAGATTCGTTACCACCCGGGGAAGGCAAATGTGGTAGCCGATGCCTTGAGCAGGAAGGATAGAGAACCCATTCGAGTAAAATCTATGAATATAATGATTCATAATAACATTACTACTCAAATAAAGGAGGCGCAACAAGGAGTTTTAAAAGAGAGAAATTTAAAGGATGAAATACCCAAAGGATCGGAGAAGCATCTTAATATTCGGGAAGACGGAACCCGGTATAGGGCTGAAAGGATTTGGGTACCAAAATTTGGAGATATGAGAGAAATGGTACTTAGAGAAGCTCATAAAACCAGATACTCAATACATCCTGGAACGGGGAAGATGTACAAGGATCTCAAGAAACATTTTTGGTGGCCGGGTATGAAAGCCGATGTTGCTAAATACGTAGGAGAATGTTTGACATGTTCTAAGGTCAAAGCTGAGCATCAGAAACCATCAGGTCTACTTCAACAACCCGAAATCCCGGAATGGAAATGGGAAAACATTACCATGGATTTCATCACTAAATTGCCAAGGACTGCAAGTGGTTTTGATACTATTTGGGTAATAGTTGATCGTCTCACCAAATCAGCACACTTCCTACCAATAAGAGAAGATGACAAGATGGAGAAGTTAGCACGACTGTATTTGAAGGAAGTCGTCTCCAGACATGGAATACCAATCTCTATTATCTCTGATAGGGATGGCAGATTTATTTCAAGATTCTGGCAGACATTACAGCAAGCATTAGGAACTCGTCTAGACATGAGTACTGCCTATCATCCACAAACTGATGGGCAGAGCGAAAGGACGATACAAACGCTTGAAGACATGCTACGAGCATGTGTTATTGATTTCGGGAACAGTTGGGATCGACATCTACCGTTAGCAGAATTTTCCTACAACAACAGCTACCATTCAA
This sequence comes from Rutidosis leptorrhynchoides, assembly GCF_046630445.1. NCBI lineage: Eukaryota > Viridiplantae > Streptophyta > Magnoliopsida > Asterales > Asteraceae > Rutidosis > Rutidosis leptorrhynchoides. Next base: position 218,218,873 of record NC_092343.1, on the reverse strand, counting down.
GCATTGAGATGGCGCCGTTTGAAGCACTTTATGGTAGAAAGTGCAGGTCTCCGATTTGTTGGAGTGAGGTGGGGGATAGACAGATTACGGGTCCGGAGATTATACAAGAAACTACCGAGAAGATCATCCAAATTCAACAACGGTTGAAAACCGCCCAAAGTCGACAAAAGAGCTACGCTGACATTAAAAGAAAATATATAGAATTTGAAATTGGAGAGATGGTCATGCTTAAAGTTTCACCTTGGAAAGGCGTTGTTCGATTTGGTAAACGAGGGAAATTAAATCCAAGGTATATTGGACCATTCAAGATTATTGATCGTGTCGGACCAGTAGCTTACCGACTTGAGTTACCTCAACAACTCGCGGCTGTACATAACACTTTCCACGTCTCGAATTTGAAGAAATGTTTTTCTAAAGAAGATCTCACTATTCCGTTAGATGAAATCCAAATCAACGAAAAACTCCAATTCATCGAAGAACCCGTCGAAATAATGGATCGTGAGGTTAAAAGACTTAAGCAAAACAAGATACCAATTGTTAAGGTTCGATGGAATGCTCGTAGAGGACCCGAGTTCACCTGGGAGCGTGAAGATCAGATGAAGAAGAAATACCCGCATCTATTTCCAGAAGATTCGTCAACACCTTCAACATCTTAAAATTTCGGGACGAAATTTATTTAACGGGTAGGTACTGTAGTGACCCGAACTTTTCCATGTTTATATATATTAATTGAGATTGATGTTTACATGATTAAATGTTTCCAACATGTTAAGCAATCAAACTTGTTAAGACTTGATTAATTGAAATAGGTTTCATATAGACAATTGACCACCCAAGTTGACCGGTGATTCACGAACGTTAAAACTTGTAAAAAAAACTATATGATGACATATATATGGTTATATATATAGTTAACATGATATTATGATAAGTAAACATATCATTAATTATATTAACAATGAACTACATATGTAAAAACAAGACTACTAACTTAATGATTTTGAAACGAGACATATATGTAACGTTTATCGTTGTAACGACATTTAATGTATATATATCATATTAAGAGATATTCGTACATCATAATATCATGATAATATAATAATTTAAAATCTCTTTTGATATTATAAACATTGGGTTAACAACATTTAACAAGATCGTTAACCTAAAGGTTTCAAAACAACACTTACATGTAACGACTAACGATGACTTAACGACTCAGTTAAAATGTATATACATGTAGTGTTTTAATATGTACTTATACACTTTTGAAAGACTTCAATACACTTATCAAAATACTTCTACTTAACAAAAATGCTTACAATTACATTCTCGTTCAGTTTCATCAACAATTCTACTCGTATGCACCCGTATTCGTACTCGTACAATACACAGCTTTTAGATGTATGTACTATTGGTATATACACTCCAATGATCAGCTCTTAGCAGCCCATGTGAGTCACCTAACACATGTGGGAACCATCATTTGGCAACTAGCATGAAATATCTCATAAGATTACAAAAATATGAGTAATCATTCATGACTTATTTACATGAAAACAAAATTACATATCCTTTATATCTAATCCATACACCAACGACCAAAAACACCTACAAACACTTTCATTCTTCAATTTTCTTCATCTAATTGAACTCTCTCAAGTTATATCTTCAAGTTCTAAGTGTTCTTCATAAATTCCAAAAGTTCTAGTTTCATAAAATCAAGAATACTTTCAAGTTTGCTAGCTCACTTCCAATCTTGTAAGGTGATCATCCAACCTCAAGAAATCTTTGTTTCTTACAGTAGGTTATCATTCTAATACAAGGTAATAATCATATTCAAACTTTGGTTCAATTTCTATAACTATAACAATCTTATTTCAAGTGATGATCTTACTTGAACTTGTTTTCGTGTCATGATTTTTGCTTCAAGAACTTTGAGCCATCCAAGGATCCATTGAAGCTAGATCCATTTTTCTCTTTTCCAGTAGGTTCATCCAAGGAACTTAAGGTAGTAATGATGTTCATAACATCATTCGATTCATACATATAAAGCTATCTTATTCGAAGGTTTAAACTTGTAATCACTAGAACATAGTTTAGTTAATTCTAAACTTGTTCGCAAACAAAAGTTAATCCTTCTAACTTGACTTTTAAAATCAACTAAACACATGTTCTATATCTATATGATATGCTAACTTAATGATTTAAAACCTGGAAACACGAAAAACACCGTAAAACCGGATTTACGCCGTCGTAGTAACACCGCGGGCTGTTTTGGGTTAGTTAATTAAAAACTATGATAAACTTTGATTTAAAAGTTGTTATTCTGAGAAAATGATTTTTATTATGAACATGAAACTATATCCAAAAATTATGGTTAAACTCAAAGTGGAAGTATGTTTTCTAAAATGGTCATCTAGACGTCGTTCTTTCGACTGAAATGACTACCTTTACAAAAACGACTTGTAACTTATTTTTCCGACTAGAAACCTATACTTTTTTTGTTTAGATTCATAAAATAGAGTTCAATATGAAACCATAGCAATTTGATTCACTCAAAACGGATTTAAAATGAAGAAGTTATGGGTAAAACAAGATTGGATAATTTTTCTCATTTTAGCTACGTGAAAATTGGTAACAAATCTATTTCAACCATAACTTAATCAACTTGTATTATATATTATGTAATCTTGAGATACCATAGACACGTATACAATGTTTCGACCTATCATGTCGACACATCTATATATATTTCGGAACAACCATAGACACTCTATATGTGAATGTTGGAGTTAGCTATACAGGGTTGAGGTTGATTCCAAAATATATATAGTTTGAGTTGTGATCAATACTGAGATACGTATACACTGGGTCGTGGATTGATTCAAGATAATATTTATCGATTTATTTCTGTACATCTAACTGTGGACAACTAGTTGTAGGTTACTAACGAGGACAGCTGACTTAATAAACTTAAAACATCAAAATATATTAAAAGTGTTGTAAATATATTTTGAACATACTTTGATATATATGTATATATTGTTATAGGTTCGTGAATCAACCAGTGGCCAAGTCTTACTTCCCGACGAAGTAAAAATCTGTGAAAGTGAGTTATAGTCCCACTTTTAAAATCTAATATTTTTGGGATGAGAATACATGCAGGTTTTATAAATGATTTACAAAATAGACACAAGTACGTGAAACTACATTCTATGGTTGAATTATCGAAATCGAATATGCCCCTTTTTATTAAGTCTGGTAATCTAAGAATTAGGGAACAGACACCCTAATTGACGCGAATCCTAAAGATAGATCTATTGGGCCTAACAAACCCCATCCAAAGTACCGGATGCTTTAGTACTTCGAAATTTATATCATATCCGAAGGGTGTCCCGGAATGATGGGGATATTCTTATATATGCATCTTGTTATTGTCGGTTACCAGGTGTTCACCATATGAATGATTTTTATCTCTATGTATGGGATGTGTATTGAAATATGAAATCTTGTGGTCTATGGTTACGATTTGATATATATAGGTTAAACCTATAACTCACCAACATTTTTGTTGACGTTTTAAGCATGTTTATTCTCAGGTGATTATTAAGAGCTTCCGCTGTCGCATACTTAAATAAGGACAAGATTTGGAGTCCATGCTTGTATGATATTGTGTAATAACTGCATTCAAGAAACTTATTTTGTTGTAACATATTTGTATTGTAAACCATTATGTAATGGTCGTGTGTAAACAGGATATTTTAGATTATCATTATTTGATAATCTACGTAAAGCTTTTTAAACCTTTATTGATGAAATAAAGGTTATGGTTTGTTTAAAAATGAATGCAGTCTTTGAAAAACGTCTCATATAGAGGTCAAAACCTCGCAACGAAATCAATTAATATGGAACGTTTTTAATCAATAAGAACGGGACATTTCATTATATGGGGTCAAAAGTATTATATATACTGACCACAAAAGTCTTCAACACATATTTAATCAGAAACAACTGAACATGAGGCAGCGCAGGTGGATTGAATTGTTAAATGATCACGACTTTGAGATTCGTTACCACCCGGGGAAGGCAAATGTGGTAGCCGACGCCTTGAGCAGAAAAGATAGAGAACCCATTCGAGTAAAAGCTATGAATATAATGATTCACATTAACCTTACTACTCAAATAAAGGAGGCGCAACAAGGAGTTTTAAAAGAGGGAAATTTAAAGGATGAAATACCCAAAGGATCGGAGAAGCATCTTTTTATTCGGGAAGACAGAACCCAGTATAGGGCTGAAAGAATTTGGGTACCAAAATTTGGAGATATGAGAGAAATGGTACTTAGAGAAGCTCATAAAACCAGATACTCAATACATCCTGGAGCGAGGAAGATATACAAGGATCTCAAGAAACATTTTTGGTGGCCGGGTATGAAAGCCGATGTTGCTAAATACGTAGGAGAATGTTTGACGTGTTCTAAGGTCAAAGCTGAGCATCAGAAACCATCAGGTCTACTTCAATAACCCGAAATCCTGGAATGGAAATGGGAAAACATTACCATGGATTTCATCACTAAATTGCCAAGGACTGCAAGTGGTTTTGATACTATTTGGGTAATAATTGATCGTCTCACCAAATCAACACATTTCCTGCCAATAAGAGAAGATGAAAAGATAGAGAAGTTAGCACGACTGTATTTAAAGGAAGTCGTCTCCAGACATGGAATACCAATCTCTATTATCTCTGATAGGGATGGCAGATTTATTTCAAGATTCTGGCAGACATTACAGCAAGCATTAGGAACTCGTCTAGACATGAGTATTGTCTATCATCCATAAACTGATGGGCAGAGCGAAAGAACGATACAAACGCTTGAAGACATGCTACGAGCATGTGTTATTGATTTCGGAAACAGTTGGGATCGACACCTACCGTTAGGAGAATTTTTCTACAACAACAGCTACCATTCAAGCATTGAGATGGCGTTGTTTGAAGCACTTTATGGTAGAAAGTGCAGGTCACAGATTTGTTGGAGTGAAGTGGGGGATAGACAGATTACGGGTCTGGAGATAATACAAGAAACTACCGAGAAGATTATCCAAATTTAACAACGGTTGAAAACCGCCCAAAGTCGACAAAAGAGCTAAGCTGACATTAAAAGAAAAGATATAGAACTCGAAATTGGAGAGATGGTCATGCTTAAAGTTGCACCTTGGAAAGGCGTTGTTCGATTTGGTAAACGGGGGAAATTAAATCCAAGGTATATTGGACCATTCAAGATTATTGATCGTATCGGACCAGTAGCTTACCGACTTGAGTTACCTCAACAACTTGCGGCTATACATAACACTTTCCACATCTCGAATTTGAAGAAATGTTTTGCTAAAGAAGATCTCACTATTCCATTAGACGAAATCCAAATCAACGAAAAACTTCAATTCATCGAAGAACCCGTCGAAATAATGGATCGTGGGGTTAAAAGACTTAAGCAAAACAAGATACTAGTTGTTAAGGTTCGATGGAATGCTCATAGAGGACCCGAGTTCACCTGGGAATGAGAAGATCAAATGAAGAAGAAGTACCTTTCACTTATTTCCAGAAGATACGTCAACACCTCTAACTGCTAAAAATTTCGGGACGAAATTTATTTAACATGTAGGTACTGTAGTGACCTGAACTTTTCCATGTTTATATACATTAAATGAAATTATTATTTACATTATTAAGTGTTTTCAACATGTTAAGCAATCAAACTTGTTAAGACTTGATTAATTGAAATAGGTTTCATATAGTTAACATGTTATTATGATAAGACTATATATATATAGTTAACATGTTATTATGATAAGTAAGTATCTCATTAAGTATTTTAACAATGAGTTATATACATAAAAATGAGACTATTGAATTAAGAAACTCGAAAATGATATATAACGATTATCGTTATAACAACGTCTTACTAAATACATATGAATCATATTAAGATATTGATACACTACGTTTAATCATGATAAATGATAAGTAAACATGACATTAAGTGTATTAACAATGAACTACATATGTAAAAACAAGACTACTAACTTAATGATTTCGAAACGAGACATATTTGTAACGATTATCGTTGTAACGACATTTAACTGTATATATATCATACTAAGATATATTAATATATCATAATATCATGATATTGTAATAATTTAACATCTCTTTAGATATAATAAACAATGGGTTAACAACATTTAACAAGATCGTTAACCTAAAGGTTTCAAAACAACACTTACATGTAACGACTAACGATGACTTAACGACTCAGTTAAAATGTATATACATGTAGTGTTTTAATATGTATTCATACACTTTTGAAAGACTTCAAGACACTTATCAAAGTACTTTTACTTAACAAAAATGCTTACAATTACATCCTCGTTCATTTTCATCAACAATTCTACTCGTATGCACATGCATTCATACTCGTACAATACGCAGCTTCTAAATGTATTTAGTATTGGTATATACACTCTAATGATCAGCTCTTAGCAGCCCTTGTGAGTCACCTAACACATGTAGGAACCATCATTTAACAATTAGCAAGAAATATCTAACAAAACAATAAACTAATGGAGCCTATATTGACTCATTACATTCACGTGAAAGAGGAACCAAAAACACACTTTCATTTTCAATTTTTATGCATCAAAATCATCTCTCTCAAGTGTTCTTCCATTGTTCTAAGTGTTCTTCATCATCTTTAACAAAATCTAGCTCAATCTAGTTCATAAATCCATACATAAATCAAGTTATAAAACAACTACTCAAGAACACACCAACAACACTTCCAAGTTTGCTAGCTTACTTCCAATCTTGCAAATCCACTTTGAGTGATCATCCAACCTCAAGAAATCTTTCTTATTTATAGTAATATATCTTTCTAATACAAGGTAATACTCATATTCAAACTTTGATTCAATTTCTATAACTATAACAATCTTATTTCGAGTGGAAATCTTACTTGAATTTGTTTTCGTGTCATGATTCTACTTCAAGAACTTTCAAGCCATCCAAGGATCCTTTGAAGCTAGATCTATTTTTCTCATTTCCAGTAGGTCTATCCACAAAACTTGAGGTAGTAATGATGTTCATAACATCATTCGAATCATATATATAAAACTATCTTATTCGAAGGTTTAAACTTGTAATCACTAGAACATAGTTTAGTTAATTCTAAATTTGTTCGCAAAAAAAAGTTAATCCTTCTAACTTGACTTTTAAAATCAACTAGACACATGTTCTATATCTATATGATATGCTAACTTAATGATTTAAAACCTGAAAACAATAAAAATACCGTAAAACCGGATATACGCCGTCGTAGTAACAACGCGGGTTGTTTTGGGTTAGTTAATTAAAAACTATGATAAACTTTGATTTAAAAGTTGTTATTCTGGGAAAATGATTTTTCTTATGAACATGAAACTATATCCAAAAATCATGGTTAAACTCAAAGTGGAAGCATGTTTTTCAAAATGGTCATCAAGACGTCGTTCTTTCAACTGAAATGACTACCTCTTATAATATTGAATTGTAACCTGTATTTCTGACTATAAACTTATACTTTTTCTGTTTAGATTCATAAACTTAAGTTCAATATGAAACCATAGCAACTTGAATCACTCAAAACGGATTTAAAACGAAGAAGTTATGGGTAAAACAAGATTGGATAATCTTGCTAGTTGTAGCTACGTGAAAATTGGTAACAAATCTATATTAATCATATCCTAGCTTACTTATATTGTATTATACATGTATTCTAATATATTATGTAATCTTTGGATACCATACACACGTATTCAAATGTTTTGACATATCATATCGACCCATGTATATATATTATTTGGAATAACCATAGACACTATATATGCAGTAATGTTTGAGTTAGCTATACAGGGTTGAGTTTGATTCCAAAAATATTTGTACTTTGAGTTGTGGTCTAGCCTGAGACGTGTATATACTGGGTCGTGGATTGATTCAAGATAATATATATATATATATATATATATATATATATATATATATATATATATATATATATATATATATATATATATATATATATATATATATATATATATATATATATATATATATATATATATATCGATTTATTTCTGTACATCTAACTGTGGACAACTAGTTGTAGGTTACTAACGAGGACATCTGACTTAATAAACTTAAAACATTAAAACGTATTAAAAATGTTGTAAATATATTTTGAACATACTTTGATATATATGTACATATTTGTTATAGGTTCTTGAATCGACCAGTGGCCAAGTCTTACTACCCGACGAAGTAAAAATCTGTGAAAGTGAGTTATAGTCCCACTTTTAAAATCTAATATTTTTGGGATGAGAATAAATGCAGTTTTATAAATGTTTCACGAAATAGACACAAGTAATTGAAACTACATTATATGGGTGAATGATCGAAGCCGAGTATGCCCCTTTTGCTCGGTAGCCTAACAATTAGTAAACCGATCTACTAATTGACGTGAATCCTAAAGATAGATCTATTGGGCCTAACGAACCCCATCCAATGTACCGGATGCTTTAGTACTTTGAATTCGTTTTTTTATCATGTCCGATGGATTTCTCGGAATGATAGAGGATATTTTTATATGCATCTTGTTAATGTCGGTTACCAGGTGTTCACCATATGAATGATTTTTATCTCTATATATGAGATGTATATTGAACTATGAAATCTTGTGGTCTATTATTACGATTTGATAAATACATAGGTTAAACCTATAACTCACAAACATTTTTGTTGACGTTTAAAGCATGTTTATTCTCAGGTGATTATTAAGAGCTTCCGCTGTTGCATGCTAAAATATGGACAAGATTCAGTGTCAGCATGATTGTATAATATTGTTTAAAAGTGCATTCGAGATTTACTTTGTTGTAACATATTAATATTGTAAACCAATATGTATTGGTAGTGTGTAAGTGTGATATTTTTAGATTATCATTTCTTGATAATCTAGGTGGTGTCTTTTTAACCTTGTCGATAAAATAAAGGTTATGGTTTGTTTTAAAAACGAATGCAGTCTTTAAAAAAAACGTCTCATATAGAGATCAAAACCTCACAAAGAGATCAATTAATATGAAACGTTTATAATCGATATGAACGGGACATTTCAGTTGGTATCCGAGCGTTGGTCTTAGAGAACCAGAATTTTGCATTAGTGTGTCTTACCGAGTTTGTTAGGATGCATTAGTGAGTCTGGACTTCGACCGTGTTTTTCTTCAAAAATGATTGCTTAACATTTTTTGTTGGAAACTATATATTATTAACATGTAAATATTATGTGATATATTAATCTCTTAACGTGTTTGATATTGTGTGATAGATGTCTACCTCTAGTACAAATCCCATCGACTCACCTAATAATAATGAAGAGTCGAATATATTTTGGGAAGATTCACAAATTCTCGAAGAGGAACCAGAAGAGGAGGAAACGAAAGAAGAGGAACCGGAAGAGGAGGAACCGGAAGAGGAGGAACCAGAAGAAGAAGAGGTTCCGGAGGAAGAAATATTGATACCTACAATAAATCGATTAAATAAAAGAAAATCCTCAACCAACGGACCAAAGTTAATAATGGTCAATGGTGTTTCCGCCGAGGAAGCAAAATATTGGGAAGATTACCAATTTTCCGATGAATCGGATCCCGATGAGGATTTTGATGATGTTATAGAAATTACCTCGACCCAATTTAATAAAGTAAAAGAAAATAATAAGGGAAAAGGTATAAAAATAGAGAAACCTGATTCCAACCCCGATGAACTTTATATGTATCGGCAATATCCGTATTTTCTAAATTGTAACAATAACCCGGGAACCTCTAAACCACCAGGTTTTTCTAAACCGCTATGGAAAACGATGGCTCGTATTAGAGGAACACCATATATCCCTAGAAAATTTGGAAAACGAACCAAGTCCGAAGAAGAAGAAACCAGTGATTTAGATTAGAGGGTTGTAATCATGCTGTGTATTATATGTATTGTAGTGTGTTTGTACTTTTATGTACTATGTAAAATTGCTTGTATTGTTTGTTAATTATCTTTTACGAATCTAATCCTTGTCTATTTTACAGTATAAAAACACAAAATGGATGTTAAGGGTAGACAACCGAATATTTTAGAAGATCTACCAGAGGATATGATTGATGAAATCTTGTCTAGAGTCAGTCAGAATTCATCAGCACAATTTGTTATGGCAAAATTAACTTGTCAAACATTTGAAAGACTTTCCAGAAATGCCTTAGTAAACACAAGTGGGTATTTTGCCGACAAAGTTTGAATCTTTCTTATTTTTGGGCCTTAATACCGGGGTGAAAACGTGACTTTTTAGCCGATATCAAATATCCCACACTTAGACTTTGCTTGTCCTCAAGCAAACTCTCATTTTTTAAGAATCTTTTCAGTGTTTCTTTTATAATAGCCTAAGCGGTTTGCTTTTATTATAAGAGCAAAAAGATAAGGTGAGTCATCTATGTTAGGTTTGAAATTATCTCTACAAGCATGCGAGGAGGTTACATGACATAGGCTAGCTTTCACGGGTCACTCAAATCACTCAAGTGTTTAGGGTTCCCTATAGATCTAAGAAATGAATACACTCATAGCCAGTCATGCTGCACCCATCGTCATAGGCTTGATAAAGACTCAAATCCTTGCTGCTAATGCGAAAGCGGTAGTAATCTCAACTTTATAGGTCATTCGTCAATGATGCGAAAGGAATTTTGGAGTGGTAGTGAAGTTGTTTTTGAGGGGTGAGATAAAAGGGTAATGCAGTCTTTATACAGACTTTTATTCGGATAGATAGGAGTGCTGAAGTATTTTGAGAAGCACTTTGGAACTTTTCTTCATTTAATAATCATTTTCGGTCAAGTTCTCTTCGGCGTTTCTCTTATATAGTTCTGCTCCCTTTTTTCAGAACATGAAAATCATTCAAATTTTTTTTTTTTTTGGAGACTTCATCTCGAGAAACTTTTTGCCAGTAAGCTTTTTCAAGACCTTTGCCATGATACTTGGGAGGTTTATAACATCGAGTTTTCGGAAGGAATCTCATTTTCTGGATTTTTCGAGAAATAGTGATGTGGATCTGGTGGTGGAGTAGAAGTAGTGGAGGTGCGGAAGGTTTATGTTTGACAAATGGCTAGCTATTTTGATTACAACCGAATCACGTTTCGCTGCTTGGAGATGTAGATCTAAAGCAAGTTCTGATTTTGAGCACAGACATCGGCACTCTCAACGGAAAATAGTGAAGCATTAAAGATGAATGCTGGTCTTATTTGGGGTGTCTCACCATAATCAATTTAGGTCGATAATGCCTTAATCATGCAATGCTCTATTAGAGATTTCAATCTAACAAGATTTCCACCTTACTTAAGCCTTATTTTTATTGACAATCGTTTCAGGTTTTCAAAAATACTCTTTCGAAAAGGGTTTCTTTTGCAAAAATTTTGAAATTTGGCTTAAGGACTTGGAATCTCCGTAATGGGTTATTATAATACAGCATAAAAAGATACCAACATCCCACACTTAGACGAACATTGTCCTCAATGTTCCTAGTGTATCCCACACTTAGGAGTTTTAGTTGAAGATTTGGAAATATTTGTCTAGTGTTTTTATTACGTGTTATCCCACACTTAGTGATAAGCTAGGATGTGGCATAGTTTGAATCTTGAGCTAGTAGCGAAAAGAAAGAAATACCCCTAGCAGATACAGCTGGTTTCCAATCCTTGCGTCTTTATCGGCTCATTTGTCATCCTTTATTCTTCTACTCTACTTTATTGTACGGGTTGCCTCCCGAGAAGCGCTTTTGTTTAAGGTCGTTGGCTCGACCGTAGTGATGCTTTAAAAAGCAAACATTCCTCGCTGATGGTTATGATCTTGGTCTTCTCGAGGGAATGTGAGTCTTGGTGGATACATCCTGAGAAAGTGTCGGACCAATAGTGGTAACAGATCCGGTACTTCTCTTAAAGATCTTCTGAAAGATAAATAGTTCGCAGTTTCGGCTCTTGATAAGTCTTGAAGTTCGATGAGAATATGGTCCACAGCTCTGCTGGTTGATCCATGAATGTCCATCATAGAAGCAGTGCTGGTGTTGATGATTTCTCTGATAGGATGCTCATTTCGGAGGTCTTCAAACAATGTCAGAAACTGTATCTTTAGAATTTCGAAGACTTCAGAACGGTGATCTCCACAGTAAGAGTCTGTTGCTTTGCACAGATTAGTTAAGAGATGAAGCTGGAAAGAAGTGAATAGCAATCCTGATTCGAGTATTAGGTTCACCGTCTTTGAGTATATCTCCCGACATCCAGCTTTAAATGTGAAACTACGATCTGTGGATTCGTGGAAGATACGTGATAGCTGCTTCGTAACATAGGTTGCAATGTTGACTCGATCTGGTTCAAGATGAGAGAACGGATTGTTTCGTCTTGCTTCTTCCATAACAGCATCTCGTAACTCTTTGATAATCAGATCAGTGTGGTGATCAATTGTTACGTAAATCACTAGTCTGTCTGGTATGCTTTCAAAATTATCTCTATCCAAAAGAGCGAAAAAGCTATGAATATCCTTGATCATTTGCAAATCATAGTGATAAGTCGGGCGTCCGGTGGAAAGATCCATATGCTTCCGGATGAGAGTCAGTAGTGCTCGTTGGTTTCGTGAGAACAGAAGTGCAGATCCGGCTAAGGCATTATAAACCCTAGAGTAAATGATCTTCTGATCTCGAAAGAATCTTGTCTCAAGGATAGTACGAACCACTAAATTGTGCTCTCGTTGACTTTCTTCGTGATAGATATGATTGTGAAGAGAATTGATAAAGTCTTGAATGCGTTCTTCTAGGATTTCAACATCATTGTCTTCTCTTCGGAGATAGAGGTGGTGTTCTTCTCGGATAGCCATAATTCGTACTGTTAAGCGTAGTGAAAAATCAATGGTTGATTTTCGGATGGCTTCGAGAATGTCTTCAAATTGATCGGTATCATTGATGAAGGTGATCATGTCTGCGTGTGTGGATATAACCGGAATTCGATCTTAGGAAGAGTCCGGCTCCCCTTGACCTGGTTCGGTTAGAGAGTGCGAGTTATTCAGAATGTCTTCATGTTGCTCTTCCTCATCATCATCGGTATCTTGTTCCTCTGAGGATGAGCCTGATGAACGGGTTTCTTTAGTATTCTGATTCTCCACTTTGATACTTGTAGGACCAATTTCTATGTCCTTAACCTCAGCCTTATCGGTCTTCTTCTTGAAACGAATGATTAAACTGCGATATGCCGTCTTAAGCCTCATTATTTCTTCATGACGATCAGTGCTTGGAGCGGGTATTGTCGCAGTTTCTTTTACGTCTTCCATTTCCTCTTCCTCTTCAGATTCCTCCTCTTCCTCTATTTCTTCGCTGGGATCCTCTTCTTCCATTTCTGGGTCGTCTACAGACTGTGATTCGATACCCATCTCAACATCATTGGCTGGTGGTGAAGACTCGTCATTGGAAGTGATCCGTCTGGTGGAAATAGCAAACATCTCTGCCTGTCCAGAAAGATCGGTTGGTCGGTTAATTTTGAAGGTAACGCTCTCCCCATGTGATCGTAAGATCAAGGTTTGATTGTACACATCATTGACAGTCCTAGCCGTATTCATGAAAGGTCTTCCTAACACTATTGGTGTGTGTAGGTCTTCCTTAATATCCATCACTACGAAATCCGTAGGATACAAGAATTTGTCGACTTTCACCAAGACGTTCTCAACTATGCCCTTAGGATATCGAATTGTATGATCGGCAAGTTGGATTGTCATTTTGGTTGGTGATAAGTCTCCTAACTCTAATTTCTTGTAGAGAGAGTAGGGTATTAGGTTGATACTTGCTCCTAAATCTGCTAGCGCAAGAATGGTTCCAGATTGGTAGATTGAACACGGGAAAACGAATCAGCCCGTATCTCCTAGCTTTGGTGGTAGAGAGTTTTTGAGTAATGCAGAGCATTCTTCACTCAGTGAAATTTTGTTAGAGTCTGGTATCCTCTCCTTTGTAGAAATAAGCCTTCGAATGTATCTCTTCTGGTTGGGAACTTTGGACATAGTGTCCAGGAATCTTCCATCAAGTTTGAAGGAATCGAGCTTGGATGGTTCTTCTTGTAGCCTTCCAGGATAAGGTACGCGAACTGGAGTTTCAGGGGTCAGCTTCTGAGTATATGTCGATTTGTTCTTGAGCCTAGTTGACCTTCTCCGCGGTTCTTCCTCTGGGATTACGGAATCCATTTGCTTTGCTTCTTCTATGTGGGGATTTTGGATAGTATTACTTGGCAATCTTCCCTGCGGTCGGGTTTTAAGGCGTTGTGATAACTGTCCGAGCGGGGTTTCCAAACTTTTGATCAGAGCCAATTGATTTCTCATTAGTATCTCCGTCTGATCTTGTCTGGTTGTAGTTCTCTGATTTAACTGTTGTTGCCCTTGAATGAACTGAGTTAACTGATCATCAGCTCCGAGAGTGGGGTTAGTTGCTTTTGTAATCTGGGTGGTAGGGGAATTTTCCTCAACTGGGGGACCAGTGAGTGGAAGTGGTTGATCGTAGGTCAATTGAGATTGTTGGGATGGATAAGGTGGATAGCGATAGCGAAAAGGTTGATTGCTTCGCTGAAATTGATTAACCCTAGGTGGTTGATTGAACCCAGGATTTGGTGGACGAGCTGGGTATTGGACGTAACAGACTGAACCGTTAGAGTTTTTGTACTCAACTTGATATTCTTTAGTAGGTTGCGGGTTGGTACAATTAACACAAGCCTGAGCTTGGTTAACCTGCTGCGGCTGCGTCTTCAGTTCTCCGAGTTGATTAGCACGAGATTCCATCTTATCCGTGAGGGATTTGATGGCCTCCGTTTAATTATTAAGTGCAGAGAGTGGGGCAGATGATGAAGCTGTTTCACCACTGTTCCAGTCATGATGATGCATTGTCATGTTCTCGAGCAATTCCCATGCTTCGTCTGCGGTTTGGTTCATCAGATTCCCTTGAGCTGCTGCATCGATCGTCGTCCTATGATTTACCGTAAGACCATTGTAGAAGGTACAGATTTGGGCTGTCCGTTCTAGCTGGTGATTAGGGCATTTCTTCAACAGGGTTTTGAATCGCTCCCATGCATTGTAAAGAGATTCATCATAACTTTGTTGGAAGTTAATGATGTCATTCTTCAGTTTGGTTTGTTTAGAAGGAGGGAAATATTTGGTTAGGAATTTAGTAGCCATCTCCGTCCATGACGTGATAGAATCTTTTTCCAGTCCTTCGAACCAAGTTTGAGCATGATGATTGAGAGAATAGGGGAACAAGTATAGCCGGACTATATCTTGTCCTATCCCAGGCTATTTGTAGGAGTTCGAAAGAGATATGAATTTATCAAGGTGAGAATTAGGATCGTCGTTCGGTAATCCATGAAACTGACAGCTATTTTGAATGAGTTGAATGATGTGATGTTTTAACTCGAACGAGTGTCCTTGAATCTCTAGAAATCTGATTGGTCCTCCTCGACCTTCAATCGAGGGTTTGGTATTTTTTGCTAAAGTAACGCGTAACGCCATTTGATTTCTGATTCGTGCTTCCTTACGTGCTTTAGAGATTATTGCGTCTGGATCAGGTATGAATAACAACGGCCCTGGTCTGGATCGGGTTTGGGTCATACACTAGGTATGCCTTTTTGTTTTTAATTTTTCGCAAATAAACTAAATTATAATAAGCTAAACTAATCTAAAGTAATCTAATCTAGGGTAACCTAATTCTAAGGTAATCTAATTTAATCTAAAGTGATCTAAGGTAATATAAGGTAATCTAATTTAAGGTAATTTAACTAACTATCCTACGGTGGAATATGTTTTTGGTTCTGGCCACTGATTCCCTGGTATTTCGGTAACAGAGCACCGCACGAACTATTCAACAAACTAAGTGGCTAGGCTGACTACGGAGAGGCAGGATCCTTTTGGTCCCAATATAATTGGCGACTGTTCGGAAAATCCAATAACCAAGTCCGTGTATAATTGTCTTTCTTAGACACCACTAAATGCTTGTGAATAAGTTTGATAGAGAGTAGTATTGCCTGATACCAGTTCCCCGACAGCGGCACCAAAAACTACACTCCTCCTGTGATATGGCCGAAACGGACGGTTTTTTTTTTATTCGCGCTGTGTCATCAGGCCGAGGCTCGCCAGGATCAGCCACTCGTGGGAGGAAGGTACTGTTTTAAATATATATTTAGCGGGGCCTAAATCTTACTACTCCTTATAAGTAAGGGAAGTATGACCTAGACTCGTATTTTTGAGATATCAGTAGGATCGAACCTATATTTAAGCCTAAGATAGTTAGGTAGTAGTGAATATTTATTTTTGGATTTTCTAATTTATAAGGCATATAAAGTAAATGCGATAAAATTCGTAATTCAGATAAGGTTAAAGTGAGTGCATACTATGACTTCATCAGTTATTCTGCCGAGATTATGGAATGTTGGCTCATGAATAGGCAGAGGCCCTGTATTCATTACACTGGTCCTAAACGCCCCTGTCCTAAGACATGTCACTGGGTACTGCGTTAGGCTTGAAGATTCTGAATAGACAGCAACGTCCTCTGACTACAGGCATACACGTTCAAACGGCTCATTCAATTGAG
This sequence comes from Rutidosis leptorrhynchoides, assembly GCF_046630445.1. Lineage (NCBI taxonomy): Eukaryota > Viridiplantae > Streptophyta > Magnoliopsida > Asterales > Asteraceae > Rutidosis > Rutidosis leptorrhynchoides. The sequence goes on along the minus strand of NC_092343.1, from coordinate 218,202,161 downwards.
TGACTCGGTTGGGTGACGTATTAACATTCCAAAATGGTATAAACTTTCTTAACATCACAGAATACATGGTTTACCATATCCGAGAGACGTGATGCGTTTCAATGCTTTCGTTAATGATTGGTAAAAGATAGTTAGGCCCTTAAAAAGAGTTCAACCATAAAGAACACCATGGCCAAGTCAAGTTGACTTCCATGAACACGTTCGGTTATCCTAACCGTCCAATCCTTTATGTGTATAAACAAACAGTTCCTTAATTAACTAAGAATCCCTCAAGCGGGGTGCAATCCTTGAGACCGCGTTATGGTGCAGTGTACTGGTCAACACTAACCGGGTTCCATGGCCTTACTTAGCAGAGGTACAGCTTACAACAACCGATGTGCTTCAGCGTGCACGTACGAAGTTTATATGCTTGGTGACTACACTAGCATGGTCTAGGACCGACAATGTACTAAGGGTCTAGTCAGATGTTTCACTACGAAAGAGTCCTCAGTCGAAATCCAAAGCTTGATAGACTTACTACAACTGGTGTGCCTCGGTCGATCTTATGTTGTATCCGATAGACTTCTCTTACCAAGGGATGACACAGATAGTGTACTCTGAATCGGGGTTCGCGACTTCCCAATAACAGAGCCTATAACTACGTTCTATTAGTTGGAAAAGAGATTGAGTTTAAAGCATAATCGGAAATCATTTCAACAGCATACACAGACCATAATATTATTTCGGCATTATAACTGCTTACATCACTAAAGATAACTACTCGCTAATCATGGCAAAAATATCATAAAACATTATATAAGATAAAGGATAGAAGTACCAGTAGATTAAACGAGTTCCGAATACAAAAGTGACAACTTCAAGACTCCAGACCGCTCCTAATACAATCTTCAGCGTTCTTCTCCGGGTACTAGGTTTCCCGCATGGAGTTGAAGGCCTTGATAGTATGACTAATATTGTACAAGAGAGAGAAAGAAGTGAATTGAGGTGTGTGTTGGAATGAATGACAAAGACCCTTTAAATAGACTAGGATTTTGCCAAAATACGGCTGGCAGGCCGTATGGTGGCCCGTATTTGGCAGCCCGTTTGACTGGCAGCCATTTTCTTGGGGGCATTTGTTGGGCCGTTTAGCAGGCCGTACTCCATACTGGCAGGCCGTATGGCAGGCCATTTTTGGTGCTGTTCAGCCTTGATTTCCTGGATCGTAACTTGATTTCTTGTCTTTCACTATTTTTGCTCTAGAATCTTCGTTTTAGCTCCGATTCTCTTGATTCTTTTTGCACTACCTTCGTAATTACTTATTCTTCAATTCTAACTGATGAAGTGGGTATTTTGCCAATAGAGTTCGAATCGTTCTTGTTTTTGGGCCTTAATACCGGGGTGAAAACGTGACTTTTTAGCCGATATCACATCCGCACGTCTGAGAAACCTCAACCGTGCGGTTGACACCTCACTCGTACGTTTGGTCCTTGGCCAAATATCTATTTAGACAACAGTAGATCCATACAGTTGACCACACGAGTGACATATGACTCGTACGAGTCACATCTCAACCGTACGATCCAACTAGTAAATATAACAGTTCAAGTAACCACTCACTTGTGCAGTTCACCATGCGATTGACCACCTCAACCGTACGAGTGAAAGCTCACTCATGCGAGTGAAGGCTCACACCTACAAGTGAAAAGGAAAATCAATAGCAACATGTAATGACATTTTCCAACCTATATTCATCATATATTCATTCATTCATAAGCTTATATCAAGAATTCAACCCATAATAACATATTAACGCATGCACAGTAGACACACATGCTAATACCTCTATTTCTGTCCCAGGCTATTTTGATAAAGCTTCTAAAATTTTATCATTGGAAAGGATTTTTCATTACAATTCCAACAATACTTGATTCATCAAAAACGGAGTTACGGTGTAAAAGTTATGACCAAAACAAGTTTCCACAAAGCTGACCAGTGCTCACACGCGTGGCACTTGTACGAGTGAGCCCCCACTCGTGTGGTTGACCCTCAAACGTGTGGTCACTCGTACGAGTGACCTGACACTCATGTGGGAGCTGAAGAACAGCTCATGCACGCTGATTTTTGCCATTTTGGTCCAAAAACTCGATTTTTGCAAGTTCTAACATCAAAACCACTTGGAAAACATCATATAAACTATATAGCAACTATTTCTAACATCAATTAAGCATAACAAATACAAAACATGAAGATTCAAGCTCAAAATTACATAAACCCCATTTTACACCCAGAACCCAATTCTTAAGAATTAAACCACGAATTCAAGCATGCTAACCTGGATAAATGCTTACAAGGATGATATGATTCAGTTCCTAAAGCCTCTTGATCTAATTTCTTACTTGGATTTGATTAGGGTTTTGAGATGGTGTAAGTTTAGGTACGAGCTTGTTTGGGAAATTTGATGAAATCGATGGAAACATCCAGATATTACACACTTATGTGGGTTATAAACCCATACCTCATAACACACGGGTATTTATCAGTTATCTAATATCTTTCATACATAATTTGGAAACCCTAATGGAGTCCAAATTCAACAAACAAACCATTTCCGTGACCCTTGTCACAAACTGGTCTTAACCACATTTTCAATTAATAATACACATATTATTAAAATAAAAGAATATATAAACACAACTATAAACCTAAGGGCAATTAAGTAATCTTACTTCTAACCCCGGTTTCAGTCTGTTACAACAACCTAGGTTGGTCAATCCTTAATATGCTAGCATACAAATCTATCAGACTTCCTAGTTCAGCATAATAACAATAACCGTACTAATTTAACATAATTACGCTAATCCAAACTTCTATCATGGAAACATACAGATTACTTAAGCTATCATGGTAATATCGAAACGCATTTTTAAACATAAAAGATAAGAATACATGTTTAATACAAAAGACAAGCATTTCGGATAAAAACCTGAAAAGGCCGAAGAAATCTGCCCGAGATTGCAGGGACTCGCCGAGATATCCTCCAGAAAATAAAAGCTAAGCTAGCTACCTTCATCCGGAAGCATATGAGCCACCGGCTTAGGTCATGTAAGCCGCCAGCTAGAAGAAATGACAAAAGGATAAACGTAGGCGTTACGCTCAAGTTTTACGTACGGATCATTCCAAATATGTTGGAGCCGCTGGCTAAGCCTTCTTAGCTGCTGGCTTAGGTGCCGACTGACAGAATCTATAAATAGTCGAGCTGGGTTCAGTTTCAAAAACAGTTTTTCTGAGGTTTTATTTTAGTTTCGAATTTACTTTTAAAATTTGATATTTAGGATTTGAAGTTATTAGGATCTTTGGATTGCTACTTGTAGACATTTGCTACTTGATTCTCATTTATGTCAGTATGATTTCTTTTAATTTATCTCATATTTAAATTGTTTCTCTAGTTTAGTTATGGGCTAAAACTCCAAACACATGCTTAAATGAATGTAACACCTTTTAAAGATTGCTTAATTTTAGAAATCTATTAAACTGTTAAAAAATTAGTTTCTGATGGTTGAGGTCGCCGACTTAGAACATCAGAACCACCAGCTTCATATAATTAAAATATCATAATTTCAAAATAAAACAGTTTGTTCCAGATTAACTTTAAAAGCTTTCGGCATAATTTATGAACTCGAGCCGCCGCTTAGGTAACTCAAGCCGCCCACTTAAACTTGTTAATTTTGTCTTATTCAAATTGGAATCCTGTTTTACTGACAGGTCTTAAGCTTAATTAAATTATCACTTGATAACACATTACTCGTATCTTCAAAAACCAACAGATTCAACACGCACAAAAGGCGGAACAAGTGTATTGAACCCTCTAGTGAGTATGAGATGCTTTTTGGGATTGATCTAGTCAAACCACACCAAGATTGTGTGATTAAATCAACACCTAGAGCTATTATTCACCTTATGCAAGGTTTTGCACATGAAGCAAAGAGAGAGAATCAGTTAGGGTTACCAGATCTGAGTGAAACAAAATGAGAGACTTAACCTAAAATGAAGAACATAACACTATATATACCTCCACTAAACTGTCAACTGTAGAGGTCACATCTCACACGTGCGTGTGAGCAGATTCAGTCGTATGGTTGGACATCCACTTGTGTATATTCCAATAAATTATGTTTTGGACTCAGCTCAGCGCATCCGTGCGTATGAGCTTGTCATCCGTACGAGTGAGGCTTCACTCGTACGTGTGACAGAGTCTAGTAAAGTCAACCATCCATATCTTGAACCTATATAACTACATAACATAAATACATATGATATTGCTCATCCACGCTATGTTTCTCACGCAATATCTACCTCATTTTACTCAGTTTTCATTTCCAAAGTGCTCAAAAAGTTATGATCTTTGGTTTAAAAGCTTTCTGAGTACTATTGCAGTTCTAAGTGTAAATTTGGTGTAAAATTGACCAAAGTGTGCAAATGTATTAAGAAAACTGTAAAGTGTTGGAACTGGCAACAAGAACGACGTTCCTGTATCTAAGAACGTCGTTCCAATATCAAGAACGGCGTTCCAAAGCTAAGAACGACGTTCTACTTGGGAATTTACAAAAGAAATGGAAACAGAAAAAATGGCCATTTAAAGAGACCGATTCAGGAATGACGTTTATAGCATTCAAGAACGGCATTCCACATTAAGAGCCAAGGAACGACATTCCTAAAAGAGGAACGACGTTCCTCTGTATTTTCTGAGCAGTTTTTGGAGAGTATAAATAGAATGAGATGAAGGTTTTTACCATATCAATATTCAATAGAAAAGTAGCTAGTGCATGGTGGCTGATAAAATTAGGTTTTCATAGTTAGATTAGGGAATTTTTCATCAAGTTTTCATCATCTATTCCACTCTACATCAAGGATTTGAAGATTGAATCAAGGTCTAGGGCTTTTTCCTCATCATCTTCATCTTCTGAATCTATCTACTTTGTAATTTTCATAAGTTTGGTATAATCTACTCTTGTTTATTGCTTAATGATGTTTAGATTTACTATTATTGCTTGTATTGATCTTATTCTAGCCATGATTGGCTAGATTTTATGATGTACACTTGTTTATTTGACTTGATAGCTAAGGATTGTTCATATCTATGTTATTGATTGTGTTTGGATGAATATTTGAGTTGATGATTGTGGTTTTTCATTAGAATTAGTTACAAGATCCTTTGTTATGCTTATTTTAGACTTGACTTTGATTATATGAGTTGTGTAACCTTCAAAGGGATTTCCTTAGTGAAGCAACTTGTACTTCAACACTTAGGTGATCTAGACAATCAAATTGGGGCTTTCAAGGGATTGGGGTCTTAGTTTGGATTGGTTTTCAATTGGTCCTTAGTTAACATAGTGAAGTTGGTTTTCTTAAGGGATTTTGATTACCAAAGGGTTTTAAGGGACTTTAACCTAGGCTAAGTGCTAATGATAATTACATAATTCAACTAGATTCAATTAATGCAAGCGCTTATGGGAATTTGTAAGTGTTGATTGATCATAATAACATCTAGTAGGGATACTAGTCAAAAGTTTGAACACAATTAGCTCTTAAGTGAACAATAGAACAATCCGAATGTTTCAAGTGGATTAAGCAAGTGTACATGCTTTTAATATTGATATTTACTTAATCACTCTTAATTCTTAGTGTAAATTTGCAATTGTTTTCTTTAATATCTCAAAATCAAAACCCCCTATCAAACAACCCTTAGGATGAGCATGAGTTTTCATCGATTCAACTAGCAATCACCGCTCTCTTGGGACGAACTTTAAATGGAAAACTTTCTAATTACATCTACCGAGTCATTGTTTCTTGTGAGTTTCTTTCATATTCGAGCTAAGGTTTAATTCAATTATAAATTTAAAAGAGAGCAAGTAAGCATGTTTGCAACGAACTCATCAAACTTTATGGTACCGCTGCCGGAGAGCGGTTAGCTAGTTGTATCTTTGAGTTTAAACTTTTAATTGTTCGATCCTTTTCTAAGGATATATCCTTGCAAAATTTACTTTTCTTGTTTTCATATATTATATGTGTTTGGAAAATCATTTGTGTTTGTGTTGTGATTGAAGGTTAGGTACCATGGTGTATGAAAAGGAGATACCAAGAGGATAAAGAGTTTAAACATCCATTTTCTGATCCTGAGAGACACATCACGGGGTTTATAAGCGTAGAGAAGAAAGGGTGTTAAAGAGAAATTTCGAGGTTTTGCCATTTTGTATTGAAGATATGGATGGTAACGGTCAACCACTTCAAAATGAGGATAATATATTTGGTCATGGTATTCCCAACAACCCACCACCGGTTAATCAAGAAAAACAAGTTGAACCAAATGACACACCAATGTGGAACGCTAGGTTGTTTGCACCTACGGTGGTGCCTCCGGCTATTATTAAACCGCCCATCGGGGCTGAAACTTAGAAAATTGAGGGTAATTTCTTCACAATGATCATAGATGTGTGATATAGCCAAAACAGACAGTTTTGTTCGTGCGGTGTCGTTAGGTCGCAGGGCGTCAAATTTGGTATAGCACAGTGAAGTTGTCGTTTAATTTATATTTTGCGGGGCCTAAATTTACTTTTTTACTTTCTAATGTAGAAGGTGTAAGTTAACCTAGGGTCGTGCTTTTGAATGGTTTAACGAATTGAAGATCAAGTGGATAATTGTCTTTTATTTAAATTACCTGGATAAAAGATAGTAGTTAGTTTAAGCTAAAATCCTAATTTCAGAAAAGTAAATAAAGTGGGAGGATGTCCAGAGTGTGCAGATCAGGGAAATGTTGACCAAGATATCAGTTTAGGTTAGGGAAAGGTAATTATGTTGATATTAAAGCTTATGATTGAAATGGTGTAGATCTGGTTGGATGAGCCAATTACACAGACCTACTTATCTCTAAACTCTCAGAGTTCTCGTTGAGTAGTGAAAAGTATGTCACATGGTTGTATAGCTGAAACGTGACAATACCTCGGAGGTTACCCTTAGTAAAGCACTAGGTTTATTATCGAGTTGAGTTCTAATTCTAACCCTCGTTATCAGTTTGGTTAACTGAATAATAACGTGCCGTGTTGATTGAACACTGATCACAAACTGAAGGAGTCCGTCTGGTTAAGTTGACAAAACCTTAAATGAAAACTAACAACCATTTCATCATACTAATGAGATCAAACCAAGACAAACGTTATACAGCATTAAAGTTGATATACTGAAAGTAAAGCAGATAGAAACCTAACAGGTACCTAGACAGTTGGTATGACTTAATCCTAGGGCAACAATCAAACAAGAACATGCAATAGGTTTGGATTATACAGTTAGGTCACTAGCTAGATCTTAACAGCTCCTAAGAGGTCTCTTTGGAACAGTCAATAGGCATACTAGGTCATTCATGTCTCAATTCCTAGGTTCCGTGTCCTAAAAGCGCATTAAATGCCTCTCGGGAACTCCGGCCATACCGAGTTCATAAAATCTTCAAATACATTATAACCAAGGGTCTTAATCCTATGAAGTAGCTAAGTTCATATAGGTGGAAAAGTCCTGATCACAACCTAGGTTGGTCAATCCTTAAGATGCTAGCATACAAATCTATCAGACTTCCTAGTTCAGCATAATAACAATAACCGTACTAATTTAACATAATTACGCTAACCCAAACTTCTATCATGGAAACATACAGATTACTTAAGCTATCATGGTAATATCAGAACTCATTATTAAACATAAAAGATAAGAATACATGTTTAATACAAAAGACAAGCGTTTCGGATAAAAACCTGAAAAGGCCGAAGAAATCTGCCCGAGATCGCAGGGACTCGCCGGGATATCCTCCGGAAAATAAAAGCTAAGCTAACAACTACTAAAAACTAACCTAAAACTTGAAAATATAAAATGAATTATAAATTGAGTGTGTCTTAAAATGGATGGAGAATCCCCTTTAAATAGACTTGATTTTAGCCTGCAAACGGCTGGCAGGCCATTTGCCAAGGCCGTTTGCCAAGCCAGCCCGTTTGCAGGGACCGTTTGCTGAGCCCATTTGGCAGGCCATTTTTGAGCCAGGCAGGCCATTTGGCAGGCCGTTTGGCTTGCCTGGTCAGCCTGATTTTCTGGATCGTAACTCGTTTTCTTGTCTTTCACCGTTTTCGCTCTAGATTCGTCGTTTTAGCTCCGTTTTACTTGATTCCTTTTGTATCGCCTTTGTAATTACTTAATCTACAAAATCAACTGACAAAGCGATTATTTTTGCGATAAAGGTTGGAACTTTATGGGTTTTAGGGCCCAATATCGGGGGTAAAAACGTGACTTTTTGGCCGATATCAATGTGCTATTTCATGGGTTAACGGACGAGAATCCTTTCGAACACCTTCAACTATTCAATGATATTTGTGATCACTATAAGCACAAAGATGTTACCGATGATGCTTATAAGTTAAGGGCATTCCCCTTTACTCTTCAAAGTGATGCGAAAGTATGGTTAAGGAATCTACCTCCCAACTCGATTAGGACTTTTCAAGATTTAAGTGATGCTTTTATCAACCACTTCTTTCCACCATCAAAGGCAGAACGACTTAGGTTAGAGATTAAAGCATTTGCTCAACGGAGTGATGAGTCTTTGTATGATGCATGAATATGTTTTAAGAAGATGCTAAGAGCTTGTCCACCAGATGGGTTGACCAAGAAAGAGTACATCAACACTATCTACTGGGGTACTAATCCTTTGATAAGACAAACTCTCTATTCATTCGTGGTAGGAGTGTTTATGTATAAATCACCAAATGTGGCCGAAACCTTGTTGGAAGACATCTCGGTTCGTACTTACGAATGGACCCCTTCACCTAGAGATTTGCCAAGGAAAAGTATAGCTCAAGTGGAGAGTGACAACGATAAAGTCACAATTGCTAGCTTGAATAATCAATTTCAATCAGACGGGAAAGAGGTGAAGAAGATACAATAATCTACTGTCGCGATGCAAGTAGGGTGTGAAAGATGCGATGGACCTCACCTCACAAAGAATTGTCCTCAAATCAACCAATGCAACTATATTGATTTGAACGATATTCCCGTGAACTCGGATGCTCATGTCAACTATGTGAATAGTCAAAATTATCAAAGGAGCGATTCATCAAGCCAAGGCTACTTCAATCGTAACCAAAGACAAGTCTCCTTCAACACTCAACCCAACTCACCACCCTGATTTACAAACCAAAACCGAAACCAAGGTTACAACCCAAACTACAACCAAAATCAAAATAACAACTTCCAATCACAAAACTAACAACCTTACAACACTCAACCTTATAACAATCAAACCAACTCAAGTTACCAAGGCAATCAAAGTTATCAAAACAGCCAAGGTTATTCCCAACAACAAAATAACCAAGGTTACAATCAACAACCTCAACAAAACACTCAACAATCCCAACCTTCAAAGAGTCTAGAAGAGATGATGCAGATTTACATAAAGAAGGTGGAGACAACCGAAGCATTTCTAACAAAAGAGAATGAGTTTTAGAAGCAAAAAATAAGACACCAACAAACCTCATTTCAAAACCTTGAGAGCACCGTTGGACAACTTTCAAACGAAGTTGCTGAAAGACCTCAAGGCACTTTACCTTCAAACATACAAGTCAACCCCAACAACAGAAACAATCATCAATCTCACCAAAACCAACAAAACCAGAACCACAATATAACAAGAGTTATTCCTATCGATAGTAACACTACCAATCAAAACAACAACCAAGCGAGTTCATCAAATGCTACACCTAATCTCAACTATGCTCAAGTTAACTCGATTGTTTCGATTAAAGAAGAAGAGCAACATGAATGCCCTAATGTTTTTACATTCGATGTTAAAGAAGAAGAGCGAAATTTGGATGAAGAATTGGATACCAACACAATGGATTTTGGGGTATTTAGGTTTTCGGATGATTCGGTATTAGCAGAATTTATTCCCTATCAAGTTAAAAGTGTGATGTCCATGGAGACTACCGAGTCGACATGCAAGAAATTGGGAAGAGATTTCGAGAAGATTGAATTGAGTAAGGTAGAAAAAGAGTCAAAGGTAAGAAATGTCTTGAATGCAAAGGAGCAAAAGAACGAGGTCGAGGTTCTTGCTACATAAACAAAGGAGAAATATGAGACACCGGTTCCATATCCTCAATCATTGCTTCCTACACATCCAAAGGATATGGATTGTAAGTCAACCCTAACCGAGCATGAGAATATCTGTGTTAAACTCCCCTTGGCGGAGGTGCTTGAGAATATGCCCCAATATGGGAAATTTTTGATAGTACTTATGGCAAAGAAAGGAGAAGTTTAGCTAGAATCCACCACTTTCCTAATAAGGGAGTGTGATGTGATTTTAAAGAAATGTAACCTACCACTAAAAATGGGTGATCCCGTGCCTTTCCTCATCACATGTATTGTGAACAGGTCAGAGATGTTTACATCCTTAGCTGACTCGGGGGCTAGTATTAACTTTATACCTAATTCTATCTATCAAAGGTTAGGCCTAGGAGACCTTTCGTCCACCAAAATGGGAGTAAAGCTAATTGACCAATCCATTAGCCCTAGTGTGGGGATCGCCTAAGACATAATTGTGAAAGTAGGTGACATGGATTTCCTGGCTGATTTTGTGATTGTTGATATAAAGGAAGATCCGGTTGTGCTCCTCATTTAAGGAAGACCAATTTTGGCAACCACGGATTCTTTCTTTGACTTTAGAACCAGAAAGTTGACTCTTAGAGACAAAGGCAAGTGCATGACCATTCGTAGCAAATATGCTAAATTGCCACCAATGCCCTTAACCATACCACAAATTGTTGCTAGTGTGCAATGCACTACAAGCACAAATTGGTTCACCAACTAAGTGTGGTGGAGGGTTGATCAATGAAACTCCAAGTAAACCTAAAGCTCAAATTGATATAGTCAACAAGTCCATGAGGAAATTTTATGGTCGGGTTCATCGAGCCTCATCCAAAAAGGATGAGCACTTGAGAAAACGCCTAGTGTCTGAGCATTACTTGACCCAGATGCAGTTGTAGTACTCGTCGGAGGCTTCGTCGTACCCTTAACTGGTGCAACCGGTGTTTGTGGGGTTTTGGATGTGAATACAGGCATTTGAAATCCTAAACTTTTTGATTAATCTTTACCGGTCTACGGCGATTTTGAGCCCTTGGTTGCTCCCATTGATGATGATCAAAGATTTTTCGTTAAAAACCCTAAAAATAACGATTAATTAAAAAAAATTACAGAAAAAACACCCTATAAAACACATAAACGTAAATTCCTAATATATTTGCTCTATAGTCGGTCCCACGTATGGCGCCAAATGATCAAGCATATTTTCACAGGAGTAGGATGAATCTAGGCTTGAGTGCAATATTGATTAGTTTTAAGGACAAACGATATTTGAACCTCCGACATTAGTCGTGGATAACCCACACCGGAGCCAGTATGAACCTGGTGGGATGGTCGATCGTGAGCCCACCAACAACCTAGCATACAAGGTTGAGTGGCCCTCAAGACATGAAGGATTCATAGTTCAATGAACTTACCTGAAAGTCTTGAATCAATGATGAAAGTCGTACGAATGTGATTCGTACGTAAGAGTATGCTTAATGTTATGTAGTTGTAACGTGTCCCTTTTTAGGGTTTTAGAGCCATGTATTTATAGGCTTAGCTATTAGGATTTTAATAAGATTCTATTCCCCTTTAATCGTAATCCATTCCATAATTAACTTACGTTAATTAAGGAAACCGAATAAAGGATTGATCTTATCCTCTTACTTGGTTATTAAGTTAATCTTTTGACCAAGTTAATAAAGGCCACATCCATTGGTATAGGCGCATTAGGAGTGCGACTATACCCTTGGTTTTATTCATAGTGTACATAGATATTTAGCATCTAGTAGGCAGGTTAGGACTTGGATGCGTATTCCGCATAAGCATGCGGATATGCATATCATTAGGGTGCAAAAGTGTATTTGATTTGTAATCGGTTTTTGAACATACTATTCATTCATATAGCATTGTAAACTTTTTTGAAGATGTATCGACTTGCTTTGTAGGTTTCACAAAAGTTTAGGTTTCCTTGTAACTAGGTTATGGTTAAAGATTTTTGAAACAAAAACTTGGAATAATATAATTTTGACTAGAAGAAGTGTTAATTTGTGTATCTCAACAATAACGAGTGCGAAAATCTCAATATTGGGAACAAAATACAAATTGATTTAAATTTTTGTATTTTTCGGTTAATCGACGACCTTGAATCAAATTTATTTAAATTTGTTGTTGCTAATTGGATTTGATTATTAATGAACGTTAGAATTCTTATTAGGAACAAGTTTCTTATCTCAATTTGTGTTGAAGCACATTAAATGTTGAAGTTGTAATTTGAAGCTTATGAATGAACACTGTAACAGAAAACTATAATTTTGATTTATGGTAATAATCCGAGCTGAATGATTGATCTGAGATGATATATGTAATCAAAGGATGATATGAAATATGTAATGATAATTAGAAGTGTTTTGTGATTTTGTTTCGGTTTTGGTTTTGTGAAGTCCAGATTTATGAAATTTAGATGAATTTTAAATGAAATCCGGACATATAAGAAATCCGGATTTAGTTTTGAAATCCATATATGTTTTTATTTTGATGATATTTGAAAATTTTGAAAAATTTAAGATCTTCATATCTTCATGATGAAGATGATGAAGGTATGAAGGTTTGAAAATGTGTTGAAGGTGATATGAAGATGTATGTATTGGGTTTGAAGATAGGTATAAAATTCATCACATTCATATGGACCATTCACTTCGTTGAATGGTCAGCTCTGGTACCAATTGTTAGATACCAAATATGCATGAAGACGATGAATGACAACGATAACCACATGAATGACAAGGAAACATAAGAAATTATAGAGAATTTCATTCCACAGCTTCCTTGTATTAAGTTTGATGGCTATCACTGACTAACTAAGGAGAATTATGGTTCTATATGTAGCCCTCATCTATAGGTTCCTTTGGAACACATGATAGGTCAGATCATGTTGAGATTGAGAGAAACGATAAGATAGAATGAGATTCGGTATGTGAGAAGGAGATTCGGTAAGAGATAGAATCGGTACAAATTACATTCCACAGCTTCTAGAACTCAGTTACAATGAAATGGCTATCTAATTAGGACTACTTAGGTTCCTTATATAGCCCTCTTCTAAAGAACCTTCATTTAAGCTTATTTCACATTAACACTATACAACTTTGGGGTCCTAACAATCTCCCCCTTAGTGTTAAATGTGAATTTTACTATATAATCCTATTGAAACATCTAAAGGAACTTTGTTCCTCTGAAGTGAACTTTGGATTTGAATCCCTTGAGATTTTCATATCTTCGTATGTTCACTCTTGTCTTCAGACGACTTTTCAATCTTGTGAGAATGTATTTGACAATCTCATTATCTTCAGTTGAATAGCAGTTATTGATCAGTCTCCATCTCAAATATTTGAAAGCATACATCAATGTTCCGTCTGAGTATCTTCTGAAATCTGAGACTCTGATGAAGATCTTTGTATAGTGAGAATTGACAAACACAAACCCATAAGCACTGTCACTTACTTCAAGTAAGGACATATATCTCAGCTCTTCGATTACTTGATTTGGCGGTTTGATTCCGAGCTTTTTGTGTCCAGATTCTAACCCCATTTGAAAATTGTGAACGGACATCCATCTCATCGAGTCAAGAATAAATCTGTAGACTACCTTCATCGCAGTAGCATGATAAATTGTTGCAGATTCATTTAAGTTAATCAACTAGTTGTAAATGAAAATAATGTCGTCCATCTTCAATCTATCAAAATCTGCCTCAGAGAATTGATAATCTTCATCATCCATTCTTGTTACTTGAAACAATGGCATCTTCACTCCATCATTGTTAATCATCAAAATCTTATTTATGCTTTTGATCTCTGAATTTCGCTGAACTTGAAGTTTCTCTTCATTCTTCAATTTATATTTGTCATGAACACTCAAGCTTTGAGATATTCTGGTTTCTTATGATATTTCCATGCACCCAGAACACTCATTAATGCAGAAAGGACGAGATCAGAATCACCATAGATTCTATACGCTTGTTGTTCAATTAATGGTGAACGAAGAATCATCTTCTCTTCTTTCTCACTTAATTGGAAATCAGCATCACGCTCAAAAACAATCTCTGCAATTTAAAATGGAACATTCAGATCAGGAGGAGTCGTAGTATCTTCCTTGCCATTAGAGAAAATCTCTTTCTCAAAGTGTATCCCAAATTCATCAGTTGGAGATGACAAATTAACAAATTGATGATCGTTGAATTCATTGGCGACACTCGACGACCCCTTCAAAATATCTTCAATACTGTAGAAGTTTTGATTGTCCTCTTGAGCTGACTTATTCTCTACTTGATCAGCTGAATCCATAATCATAAGCATCCCTGAGTCACCCTCTCTTTGACCTTTCAATTCATCTAGAAAACTTTCACACTGAATTTCCTCAATTTCATCGTTTTCAGAATCACAAATATCAACAACATCTTGATCCTTATGTTGACTAGATGTACCAGCTTCATACGTTGATCTTTGAAAACCACTGGACCAATAACCACCTTGTCTATTCTCCCCCTCATGAAGATTGTCGGGATTGAAATCATCATGATCAGGCATGTGAATTGGTCCAGGTGACTTGCATGGAGATAAAGGATATACTATCCTTGCTTGCTCAAGATAAATCATCATAGTCTCGCGAACTTCATCAAGATCAGTTCGTTTAGCAAACTCAGCAAGATATAGTTCCTCCACCTCATTATCAGAGAGATATCTTAGTCCATATCTATTTGAAATCTGAGAAGGTGACCCATTCGGTGAAACAACAGTGTAACCACGAACAACATCAGCATCAGCAGCAACTGTTGAAGGCGATGTCGGTGAAAGTGTGTGAGTTGCCGTGAGGGCAGGTAAGGATGTATGTGCGGTAATATTCTTATATGTAGGGTTGTACATACTACTAGTCAGATTCATGATATCCCCTTCTGATGGAGGTTGGGCAACAACCGAAGTTATCGCCGGCGAAGTTTCTTTCGAAGCATCTGCCTCCATGACTTTGGTCTCATGGGACTCTGACAAAGTAGAAGAACTACCCGTCGGTTTTGATCTCGCAGATATATTGCTATCTCCGACTCCTGAAATCATTGACATACCATGAGGTGGTACATCTCTTTTAGTTAACGACTCATCCTCCAGACCCTGAGTTTCAGAATCCGAAAGAGAAGTGGTTTGAACCAATGGATCACTTTCATGAACCAAGGGATCAGTCTACTGGAAGTTTGATAAATATCCCGAAGGATTGTCATGTTGACTCGTTTCCATGGGATGCAGCAGATCTTCCTCATCAAGATAAGTCAGACCTCGTGACCCTGTTGTACGTTGAGGCATAGGAGGATTTCCAGCCGATACGTAGGGTGCCTTTTCAAGACTTTTCGGCTCCCCTTCGGCCGTTCCGGACTTCAATGATTGAGTTTCCTCAATCGATTGAGTCAATGCAGACTTTACTGCAGAGGAAGACTTTACTTCCTTAGATGCCGAAGCATCTTTCTGTGTAAGATTTATTGTTAAGTCATGTTTAGATTGGATGGGCTTAGTGGTCTTTTTACAATCCATGCATTTAGAACTCTTACCTACCGAAGCTTGCGCTTCATTTAGCGTAGGGCTTACTGTTATTATTGGATGTAATACAGAGATGGGTGAGGGTGACCTAATTGGTTCTAGGTCTTGGTCCGTATCACCAACGATTGGAGTAACTGTTTGGCAGACGATGGGTGTCGAAGTCCTAGATCTAGTTACTCGTTGGGTTGGCAGAGTCTGAATCATCTCATCAGGTATAAATCGAGTTCTCTTAGGAGAAGGTTCAGGAGATAACTCAGTTGCTGAAGAATCAGTGTCACTGCTCACTTCGGGTGTTGTTGAAAGGGTTGGTTCAATCCTAGGTGAACTAGGCTCCCTGATCCTCACGGGTTGAGCTTGGTTTACTACCCTAGAACGTTTGAGATTCACCCTAAGTGGAGGATTAGCTGGTCCGGGTGGTTGTACTACAGGTTCCTCTACAACCTCGGGGGCTGGAACCGCGACGGGTTCAACTTGTTCTTGTTGTGCCGGGTTCAGAAGAGGTATTCCTACAGCCTCTAAATAAGAGCGCATTCGAGCGTCTTGGGGTACAGCTAGCCCCATAAGCCAATTCGGAATCGGCGCAGTAAATTGATTGTCAGAAATCACCGAGGTATTCATCTTCAGCTCCCCAAATCTCTTCATCTGTAATCCATGTGTACCTGGTACAAAAATATTTGCATTTCTGCAAGCAGTGATAGCATCAAGGATAAAGATACAGAAAACCCTTTCACAAGGGATGTAAGAACCCCTTGGCTTTTCAACTTGTACCTGAACCAGTTCCCATAGAAGCTTAGTGAAAGGACCCATCCTAATCCATCTGGACGAAGTCCATATCGATTATAAACGATTCACAACAGTTGATTACATCGCGAGGTACTTGACCTCTATATGATACATTTTACAAACATTGCATTCGTTTTTGAAAAGACAAACTTTTAATACATTGGAAGTTGACGGCAAACATACCATTTCATAATATATCTAAACTATAAATGACTTGATAATAATATTGATGACATCGACGACTCGAATGCAACGTCTTTTGAGATATGTCATGAATGAATCCAAGTAATGTCTCTAAAATGAGCAAATACACAGCGGAAGATTTCTTTCATACCTGAGAATAAACATGCTTTAAAGTGTCAACCAAAAGGTTGGTGAGTTCATTAGTTTATCATAAATAATCATTTCATCATTTTAATAGACCACAAGATTTCATATTTCCATTTCTCATAAATATACGTCCCATGCATAGACACAAAAATATCATTCATACGGATTGAACACCTGGTAACCGACATTAACTTTAATGCATATAAGAATATCCCCATCATTCTGGGATCCTCCTTCTGACATGATATAAATTTCGAAGTACTAAAGCATCCGTTACTTTGGATGGGGCATGTTGGACCCGATAGATCTATCTTTAGGATTCGTGTCAATTAGGGTGTCTGTTCCCTAATTCTTAGATTACCAGACTATAAAGGGGCATATTCGATTTCGATCATTCAACCATATAATGTAGTTTCGATTACTTGTGTCTATTTCGTAAAACAGTTATAAAAAGTTGCGCATGTATTCTCAGCCCAAAAATATAAAGGGTAAAAAGGCAAATGAAACTCACGCATATATATATTGTAAAACAGTTAATAAAGCATTTGCATGTATTCTCAGCCCAAAAATGTAAAGAGTAAAAGGGAGCAAATGAAACTCACCTAATGTATTTTGTAGTAAAAATACATATGATAATACTGAATAATTGAACAATGCAGGGTTGGCCTCAGATTCACGAACCTATATCATTTGTATATATATTAAAATATATAATCGTAATCGAACAAGCTTATATATTATATTTTAAATTATATATTATACTTATTTAGTTTGTGTATATATTTAAAATGTTTAATATATATATATATATATATATATATATATATATATATATATATATATATATATATATATATATATATATATATATATATATATATATATATATTTGGTTATATTAATATATCTCTATGAAAATATTATTAATTCGTTATATATAAGTATTTATATAAATAATGTTATTATATTTGATATGTGACATATAAACTATTAATATGATTATAATATATATATTAAGTATATTTTAGGTACAAAATATTTATTTGTAACAAAAACGATAGTTTTGATAATAATGAATTACTAATAATAATAACTTTCTTAATATTGATAATACTAATATTAATAACGATATTGTTAAAATTGATACTTATGTTAATAATAATAATAGTAAAACTAATAATTACGAAAATGATATTTATACTAATATTAGTGAGAGTAATAATAACTTATATTGTTTTATAATAACCATAATAATAATCCTAAACATTTTCATAATAACAATAATAGTACTAAAAATGGTACATTTACTAATATTTACAAAATTAATAATAAGTTGCATTATTTTGTCACTGATTATAGTGTTTTTAATAATAATTTTATTATGTTCCTAATAATGATAATAATAATAATAATAATAATAATAATAATAATAATAATAATAATAATAATAATAATAATAATAATAATAATCCTAATACTTAATAATAATAATAATACTAAATAATTATTATAACTTTAGTAATAATAAAAATTAATCAAAAAAATAATTAGTACTAACAATAACAATATTAATAATAATAACAATAATAATAATAATAATAATAATAATAATAATAATAATAATAATAATAATAATAATAATAATAATAATAATAATAATAATGAAAGTGATCACAATAATAATAATAACTTTAAAGAAAATAAAATGACTACCTTGTAACAGCCTTAAAAAAAATAATGTCCCTGCCAGGTTTCGAACCCGAGACCTTTCGATACCCAACACGCACCCTAACCACAATATCAGCCTTGCTTTTCTGTTTTTATAGTATAACCAAAATATATTTATCCTATTTGTTTTTCTGTTTCTTCATCTTCTTCCTAATTAATCGATCAGGAATATAACAACAGGGTAACTAACAGAGCTTGGAATTTATAATTACCACATAAATGATTTAATTGAAATGGTTGAGGTTGATTGAAAACGAAAAAAAATAAAAAAAAAAGCCTGCTGTGTCGCGTAAATAAAGAGGAAGAAAAAAAATATTGATTTCGAGTTTGGTGACATTTTAGACAATAATTTCTAAACAAAATGTATTTCAAATCAATCTTAGAAACTGTTAGAACCGTTAATTTAACTCAAATCATATTGGAAAAATCGAATTTGATGGATGAACATCAGTTGACTTTCAAAAAACCAAACTTTGACTTTCAAAATTCGAATTTGATATTAGGATTTGGGAATACATACTTTGCAGATAGTTTATACGTATGATTACTAACTTATCTGCATTTTTACTTTTTGAAAATTCGTTCGAAATTAAATTATGACCAAAAAGAAATAAGAACAGAGTTACGGGTCTGTTGCTTGGTTTTTCTGTGTTAAATTTCGAAAATTGAAAGCTGTAAATAATTTAATTCATAATGGGGATGAAGTATTGAAGAGTTGTGAGATTGGTGGATAGCATTTGAATGATTTAAAGCAAGAAGGAGTCGACAGTTTTTAACCTCAATGACAGAAGGGAAGTAAAAAAAATAATAAAAAAAACTGAAAAAGATGCCTAATTGAATCCACTTACACCCGTGATTTTTGATTTTTGGCATATTCTTCATTTTGGTAGATAATTGTACAGAATTAGGTAATGATTTTCTTGTTAGTTTGCAATTATATGAATTTATATTATTTTAATAATAAATGTGTTAATATTAATAAGTATTTTATTATATTTATAATATTAATTCCTAATTCCTAAGATATATATCTGCATATATCTACCTATATCTGTATTTGTATTTTTATACCTATAATATTGATATTTTTATATTAATAGTTTATAATTAATATTATTAATAAATATAATTATAATAATAATAATAATACTATATCAATTTACATATCAAATTTATATCTATAGACACTAGTACAAATATTAATATTGAAAGTATTAACAATATTATTCTAAAAATTATATTTACACTTGTATTATATATATATATATATATATATATATATATATATATATATATATATATATATATATATATATATATATATATATGTATTATTACTTATATAATACCTTATATTATAACTTTTACTGAGTATCTATTATTTATATATATATTACAATCTAATAATATTTATCCATAGAAATTATATATATATATATATATATATATATATATATATATATATATATATAGTTTTCATTTTAATAATATTCTTTATCTTGTGTATTAATTTTTATATATTTAATTCTAATAATTAATTCATATCTTATTATTTCAAATTACAATCCATACTTTTGTTTATATATATTTATATACATATTTATTTACAACAATGGTTCTTGAATCATCGGGCATAGTCAAAGGTCAAATGAATGCATGTAAACAGTTCAAGATTTTGAAGACTCAATATTACAGACTTTGCTTATCGTGTCGAAATCATGTAAAGATTAAGTTTAAATTTAGTCGGAAATTCTCGGGTCGTCACATTACCTACCCGTTAAAGAAATTTCGTCCCGAAATTTGAATGGGGTGGTCATGGCTAACAATAAATATGTTTTCCCGACGAATATGAGCTGATAAATAGAGTTTTATCATTATTGAATAATACAGATAAAATAATTCAATTACTCGAAATGTACGAATGAAGCTATCACAAAATAGTGAAATAAGAAAGACAAGTTTCATCATAACTTTTGACTAGTCATGGTTGAATTTAGTAAAAATAAGATTCATCATAACTTTTGACGTTGTATTGGTTGAAATCCGGAATTCAGTGGATTTAAGGAAATCTTCAAAATCTAAAAGATTTGATTCTTCGGCGAACAAGGAAATTAGGATCTCTTTAATTAAATGCGATGATCTGTCCCAATTACTACGTCTGATATTTCCCTTATAAATTTACCTTTTCCATTCCATTAGTTTTCACCGCTTCTATACTCAATTCCCAAATTCAAAAGATTTATGAAAATGCTTAACCCTGTTCTGATCCTTGTTCTTATTCTAACTATCGTAAAGATCGTCCTTCTTTTCCAACTACCACCGGAGGAATCTGTTTTCTTTTACTTCGCCCTTGGGGTTATAGTGTTTTTAATTTTCCCGTGTCTTTATGTTGCGATAAACATTGATATACACGGTCTGTAATTTTCGTGTTGTTATTGGGCTTTATATCTCCCCTTATATCTCAATGTCCTTATTTCTGTTTCCTATAATCATTGTTATCCACAGTTAATACTCCCTCCTATTTGCTGCGATTTATACCCCACTTTCTATTTCGGAGCTTTGTCCCTTCGTTTCTTCTTCTTGCGATTGTGCATTTCTTGTAATGGTCCAGAATTCGTGGATATAAGTTTTAGAATGAACATTGTTAATGTTCTCAGAAGGGAATGGTAATGGCACGATCTTGATTTGTTAAATTACCAGAATACCCTGGAAAAGACCGAATCATCAAGGAATATTTTCTTGATATTTTAGAGGTTTAAATAGAATACAAGAGTCGTGTATCATGGCACATGATGACGTTAGAGTCTGTGAATCATCACTTTTCATTAGAAACTCAGCATGACTTACTGTAATATAATCACGTTGATCAAGTGTCATTATATTATACTAACTCACGCATCAATTCCCAACACTACTTCATAAACATTCATAATTTAAACTCGAATTTTAAAGAATTTTAGAAACTAAAGTAGTTTCCTTTATGATGTAATATAGATAGCACGAAGAGATAAATAATTTCGGACGAGAATATTTATGAAAATATCTTCAGAAATATCGAAGATATTTTTGATGATATTTTGGAATTTCTAAGTTCGATGGTTGATGAGGAAGATTTTCCGCAAGATTTTAACATAAGTACGGAGCAAGATATTCGCTGAAGGTTTCATCGGATCCAAAATTACTTGGATTCTTTGAATATATGGTATAGTCCTTGTATTTATCCTTGGTCTCCTTCGTGGTTAGCTCAATCCGTTTTCCAGTTCCAACTTTTCTGAGCTTTTCCAATATACTATTCTTTATCATCAAACTTTCGATGACTAAGGTCGTTTATGGTTATCTATGGTTTCTACTGCTTCATTCATCTTTTTCAACATTCAGAGTATAGATTTGTGACTGAGTGCTTTTCAGAATTTCAGAATGAAATATCATAATTCTAAAAGATAAATGTTATACATATAACTGTTGATGTAAATATGCTGTGAGTTTTCACAGTACTGATTACTGATTCCCAGTAATTGTTATGGCAGTTCTCGTTACAAAATGCGGATGAGTATATGATAGGATTTCAATAAATAATTATAATGATTTGTCAGAGAGATTTACGCCAAAAAGTAACGAGGTTGCTGGTACGTCTGCTGGTAATATGGTGGAATATAAAAGAATTCTCCGGTATCAAAAGGGTAATTGTATATATCAGGATTATAGTAAGGCTACTTCGAATGAAAAGTCGAAGTTGACTTGCTGGAGCTGTGACAAAATTAGCTACTTTGAAAAGGGATCGCAAAGTTATTTTTGCTAATAAATGCCAAAGGATCTGACGCAGCTACATGTTAAACTTTTACTCAGTTGCCGAGAGTTTCTCAGGTGCATAACTATATGCATAAATCTTTCCTTCTGTAGATGAAGTGCGGTTGATTCATCCTATCGGTTGAGGTGTTTTCAAGAATCATGAAAGGTTTGAATGCAGATTGTAATTGTCAAGATACAATGAGGTTTAAGATGAAATCAAGTGGCAAACTTGAAGAATTATTTAGTTTCATATGTTATAATCAATATTTTATTTCATTTTAATTGTCCAATGTTATTAGTCCACAGTCGATAGTCCAATAATTCATATATAGTTTAATATATAATATTCGAATTAATTAATACGTGTCGTGACCCGTATACGTCTCAGACTCGATCACAACTCAAACTATATATATTATTGTAGAATCAACCTCAACCCTGTATAGAGAACTTGATCATTACTGCATATAGAGTGTCTATGGTGATTCCAAATAATATATATAGATGCATCGATATGATATGTTAAAACCTTGTATACGTGTCCCGATATTTAATGTGCGTAAAATAAATAACAGAAATTAAATAACGATAAATAAAGTGCGTAAAGTTAATAACAAAAATTAAATGACGATAAATAAAATTGCGAGAATGTAAATTGCGATAATTAAATTTCGATAATATGAAATGTAATCAGTTAGCTAGGAACAATTAGCTAGGAACAGTTAGCGTGGATTCTTAACAAAACTTCATATTGTTAATTAGTCTGTTTCTAATCAATTTTTATTGTGTCCATTATTTCTTCATTATGCCACTTGTTGGATTCTGATAGGTCAAAATCCAATTATGAAATTGAATTTGAATGAAAATAGTTATTCTTTGGTGAACGGATACGTATATCGATGGATGTAAATAGAATAGTAAATGACTGTTGAATCAGATTCGAAGAATATACAGTGTAACTTACTAATGTAAAAACTAAATATTCCTCGGGTATTACCTACCCGTTAAAATATTTTCACCATTAATAATTTGTACGAAAGAATTATTAATTACAATCTTTATGAAAATATATATAAATATATATATTTTCTTCAGATATAATCGTGGATTTAATGTGTTAATGTGATATTAATCTCATTTGATTTATTGTTAGTACAAGAATATATAATCTCTAAAACATTGAAGATTACATAATCGTCATGTCGAACGAAGATAAATGATGTAGAACGATTCGTAAAACGATGATTATGCTCGAGGTACAGAATGAGATGTTGAGGCGTGTGATGTTGAAACTTGGGTTGTTGGTTGTACTGGTGTTGCCGGTGTTGTTGCTGAAGCTGGTAGGTTTTGCACTGTAGTGACCCGAACTTTTCCATGTTTATATATATTAATTGAGATTGATGTTTACATGATTAAATGTTTTCAACATGTTAAGCAATCAAACTTGTTAAGACTTGATTAATTGAAATAGGTTTCATATAGACAATTGACCACCCAAGTTGACCGGTGATTCACGAACGTTAAAACTTGTAAAAAAAACTATATGATGACATATATATGGTTATATATATAGTTAACATGATATTATGATAAGTAAACATATCATTAATTATATTAACAATGAACTACATATGTAAAAACAAGACTACTAACTTAATGATTTTGAAACGAGACATATATGTAACGTTTATCGTTGTAACGACATTTAATGTATATATATCATATTAAGAGATATTCGTACATCATAATATCATGATAATATAATAATTTAAAATCTCTTTTGATATTATAAACATTGGGTTAACAACATTTAACAAGATCGTTAACCTAAAGGTTTCAAAACAACACTTACATGTAACGACTAACGATGACTTAACGACTCAGTTAAAATGTATATACATGTAGTGTTTTAATATGTATTTATACACTTTTGAAAGACTTCAATACACTTATCAAAATACTTCTACTTAACAAAAATGCTTACAATTACATTCTCGTTCAGTTTCATCAACGATTCTACTCGTATGCACCCGTATTCGTACTCGTACAATACACAGCTTTTAGATGTATGTACTATTGGTATATACACTCCAATGATCAGCTCTTAGCAGCCCATGTGAGTCACCTAACACATGTGGGAACCATCATTTGGCAACTAGCATGAAATATCTCATAAGATTACAAAAATATGAGTAATCATTCATGACTTATTTACATGAAAACAAAATTACATATCCTTTATATCTAATCCATACACCAACGACCAAAAACACCTACAAACACTTTCATTCTTCAATTTTCTTCATCTAATTGAACTCTCTCAAGTTCTATCTTCAAGTTCTAAGTGTTCTTCATAAATTCCAAAAGTTCTAGTTTCATAAAATCAAGAATACTTTCAAGTTTGCTAGCTCACTTCCAATCTTGTAAGGTGATCATCCAACCTCAAGAAATCTTTGTTTCTTACAGTAGGTTATCATTCTAATACAAGGTAATAATCATATTCAAACTTTGGTTCAATTTCTATAACTATAACAATCTTATTTCAAGTGATGATCTTACTTGAACTTGTTTTCGTGTCATGATTTTGCTTCAAGAACTTTGAGCCATCCAAGGATCCATTGAAGCTAGATCCATTTTTCTCTTTTCCAGTAGGTTCATCCAAGGAACTTAAGGTAGTAATGATGTTCATAACATCATTCGATTCATACATATAAAGCTATCTTATTCGAAGGTTTAAACTTGTAATCACTAGAACATAGTTTAGTTAATTCTAAACTTGTTCGCAAACAAAAGTTAATCCTTCTAACTTGACTTTTAAAATCAACTAAACACATTTTCTATATCTATATGATATGCTAACTTAATGATTTAAAACCTGGAAACACGAAAAACACCGTAAAACCGGATTTACGCCGTCGTAGTAACACTGCGGGCTGTTTTGGGTTAGTTAATTAAAAACTATGATAAACTTTGATTTAAAAGTTGTTATTCTGAGAAAATGATTTTTATTATGAACATGAAACTATATCCAAAAATTATGGTTAAACTCAAAGTGGAAGTATGTTTTCTAAAATGGTCATCTAGACGTCGTTCTTTCGACTGAAATGACTACCTTTACAAAAACGACTTGTAACTTATTTTTCCGACTAGAAACCTATATTTTTTTTTGTTTAGATTCATAAAATAGAGTTCAATATGAAACCATAGCAATTTGATTCATTCAAAACGGATTTAAAATGAAGAAGTTATGGGTAAAACAAGATTGGATAATTTTTCTCATTTTAGCTACGTGAAAATTGGTAACAAATCTATTCCAACCATAACTTAATCAACTTGTATTATATATTATGTAATCTTGAGATACCATAGACACGTATACAATGTTTCGACCTATCATGTCGACACATCTGTATATATTTCGGAACAACCATAGACACTCTATATGTGAATGTTGGAGTTAGCTATACAGGGTTGAGGTTGATTCCAAAATATATATAGTTTGAGTTGTGATCAATACTGAGATACGTATACACTGGGTCGTGGATTGATCAAGATAATATTTATCGACTTATTTCTGTACATCTAACTGTGGACAACTAGTTGTAGGTTACTAACGAGGACAGCTGACTTAATAAACTTAAAACATCAAAATATATTAAAAGTGTTGTAAATATATTTTGAACATACTTTGATATATATGTATATATTGTTATAGGTTCGTGAATCAACCAGTGGCCAAGTCTTACTTCCCGACGAAGTAAAAATCCGTGAAAGTGAGTTATAGTCCCACTTTTAAAATCTAATATTTTTGGGATGAGAATACATGCAGGTTTTATAAATGATTTACAAAATAGACACAAGTACGTGAAACTACATTCTATGGTTGAATTATCAAAATCGAATATGCCCCTTTTTATTAAGTCTGGTAATCTAAGAATTAGGGAACAGACACCCTAATTGACGCGAATCCTAAAGATAGATCTATTGGGCCTAACAAACCCCATCCAAAGTACCGGATGCTTTAGTACTTCGAAATTTATATCATATCCGAAGGGTGTCCCGGAATGATGGGGATATTCTTATATATGCATCTTGTTATTGTCGGTTACCAGGTGTTCACCATATGAATGATTTTTATCTCTATGTATGGGATGTGTATTGAAATATGAAATCTTGTGGTCTATTGTTACGATTTGATATATATAGGTTAAACCTATAACTCACCAACATTTTTGTTGACGTTTTAAGCATGTTTATTCTCAGGTGATTATTAAGAGCTTCCGCTGTCGCATACTTAAATAAGGACAAGATTTGGAGTCCATGCTTGTATGATATTGTGTAAAAACTGCATTCAAGAAACTTATTTTGTTGTAACATATTTGTATTGTAAACCATTATGTAATGGTCGTGTGTAAACAGGATATTTTAGATTATCATTATTTGATAATCTACGTAAAGCTTTTTAAACCTTTATTGATGAAATAAAGGTTATGGTTTGTTTAAAAATGAATGCAGTCTTTGAAAAACGTCTCATATAGAGGTCAAAACCTCGCAACGAAATCAATTAATATGGAACGTTTTTAATCAATAAGAACGGGACATTTCAGTTGGTATCAGAGCGTTGGTCTTAGAGAACCAGAAAATTTGCATTAGTGTGTCTTATCGAGTTTGTTAGGATGCATTAGTGAGTCTGGACTTCGACCGTGTTTTCTTTAAAAATGATTGCTTAACATTTTTGTTGGAAACTATATATTTTTAACATATGAATATTATATGATATATTAATCTCTTAACGTGTTTGATATTATGTGATAGATGTCTACCTCTAGAACAAGTCCCATTGACTCACCTAATAATAATGAAGAGTCAAATGTAAATTGGAATGATTTGTGGACTGATTCACAAGTTCCCGAAGAGGAACCGGAAGAAGAGTCGGAACCGGAAGAAGAATCGGAACCGGAAGAAGAATCGGAACCGGATGAAGAAATAGAACCGGTGGGGGAAATAATAAAACGGTTAAGTAAAAGAAAATCCTCAACCAACCGACCAAAGTTAATTATGGTCAATGGTGTTTCCGCCAAGGAAGCAAAATATTGGGAGGATTACCAATTCTCCGATGAATCGGATTCCGACGAGAATTCCGATGATGTTATAGAAATTACCCCAACTGAATTTAAAAAGGCAAAAGAAAATAATAAGGGAAAGGGCATAAAAATAGAGAAATCTAATTCCAACCCCGATGAACTTTATATGTATCGTCAACCCCCGAAGTCCTTAAGTTGTAACAATGACCCGGGAACCTCTAAACCACCAGGTTTTTCTAAACCAATGTGGACAACGACGGCTCGTATTAGGGGAACATCATATATCCCTAGAAACTTGGCAAAACGAACCAAAACCGAAGAAGAAGAAACGAGCGAGTCGGAATAAGATAGTTGTATTCGTGTGGTGTAATATATGGAATATAGTGTTCTTATGCTTTATGATATATGTAAAAATTGCTTGTATTAATAAGTATTTTTTTTTATGAATCTAACTCTTGTCTATTTTACAGTTTAAAAACACAAAATGGATAGACAACCCAATATTTTAAGAGACCTACCCGGAGACATGATTGATGAAATCTTGTCTAGAGTCGGCCAGAATTCTTCGGCACAACTATTTAAGGCGAGATCAGTTTGTAAGACATTCGAAGAACGTTCCAAGAATGTCTTGGTTTATAAGAGACTTTCGTTTGAAAGATGGGGGATATCACATTGGGAAACCCATAAGTTACGATGTGTTTACTTTGACGCATATATTGCGGGGAACCCAAATGCTATTTTACGCAACGGGTTAAGAAATTATTTTGACTCAATATATCCGAATATTGGACTTCGTGATTTAGAAAAAGCGGCTAACATGCAACATAAAGAAGCATGTTATGCTTACGGATTAGTAATGTTCGCTTCTCACCAAAGTGAGAACAAGAACATCGGGCTACAACTATTAAACAAAACGTTTCCACAAGTGACGGAGTCGGTAATTGGGGTAAGAAATGAGGTTTTTAGATTATTACGGGACTGTTGGACATTACGTAACCCTCGTCCCTTTGATGACGTTACAACACGCTGTCTTATCAACAGCCATAACGGTTATGTTGCACAAGACCAAGGATGGGAAGTAGTCCTAGTAAAACCAGAATGCATGACTTGTTTCTGGACGTATGAATTACGTGTCTTTATTGCCTTTGCTGAACGACTTGTGTACTAGCTAGAATTGTCTTCACAACTATCTTGTATCAAAGTTATTGTGTGCTATATTTCATGCTTTATGTAAAATAAGCGGTATTGTAAGTTTGTAAAATATTGTATAAAAGTTTGAACGCGAAATATTATTATAATCAGTTTTTCATATAGAATTGTAGTAGTTGAATTGTATATTAGCTACTAAGTATGAACTTAACGGGTAGGTACTACCCGAATTTAAACTTATAAAACGCTAATATGAAGAAAAAGCTTTTATAAATGAGTTCATATTATGCTACGAAATACTATTAACTACTCTTAATATTCTGTATGATTAACTTGTTCCATTTAACTATTTTGAAGGAAATGGCACCGACTACTCGACACACCGTGAATATGAATGAAGAGGAATTCCGTACTTTTCTAGCTTCAAACATAGCCGCAGTACAGGCTGCGCTACATACCAACAATAACCTTGGATCTAGCAGTACAGGAAATCGTGTAGGATGCACCTACAAAGAATTCACTGCCTGTAAACCTTTGGAATTTGATGGAACCGAAGGACCGATCGGATTGAAACGGTGGACCGAGAAGGTTGAATCGGTGTTTGCCATAAGTAAGTGTACTGAAGAGGACAAAGTGAAGTACGCTACGCATACCTTCACAGGTTCTGCGTTAACATGGTGGAATACCTATCTAGAGCAAGTGGGACAAGATGATGCGTACGCACTACCGTGGTCAGCATTCAAGCACTTGATGAACGAGAAGTACCGTCCCAGAACCGAGGTCAATAAGCTCAAGACAGAACTTAGAGGGTTACGAACCCAAGGATTTGATATTACCACGTACGAAAGACGATTCATAGAATTGTGCCTATTGTGTCCGGGAGCATTCGAAGATGAGGAAGAGAAGATCGACGCGTTTGTGAAAGGATTACCGGAAAGAATCCAAGAAGATATAAGTTCACACGAGCCCGCCTCCATACAACAGGCATGTAGAATGGCTCACAAACTAGTGAACCAGATTGAAGAAAGAATTAAAGAACAGACTGCTGAAGAGGCCAATGTGAAGCAAGTCAAAAGAAAGTGGGAGGAAAACGGTGATAAGAATCACCAATACAACAACAACAGCAATTACAACAATAATCGCAACAATTATCCCAACAATCGCAACATCAATCGCAACTACAACAAACGGCCCAACAACAACAACAACAACAACAACAGCAACTACAACAATCATCCCAACAACAATAATAACCGCAACAACAACAACAATCAGAAGCAACTATGCCAAAGGTGTGAAAAGAATCACTCGGGGTTCTGCACCAAATTTTGCAACAAGTGTAAAAGAAATGGTCATAGCGCGGCGAAGTGTGAGGTCTACGGACCAGGGGTTAATAGAACGAAAGGAACAAATGGTGTCGGAACGAGTAATGGCAGAGCAAGTAGTGTCGGAGCAAGTTATGCCAATGTAGTTTGTTATAAATGTGGAAAACCAGGCCACATTATTAGAAATTGCCCGAACCAGGAGAACACGAATGGACAAGGCCGTGGAAGAGTTTTCAATATTAATGCGGTAGAGGCACAGGAAGACCCGGAGCTTGTTACGGGTACGTTTCTTATTGACAATAAATCTGCTTACGTTTTATTTGATTCGGGTGCGGATAGAAGCTATATGAGTAGAGATTTTTGTGCTAAATTAAGTTGTCCATTGACGCCTTTGGATAGTAAATTTTTACTCGAATTAGCAAATGGTAAATTAATTTCAGCAGATAATATATGTCGGAATCGAGAAATTAAACTGGTTAGCGAAACATTTAAGATTGATTTGATACCAGTAGAGTTAGGGAGTTTTGATGTGATAATCGGTATGGACTGGTTGAAAGAAGTGAAAGCGGAGATCGTTTGTTACAAAAATGCAATTCGCATTATACGAGAAAAAGGAAAACCCTTAATGGTGTACGGAGAAAAGGGCAACACGAAGCTACATCTTATTAGTAATTTGAAGGCACAAAAACTAATAAGAAAAGGTTGCTATGCTGTTCTAGCACACGTCGAGAAAGTACAAACAGAAGAAAAGAGCATCAATGATGTTCCCATTGCAAAAGAATTTCCCGATGTATTTCCGAAAGAATTACCGGGATTACCCCCACATCGATCCGTTGAATTTCAAATAGATCTTGTACCAGGAGCTGCACCAATAGCTCGTGCTCCTTACAGACTCGCACCCAGCGAGATGAAAGAACTGCAAAGCCAATTACAAGAACTTTTAGAGCGTGGTTTCATTCGACCAAGCACATCACCGTGGGGAGCTCCTGTTTTGTTTGTCAAGAAGAAAGATGGTACATTCAGGTTGTGTATCGACTACCGAGAGTTGAACAAACTTACCATCAAGAACCGCTACCCACTACCGAGAATCGACGACTTATTTGATCAACTACAAGGCTCGTCTGTTTATTCAAAGATTGACTTACGTTCCGGGTATCATCAAATGCGGGTGAAAGAAGATGATATTCCAAAGACTGCTTTCAGAACACGTTACGGTCATTACGAGTTTATGGTCATGCCGTTTGGTTTAACTAATGCACCAGCTGTGTTCATGGACCTTATGAACCGAGTGTGTGGACCATACCTTGACAAGTTTGTCATTGTTTTCATTGATGACATACTTATTTACTCAAAGAATGACCAAGAACACGGTGAACATTTGAGAAAGGTGTTAGAAGTATTGAGGAAGGAAGAATTGTACGCTAAGTTTTCAAAGTGTGCATTTTGGTTGGAAGAAGTTCAATTCCTCGGTCACATAGTGAACAAAGAAGGTATTAAGGTGGATCCGGCAAAGATAGAAACTGTTGAAAAGTGGGAAACCCCGAAAACTCCGAAACACATACGCCAGTTTTTAGGACTAGCTGGTTACTACAGAAGGTTCATCCAAGACTTTTCCAGAATAGCAAAACCCTTGACTGCATTAACGCATAAAGGGAAGAAATTTGAATGGAATGATGAACAAGAGAAAGCGTTTCAGTTATTGAAGAAAAAGCTAACTACGGCACCTATATTGTCATTGCCTGAAGGGAATGATGATTTTGTGATTTATTGTGACGCATCAAAGCAAGGTCTCGGTTGTGTATTAATGCAACGAACGAAGGTGATTGCTTATGCGTCTAGACAATTGAAGATTCACGAACAAAATTATACGACGCATGATTTGGAATTAGGCGCGGTTGTTTTTGCATTAAAGACTTGGAGGCACTACTTATATGGGGTCAAAAGTATTATATATACCGACCACAAAAGTCTTCAACACATATTTAATCAGAAACAACTGAATATGAGGCAGCATAGGTGGATTGAATTATTGAATGATTACGATTTTGAGATTCGTTACCACCCGGGGAAGGCAAATGTGGTAGCCGATGCCTTGAGCAGGAAGGATAGAGAACCCATTCGAGTAAAATCTATGAATATAATGATTCATAATAACATTACTACTCAAATAAAGGAGGCGCAACAAGGAGTTTTAAAAGAGGGAAATTTAAAGGATGAAATACCCAAAGGATCGGAGAAGCATCTTAATATTCGGGAAGACGGAACCCGGTATAGGGCTGAAAGGATTTGGGTACCAAAATTTGGAGATATGAGAGAAATGGTACTTAGAGAAGCTCATAAAACCAGATACTCAATACATCCTGGAACGGGGAAGATGTACAAGGATCTCAAGAAACATTTTTGGTGGCCGGGTATGAAAGAAGATGTTGCTAAATACGTAGGAGAATGTTTGACGTGTTCTAAGGTCAAAGCTGAGCATCAGAAACCATCAGGTCTACTTCAACAACCCGAAATCCCGGAATGGAAATGGGAAAACATTACCATGGATTTCATCACTAAATTGCCAAGGACTGCAAGTGGTTTTGATACTATTTGGGTAATAGTTGATCGTCTCACCAAATCAGCACACTTCCTACCAATAAGAGAAGATGACAAGATGGAGAAGTTAGCACGACTGTATTTGAAGGAAGTCGTCTCCAGACATGGAATACCAATCTCTATTATCTCTGATAGGGATGGCAGATTTATATCAAGATTCTGGCAGACATTACAGCAAGCATTAGGAACTCGTCTAGACATGAGTACTGCCTATCATCCACAAACTGATGGGCAGAGCGAAAGGACGATACAAACGCTTGAAGACATGCTACGAGCATGTGTTATTGATTTCGGAAACAGTTGGGATCGACATCTACCGTTAGCAGAATTTTCCTACAACAACAGCTACCATTCAAGCATTGAGATGGCGCCGTTTGAAGCACTTTATGGTAGAAAGTGCAGGTCTCCGATTTGTTGGAGTGAGGTGGGGGATAGACAGATTACGGGTCCGGAGATTATACAAGAAACTACCGAGAAGATCATCCAAATTCAACAACGGTTGAAAACCGCCCAAAGTCGACAAAAGAGCTACGCTGACATTAAAAGAAAAGATATAGAATTTGAAATTGGAGAGATGGTCATGCTTAAAGTTTCACCTTGGAAAGGCGTTGTTCGATTTGGTAAACGAGGGAAATTAAATCCAAGGTATATTGGACCATTCAAGATTATTGATCGTGTCGGACCAGTAGCTTACCGACTTGAGTTACCTCAACAACTCGCGGCTGTACATAACACTTTCCACGTCTCGAATTTGAAGAAATGTTTTGCTAAAGAAGATCTCACTATTCCGTTAGATGAAATCCAAATCAACGAAAAACTCCAATTCATCGAAGAACCCGTCGAAATAATGGATCGTGAGGTTAAAAGACTTAAGCAAAACAAGATACCAATTGTTAAGGTTCGATGGAATGCTCGTAGAGGACCCGAGTTCACCTGGGAGCGTGAAGATCAGATGAAGAAGAAATACCCGCATCTATTTCCAGAAGATTCGTCAACACCTTCAACAGCTTAAAATTTCGGGACGAAATTTATTTAACGGGTAGGTACTGTAGTGACCCGAACTTTTCCATGTTTATATATATTAATTGAGATTGATGTTTACATGATTAAATGTTTTCAACATGTTAAGCAATCAAACTTGTTAAGACTTGATTAATTGAAATAGGTTTCATATAGACAATTGACCACCCAAGTTGACCGGTGATTCACGAACGTTAAAACTTGTAAAAAAAACTATATGATGACATATATATGGTTATATATATAGTTAACATGATATTATGATAAGTAAACATATCATTAATTATATTAACAATGAACTACATATGTAAAAACAAGACTACTAACTTAATGATTTTGAAACGAGACATATATGTAACGTTTATCGTTGTAACGACATTTAATGTATATATATCATATTAAGAGATATTCGTACATCATAATATCATGATAATATAATAATTTAAAATCTCTTTTGATATTATAAACATTGGGTTAACAACATTTAACAAGATCGTTAACCTAAAGGTTTCAAAACAACACTTACATGTAACGACTAACGATGACTTAACGACTCAGTTAAAATGTATATACATGTAGTGTTTTAATATGTATTTATACACTTTTGAAAGACTTCAATACACTTATCAAAATACTTCTACTTAACAAAAATGCTTACAATTACATTCTCGTTCAGTTTCATCAACGATTCTACTCGTATGCACCCGTATTCGTACTCGTACAATACACAGCTTTTAGATGTATGTACTATTGGTATATACACTCCAATGATCAGCTCTTAGCAGCCCATGTGAGTCACCTAACACATGTGGGAACCATCATTTGGCAACTAGCATGAAATATCTCATAAGATTACAAAAATATGAGTAATCATTCATGACTTATTTACATGAAAACAAAATTACATATCCTTTATATCTAATCCATACACCAACGACCAAAAACACCTACAAACACTTTCATTCTTCAATTTTCTTCATCTAATTGAACTCTCTCAAGTTCTATCTTCAAGTTCTAAGTGTTCTTCATAAATTCCAAAAGTTCTAGTTTCATAAAATCAAGAATACTTTCAAGTTTGCTAGCTCACTTCCAATCTTGTAAGGTGATCATCCAACCTCAAGAAATCTTTGTTTCTTACAGTAGGTTATCATTCTAATACAAGGTAATAATCATATTCAAACTTTGGTTCAATTTCTATAACTATAACAATCTTATTTCAAGTGATGATCTTACTTGAACTTGTTTTCGTGTCATGATTTTGCTTCAAGAACTTTGAGCCATCCAAGGATCCATTGAAGCTAGATCCATTTTTCTCTTTTCCAGTAGGTTCATCCAAGGAACTTAAGGTAGTAATGATGTTCATAACATCATTCGATTCATACATATAAAGCTATCTTATTCGAAGGTTTAAACTTGTAATCACTAGAACATAGTTTAGTTAATTCTAAACTTGTTCGCAAACAAAAGTTAATCCTTCTAACTTGACTTTTAAAATCAACTAAACACATTTTCTATATCTATATGATATGCTAACTTAATGATTTAAAACCTGGAAACACGAAAAACACCGTAAAACCGGATTTACGCCGTCGTAGTAACACTGCGGGCTGTTTTGGGTTAGTTAATTAAAAACTATGATAAACTTTGATTTAAAAGTTGTTATTCTGAGAAAATGATTTTTATTATGAACATGAAACTATATCCAAAAATTATGGTTAAACTCAAAGTGGAAGTATGTTTTCTAAAATGGTCATCTAGACGTCGTTCTTTCGACTGAAATGACTACCTTTACAAAAACGACTTGTAACTTATTTTTCCGACTAGAAACCTATATTTTTTTTTGTTTAGATTCATAAAATAGAGTTCAATATGAAACCATAGCAATTTGATTCATTCAAAACGGATTTAAAATGAAGAAGTTATGGGTAAAACAAGATTGGATAATTTTTCTCATTTTAGCTACGTGAAAATTGGTAACAAATCTATTCCAACCATAACTTAATCAACTTGTATTATATATTATGTAATCTTGAGATACCATAGACACGTATACAATGTTTCGACCTATCATGTCGACACATCTGTATATATTTCGGAACAACCATAGACACTCTATATGTGAATGTTGGAGTTAGCTATACAGGGTTGAGGTTGATTCCAAAATATATATAGTTTGAGTTGTGATCAATACTGAGATACGTATACACTGGGTCGTGGATTGATCAAGATAATATTTATCGACTTATTTCTGTACATCTAACTGTGGACAACTAGTTGTAGGTTACTAACGAGGACAGCTGACTTAATAAACTTAAAACATCAAAATATATTAAAAGTGTTGTAAATATATTTTGAACATACTTTGATATATATGTATATATTGTTATAGGTTCGTGAATCAACCAGTGGCCAAGTCTTACTTCCCGACGAAGTAAAAATCCGTGAAAGTGAGTTATAGTCCCACTTTTAAAATCTAATATTTTTGGGATGAGAATACATGCAGGTTTTATAAATGATTTACAAAATAGACACAAGTACGTGAAACTACATTCTATGGTTGAATTATCAAAATCGAATATGCCCCTTTTTATTAAGTCTGGTAATCTAAGAATTAGGGAACAGACACCCTAATTGACGCGAATCCTAAAGATAGATCTATTGGGCCTAACAAACCCCATCCAAAGTACCGGATGCTTTAGTACTTCGAAATTTATATCATATCCGAAGGGTGTCCCGGAATGATGGGGATATTCTTATATATGCATCTTGTTATTGTCGGTTACCAGGTGTTCACCATATGAATGATTTTTATCTCTATGTATGGGATGTGTATTGAAATATGAAATCTTGTGGTCTATTGTTACGATTTGATATATATAGGTTAAACCTATAACTCACCAACATTTTTGTTGACGTTTTAAGCATGTTTATTCTCAGGTGATTATTAAGAGCTTCCGCTGTCGCATACTTAAATAAGGACAAGATTTGGAGTCCATGCTTGTATGATATTGTGTAAAAACTGCATTCAAGAAACTTATTTTGTTGTAACATATTTGTATTGTAAACCATTATGTAATGGTCGTGTGTAAACAGGATATTTTAGATTATCATTATTTGATAATCTACGTAAAGCTTTTTAAACCTTTATTGATGAAATAAAGGTTATGGTTTGTTTAAAAATGAATGCAGTCTTTGAAAAACGTCTCATATAGAGGTCAAAACCTCGCAACGAAATCAATTAATATGGAACGTTTTTAATCAATAAGAACGGGACATTTCATGCACCACGTTTTCCAAATTAATTACTCGAGCACGAAGTTCGTTGACTTCTTCGATTACCCCGAGATGATTGTCGGTAAGAACGAGCGAATGAATAAGGTTTAGAATCTGAGATAGTATGTAATCATGACGAGATATTCGGGAAATGAGGGTGAAAATGGTGTTTCGGGCTAGCTCGCCGATAAGTGTTTCAAGTTCTTCGCAAAACGTGAATTTGGTTGATGGAAAGGATCGCCTTCTTTTTGTCTCCATTGATTTAGTAGGCTACGAACCCATCAAATGAATTGGTTGATTCATTCTAGGACACTGCTTTCGGAGCTTAGGTGAAACTCCATATCGGAATAGTTGTCGAAATTCGAGGAATTCGAACTGGTTGAGGGATTCATCTCGTACGATCAAATGAAGGATTTTCGATAAGGAATAGATTATAGGATGTAGTTTAGTAACCTGCAATACATAATTTTATATATGCATATATAATACTAAAATCCCATAAGTTACGGAGGAATCTACGGAAGCTGTCAAGCAAAGTCTACAGTAACAGATACGCTAAGATATGAATTTTGTCTATACACTATTCATGCAGTCAATGTAGTAAAACGTGCCTAGACTAAAAATGATAAGAAAATGATTTCCTAAGAATGATAAGCAGGTAATTTTCTAAAGATAATAAGCAGATGATTTTCGACTAGAAATGATAAGCAAAACTTTTGACATGCAGACACGGTCGAAGTCCAGAGTCACTAATGTATCCTAACGACTTATCAGTTATACACACTAATGCAGACCTGGTTCGCTAAGACCACCGCTCTGATACCAACTGAAAGGACCCATCCTAATCCATCCGGATGAAGTCCATATCGATTATAAATGATTCACAACAGTTGATTACATCGTGAGGTACTTGACCTCTATATGATACATTTTACAAACATTGCATTCGTTTTTGAAAAGACAAACTTTTAATACATTGGAAGTTGATGGCATACATATCATTTCATAATATATCTAAACTATAAATAACTTGATAATAAATTGATGACATCGACGACTCGAATGCAACGTTTTTTGAAATATGTCATGAATGACTCCAAGTAATGTCTCTAAAATGAGCAAATGCACAGCGGAAGATTTCTTTCATACCTGAGAATAAACATGCTTTAAAGTGTCAGCCAAAAGGTTGGTGAGTTCATTAGTTTATCATAAATAATCATTTCATCATTTTAATAGACCACAAGATTTCATATTTCCATTTCTCAAAAATATACGTCCCATGCATAGAGACAAAAATATCATTCATACGGATTGAACACCTGGTAACCGACGTTAACTTTAATGCATATAAGAATATCCCCATCATTCCGGGATCCTCCTTCGGACATGATTTAAATTTCGAAGTACTAAAGCATCCGTTACTTTGGATGGTGCTTGTTGGGCCCGATAGATTTATCTTTAGGATTCGCGTTAATTAGGGTGTCTGTTCCCTAATTCTTAGATTACCAGACTATAAAGGGGCATATTCGATTTCGATCATTCAACCATATAATGTAGTTTCGATTACTTGTGTCTATTTCGTAAAACAGTTATAAAAAGTTGCGCATGTATTCTCAGCTCAAAATATAAAGGGTAAAAAGGTAAATGAAACTCACGCATATAAATATTGTAAAATAGGTAATAAAGCATTTGCATGTATTCTCAGCCCAAAAACGTAAAGAGTAAAAGGGAGCAAATGAAACTCACCTAATGTATTTTGTAGTAAAAATACATATGATAATACTGAACAATTGAACAATGCAGGGCTGGCCTCAGATTCACGAACCTATATCATTTGTATATATATTAAAATATATAATCGTAATCGAACAAGCTTATATATTATATTTTAAATTATATATTATACTTATTTAGTTTGTGTATATATTTAAAATGTTTAATATATATATATATATATATATATATATATATATATATATATATATATATATATATATATATATATATATATATATATATATATATTTGGTTATATTAATATATCTCTATGAAAATATTCTTAATTCGTTATATATAAGTATTTATATAAATAATGTTATTATATTTGATATGTGACATATAAACTATTAATATGATTATAATATATATATTAAGTATATTTTAGGTACAAAATATTTATTTGTAACGAAAACGATAGTTTTGATAATAATGAATTACTAATAATAATAACTTTCTTAATATTGATAATACTAATATTAATAACGATATTGTTAAAATTAATACTTATGTTAATGATAATAATAGTAAAACTAATAATTATGAAAATGATATTTATACTAATATTAGTGAGAGTAATAATAACTTATATTGTTTTATAATAACCATAATAATAATCCTAAACATTTTCATAATAACAATAATAGTACTAAAAATGGTACATTTACTAATATTTACAAAATTAATAATAAGTTGCATTATTTTGTCACTGATTATAGTGTTTTTAATAATAATTTTATTATGTTCCTAATAATGATAATAATAATAATAATAATAATAATAATAATAATAATAATAATAATAATAATAATAATAATAATAATAATAATAATAATAATAATAATAATAATAATAATAATAATAATAATAATAATAATAATAATAATAATAATAATAATAATAATAATAATACTAAATAATTATTATAACTTTAGTAATAATAACAATTAATCAAAAAATAATTAGTACTAACAATAACAATATTAATAATAATAACAACAACAACAACAACAACAACAACAATAATAATAATAATAATAATAATTATAATAATAAT
Source organism: Rutidosis leptorrhynchoides (assembly GCF_046630445.1). NCBI lineage: Eukaryota > Viridiplantae > Streptophyta > Magnoliopsida > Asterales > Asteraceae > Rutidosis > Rutidosis leptorrhynchoides. Next base: position 218,162,542 of record NC_092343.1, on the reverse strand, counting down.
AATAATAATAATAATAATAATAATAATAATAATAATAATAATAATAATAATAATAACGAAAGTGATCACAATAATAATAATAAATTTAAAGAAAATAAAATGACTACCTTGTAACAGCCTTAAAAAAATAATGTCCCTGCCAGGTTTCGAACCCGAGACCTCTCGATACCCAACACGCACCCTAACCACAATATCTGCCTTGCTTTTCTGTTTTTATAGTATAACCAAAATATATTTATCCTATTTGTTTTTCTGTTTCTTCATCTTCTTCCCAATTAATCGATCAGGAATATAACAACAGGGTAACTAACAGAGCTTGAAATTTATAATTACCACATAAACGATTTAATTGAAATGGTTGAGGTTGATTGAAAATGAAAAAAAATAAAAAATAATTAAAAAAAGCCTGCTGTGTCGCGTAAATAAAGAGGAAGAAAAAAAATATTGATTTCGAATTTGGTGACGTTTTAGACAAAAATTTCTAAACAAAATGTATTTCAAATCAATCTTAGAAACTGTTAGAACCGTTAATTTAACTCAAATCATATTGGAAAAATCGAATTTGATGGATGAACATCAGTTGACTTTCAAAAAACCAAACTTTGACTTTCAAAATTCGAATTTGATATTAGGATTTGGGAATACATACTTTGCAGATAGTTTATACGTATGATTACTAACTTATCTGCATTTTTACTTTTTGAAAATTCGTTCGAAATTAAATTATGACCAAAAATAAATAAGAACAGAGTTACGGGTCTGTTGCTTGGTTTTTCTGTGTTAAATTTCAAAAATTGAAAGCTGTAAATAATTTAATTCATAATGGGGATGAAGTATTGAAGGGTTGTGAGATTGGTGGATAGCATTTGAATGATTTAAAGCAAGAAGGAGTCGACAGTTTTTAACCTCAATGACAGAAGGGAAGTAAAAAAAATAATAAAAAAACTGAAAAGATGCCTAATTGAATCCACTTACACCCGTGATTTTTGATTTTTGGCATATTCTTCATTTTGGTCGACAATTGTACAGAATTAGGTAATGATTTTCTTGTTAGTTTGCAATTATATGAATTTAATTTATTTTAATAATAAATGTGTTAATATTAATAAGTATTTTATTATATTTATAATATTAATTCCTAATTCCTAAGATATATATCTGCATATATCTACCTATATCTGTATTTGTATTTTTATACCTATTATATTGATATTTTTATATTAATAGTTTATAATTAATGTTATTAATAAATATAATTTTAATAATAATAATACTATATCAATTTACATATCAAATTTATATCTATAGACACTAGTACAAATATTAATATTGAAAGTATTAACAATATTATTCTAAAAATTATATTTACACTTGTATTATATATATGTATTATTACTTATATAATACCTTATATTATAACTTTTACTGAGTATCTATTATTTATATATATTACAATCTAATAATATTTATCCATAGAAATTATATATATATATATATATATATATATATATATATATATAGTTTTCATTTTAATAATATTCTTTATCTTGTGTATTAATTTTTATATATTCAATTCTAATAATTAATTCATATCTTATTATTTCAAATTACAATACATACTTTTGTTTATATATATTTATATACATATTTATTTACAACAATGGTTCGTGAATCATCGGGCATAGTCAAAGGTCAAATGAATGCATGTAAACAGTTCAAGATTTTGAAGACTCAATATTACATTTGCTTATCGTGTCAAAATCATGTAAAGATTAAGTTTAAATTTAGTCGGAAATTCTCGGGTCGTCACACTCAGCATAGTTAGGAGCCTCTACTCTTATGAAAGAGTAGAACAACTTCAGCATTGGCACGGTAAGGCTTTTGGATCCACTCCTTGTCATCAGCAAGCATCTGTTGATGATTGAGAAGATCACATACCACCTTGAGTGCAGATATTTCTTCTGGAACTTAGCCGGTGGAACATTAGTAGCTCCAACATAACCAAGATCGAATACTGCATTCATCATTTGATGAGTAGCAGGGAAAGCAGGAGCATTCTGTACAAGAGGAAGTCTGAAGATCCTCCTGAAATCAGCCTTAGTGATACTCCTCATCCCTTGAACTCCCCTTAGTTGAAATTCAAAACGAGCTTGATTTCCTTCTGGATTTTCAGTAGTAGGTTGTGTAGCTTCCACAAACCTAATGGTTCTATTGAGTAGCTCCAGATCTGTTACTGGTATACTGACAGTTTAGCTTAGAGCAGGCCATAGTGTATGCCTCTCTAGAATTGCAGTCCAGTAATTGCAAGGAATGTTGGTTTCAGAGTTGATGAAGTGATTGTTCGCCATTTAGCTGTATGAATAAGAAATAGAAGACCACAAGATATTCAACATAAATCACATATCTCTATTCTTATTTGCCTTTGAAATCCTTTGTATTTTTCTAGTTTTATAATTTTTATGGTTTTTCTAAGTTAAAAACACCATTTATTCCAAATATGCACAAATAATTGACAAACATGACATTCATATGATATTTATTACAGTATAAATTCATCATGCAAAGTCAATTATATAACACAAAGAATCAGAACAATACTTAGTCAATTTTAAACACAATTAAGCAGATTCGGTATACCAAAAGTTTTAAGATTTGGAAACCAAATGAGTGTTGAGTTTTCAATTCAAAAAAGATCCAGAATAAACATGTTAAGTGTTCGAAGATAAGAACCGGAAAGTTTCGAGGTACCAAATGTCAGACTCGGTATCAAGACAAGAACAGATTCGGTATCTTCAAAATTAACAGAAAGTCACTCAAACATGCATATTCTATCACATATCATGCAAGAACATAACCAAAATCAATTAACCACTTAATTAAAGCATAACAACATGTTAATTGTTTGAACAGATTCGGTACTGTAGATAGAACACATTCGGTATATACAGAATCCATCAAATAAGCAATTAACCATATAATCAGACTCGGTCAAATGATAGATCAATCAAATTTAACTCAGATTAGACAAGATTTTATGTTAATTATCCAAATCAATTGACTTTAATCAAAGATTAAAAGAGTACGACTCAGATTCGTTATAATCACAATATTTCAAAATTAAAAGTCATAATCCAGTTATTTTGATCTTTTCTGGTTGATAAACACTTAATTATCTCAAATCTACAATTATGTATCTTAAACATTGATTAAAATGAAAATATACCAAAGATTTGAAGAAAGAGAAGGACGGACTCGGTAGATTAGGCAGATTCGGTATGTTCAGTCAGACTCGGTAGGTAATTAAGAACAGTAAGAGAGTTAGTTTGACTTTGACCCTCCTTTTATAGATACCGAAGATAAAATACCGAATGGGCTTTTACTGAATGGGCCTATTATACTGAATACAGTCCACTTTTCAAAACTTTATCAATTTAACTTCAAATCCTGACAAATTGACTTTTCCTCTCAATATTCATTTCAATCTTTTCATGAAAAATATTTTCGAGACAATTATTGAAAATTTTTGACTTACCGAATCTGTACATTTGGTTGTCAGATTCGGTATAATGCTAAAATTAGCATTTATTCAGTAAAATTCAAATATTTTTGGATTTTATCTTTTCCAGTTTTTATGAATTTTATCAAAACAAGATTTGTACTTAGAAAATATTGAATTATGTACAAAGTACAAATCTCCAGTGATACCAATTGTTAAAATGGGTTGCATACTGAGATGTATACAAGCCTTAGTGAATTAATTCAGATAAAAACAAAGAGTTTATAAAATTCACTATTGAAATACATTTTTCTTTTCATTTTCTCCCTTTTTCTCCCCCTCAAAATGTGATATACAAGAAAGTAAATCACCATTTTGATATATTCCCAAGAAAATGAGTTAACTCCCCCTTGAAATATGATATCAATGAGTTACCTCTCCCTTTCGTAACCATTTAAATTTAATCCTAGGTAGTTAACAGAAATCTAAAATTATGGCTCCCCTTTGAAAGATGTTATCTAAAGCAAAAGAAGTAGTTGCTCCCCCTAGAATGTATCTACTCCCCCTAAACACAAGATCCCAAGTATAAGTCCCAACAGATCTAAGGAATGTCAAGCACTATACTTTAGCCTAAGTTCATCTAAGGGCTTAGTGAACATGTCAGCTAATTGCACTTTGGTAGGCATAAAGTATAACTCTACATCCCCTTTTTCTACATGGTCCTTAATGAAATGATAACGAATATCAATGTGTTTAGTCTTAGAATGCTAGACCGGGTTGCTCGGAATTGCAATAGCACTTTGTGAATCACAGTAAATTGGGGTCTTAGAAATCTTAAAGCCATAGTCCAAAAGTTGAGTTTGCATCCACAAAACTTGTGAACAACAGTGAGCTGCAGCAATGTACTCAGACTCAGCTGTTGATAAAGACACACAACTCTGCTTTTTGGATGACCAACCAACTAGTCTATTCCCCAACATCTGAATTGATCCAGATGTGCTTTTTCTATCAACATGACAACCGCCATGATCCGCATCAGTATAAGCAGTTAGATTGAAATCGGATCCATGAGGATACCAGATCCCAAGGTTAGGTGTACCTTTAAGGTACTGAAAAATCCTAACAACCGCTTTGGAGTGAGATTTCTTAGGGTTAGACTGAAAGCGGGTACAGACAGTTACAGCAAATGTAATGTCTGGTCGACTTGCAGTCATATACATTAAAGAACCAACCATACTTCGATAAAGTGTTACGTCAAAGGGTTCCCCATTAGCATCAGTATCCAGTAAAGTCCTCATGGGGGTTGTCATTGGGTTTAAATCAGTCATTTTAAAACGTTTTAGCATATCATTGATATACTTTGTTTGACTAATAAAAATCCCATTTGGTAATTGTTTTACTTGTAACCCCAAGAAGAAATTTAACTGGTCAAGCATGCTCATTTCGAATTTGTTGGCCATAAGGTCACCAAATTCTTTGCATAAGACTGGGGACGTGAAACCAAAAATAATATCATCAACGTAAATTTGAACCAAGAGAATGTGACCGTGGTTTTTACTGATGAATAGCATTGTATCAATCATTCCACGAGAGAAGCCATTGTCCAGCAAATACTTTGTCAAGGTCTCGTACCATGCACACGGTGCTTGCTTCAGACCATATAAAGCTTTCTCCAAGTAATAGACGTGTTTTGGATAAATGGGATCGACAAAGCCTTCTGGTTGATGAACATAAACTTCCTCTTGAAGATGACCATTCAGAAAAGCAGTTTTGACATCCATTTGAAACACCATGAACTTCATGTGAGAAGCAAATGCAAGGAAAAAATGAATAGCCTCAATCCTAGCAACCGGAGCAAACGTTTCGTCATAATCAATACCCTCTTGTTGTCGATATCCCTTGGCCACAAGACGTACCTTATTACGAACCACAATTCCATCAGAATCCTTCTTGTTCTTAAAAATCCACTTAACCCATATTGTTCGTTGACCCGTTGGTCTTGGAACTAATCGCCATACTTTTAAACGATTAAATTGACTTATCTCTTCTTACATTGCTACTAGCCAGTTCGGATCTAGTAAAGCTTGAGCAACCGTTGTTGGTTCAATCTTACTAAGAAAGGCAGTGTATAAACACATATTCCGAGTCGCCCTTCGAGTTGAGACTGGAGCAGATGCATCACCAATGATAAGATCAATTGGATGACTTTTAGTCCATCTGTTGTTATGTGGAAGAGGTTGTACATCAGTGGTATCCGTTGGAACATCAACCGTTGTTAACATTGAGCCTTGATCCGCTTGATCTGATGTAACATCATCTAATGGATTCAATTGAGTATCTGGAGAAACAACTGGAGTTGTATCAACTGATGAATCTTGAATTGGTTCAAGATTATCTGTATCTGGAAGTGGGAGGGAGGATGAAGAAGCAACGGGTGAATCAGTTGGTGTTGTATCTTCGTCAAAAAGACTTGATTGAGTCTTCACAGTAGTTGAGTGTGATGGTGTAACCGGTACGGTTTGAACATTTGAAGTTCATTGAGGAGCATAAAGACTATCAAACAAGATATCCAGTTCCTCTGTTGTTACCGTAGGAACACCCTTCTTCAAGAAAATAGAGTTATGCGCGGAAGAAGTAATAGCCAGGTTAGGATCGGGTTTTAAACTGAGTTGTTCAAAAGCCATTCCCGATAATTCATCGAACCTTACATTAATGCTTTCCTTGATCGTCTTTGTCCGTTTATGATAAACACGATAGGCAACTTTGTTCGAAGAATAACCAAGAAATATGGCCTGATCGCCATGTGGATCAAACTTTCCGAGGCTGTCAAAATCGTTAAGCACATAGCATATACAACCAAAGACACGGAAATATTTGACATTCGGGCGTCTACCATATAGTAACACATAAGGAGTTTTATCAAAACGTTTATTAATGATGCAGCGATTTTGGGTATAACATGCAGTAGAAATGGCTTCCCCCCACATTTTCGAAGGTAGTTTGGAGTAAGCAAGCATCGTTCGAGCTGCTTCGCACAACGTACGATTACGTCGTTCGACTACTCCATTCTGTTGAGGGGTTCTTGCAGTAGAGAACTGATGTTCAATGCCCTGGGCCTTCAAATAACTATCAAGCAGGTCATTCTTAAATTCTATCCCATTATCAGTTCGAATACTCTTAACATGTTTGTTAAAAGAGCGTTGAGTCTTTTTAATGAACTCAATGATAATGGCGGGGGTTTCTGACTTTGTTAGTGATAGTGCTCCAAATGAACATATATTTAGTCGCAATATCTTCCCAATATGTAAAGTTTTTAGTTGTAATTATTCTCTTTTTAAGTTGTAATCGTTTAAATAAATAAATGCAAAGACGAAGCACGAAGATTAAAGAATTGAAGAAAAAGTGCCACTAAAACTGGAAAAGGGTCCTTAAAGCCATAGTGCACTCAAAAGCGTCCTAAAAAGTGAGTTAAAGACTTGCACGGATTTTGAGAGTTAAGGAAATAAATTTTTTGTGCAAATTACAAATTGCAAAACGCAAAGTACATGCGATGACCCAAAAATTTCTGACCAAATTTAAACTTAATCTTTAACGTTTCCGACACGATAAGCAAAGTCTGTAAAGTTGAATCTCAAAATTTTTGAACTATTCAATTACCTTTCGATTGTTCTCAACGATTCACGAACAATTATATGTAAGTAGATACATATATATATACCATAACTTGAAAACATAACAAAGTGTTGAGTATATGATACTGTGCATTAAACTTATTGGTTTGATTATCTGATTGATATATTTAGATACAGAGTTAAAAGATTATGCCAAACGATTGAATTAAAAGATAATTATTGAGTCCCTTAAGGATTATGATATTATTATGGGTCTCTGTTGTAAGGTCCACGTTGATTTGGGAAATCATTCATTCTTAACGGTATTCGGAATAAATGGTAAAGTGTTTGTTTAAATAACGTAATTTGGACACATACAATAATAAGGAATATCAACTGTTGGAATTAGATATATGAATAACTTGCGATATGTATTTTAAAACGTGTTTATTAATATTGAAAATATATATTTAACAATACGATAAAATATAATATTAACTTGGTAATAAAAACGAATTGTTTTTATATATATATTAATAAATAGCGAGACGATGATTTATAGAAGTAAATGATCAAAATACTCGAAAGTTTAAGATATACTTTGAGTGGTATAGTTTAGGGATAATTTAAGGCTATATTTTGACAAAGGTACGTGACACGAAATGTAAAATACAAGTTTTCTCAGCGTACGAAAGGACATTTGAAAAACCGGAACCGGGATATAAGTCGAGTGATGACGTACGACTTATCGGAACAAAAATTACAAGTCAACTATGCATGTGAATTTAATATAATATATAATTAATTATATAAATTAAATATATTATATATATTATATAAAATTATGTCGACAAACAAAAAGTTAAAAGTTTGTGAGCTGGATCAGAGGGCCATGCGATCGAATGGCCTTGAAGCACAAATTCCATGCGATCGCATGGGGTACTTTTTCAGAAAAAGTTCTATAAATTACGCAGTTTTTGGCTCAATTGAATATATATCTCTTTCTCTAGTATTATTACTCCGTAATATTTATTTAATTTATTTTATTATTATTATTATTATTATTATTATTATTATTATTATTATTATTATTATTAAGATTAATATTATTATTAATCTTATTATTATTAGTATTATTAATTATGTATTATACATAAAATACTACGACGAGGTCATGAGTGGGTTATTTTCAAAATGGTTTTCAAGCGGGATAGAGCTAAGGAAATTATGGGTTATTGCCAAGGAGGTTATGGGTAATGTTCGGGGGTATATTTATGAATCAAACCTAGTGTTTATCATCTCCGTTATGTCTACGTACTTTCCTACAATATTGAATCTCAATACTGATACGTTGAGATCTACGATTAATTGGTAATCCGAGTTTCGGTCACATTTTGGTGAACAACTTTATATGCTGCTAAGGTGAGTTTCATTTGCTCCCTTTATATTTTTGGGCTGAGAATACATGCAATTTATTTTAAACGCAATGGATACAAGTACATACTAAATTCTACACTGAGTTTAAACCGAAAATCCCTTAGCTTTGGTAACTAGTAACTGCCAGTTATAAGAACTGGTGGGCGTGAGTAGTAGTATATGGATCCATAGGGCTTGATATCCCCGTCCGAGCTAGAGCACTAGCCTTTTAATGGACGTATGCTATTTGAGAAGCGTACACGTTGGTTTGCGTGTATTATTAAGATGATTATACAAAGGGTACAAATTATATATACGTTAAGTTTAGTTATCAGGGTGCTCAATCTTGTAGAATATTTTGATAAACGTTTCTGGATGAAACAACTGAAATCTTGTGATCCACTTTTATATACAGATTATGCAAAACACTAAAACTATGAACTCACCAACCTTTGTGTTGACACTTGTTAGCATGTTTATTCTCAGGTTCCCTAGAAGTCTTCCACTATTTGCTTACATGTTATACAAGCTATGTGCATGGAGTCTTGCATGCTTTATTCAAGAAAACGTTGCATTCACAAAATCATCACCATGTATCTTATTTTGACTGCATTGTCAACGGAATTACTATTGTAAACTATTATTTACGGTGATTGTTTATATATAGAAATCATCAGATGTCGAGAACCTTTGATTTAAATATTCATTGATGGTGTGCCTTTTCAAAAGAATGCAATGTTTACAAAACGTATCATATAGAGGTCAAATACCTCGCAATGAAATCGATGAATGACGTGTTCCTCCATATGGATTTGGAGCGATCGTCACAGTTGGTATCAGAGCATTGGTCCTAGTGAACCAGGTCTTGCATGAGTGTGTCTAACTGATAGTTGTTAGGATGCATTAGTAAGTCTGGACTTCGACCATGTCTTCATGTTAGAAGTTTTGCTTATCATTTCTTGTCGGAAATTACCTGCTTATCATTCCTAGTCTAGACACATTTTACTGCATTGATTGCATGAATAGTAGATAAATAAAATTCATATCTTAGCGTATCTGTTACTGTAAACTTTTCTTGACATCTTCCGAAAATTTCTCCGTGATTTATGGAATTTGGTATTATATATACATATGTAAATTATGTATTGAAGAATACCAAACTAAATTCTATAATCTAATTCATATCAAAAATCATATCCCTAATTATACAAGATGGATCCCGTATCTAGTTCAAATTCCTTAAACTCTGACAGCTATTCCGATATAGATATTCACCTGAATTCCGAAGACAGTGTAACTGGAATGGATCAACCAATTAGCCATCATCTATTCTGGATGAATTGGGGATGGGTTCGTAGCTTACTTAATTATTGGAGACAAGAAGAAGACGATCCCTTCCATCCACCACATTGCCCTCTTGGCGAAGAACCTGAAGCACTTACCGGCGAACCTGTTCGAGACACCATTTTCTCTCTCATTTCCAGAGTATCTCGTCATGATAATATACTATCTCAAATTCTGGATCTTATTCATCCGCTCGTCCGAACCGCCAATCATCCCGGTGTAGTAGAAGAAGTCAACGAGCTTCGCGCTCGGGCAGTGGCTTTGGAGAATATGGTGCAAAGGTTACAAGCACCAGCAGCATCACCGGCATCAACAGTACCACCGACAACAACACCAACAGTACCATTACCACCACCAAAAACATCCGCATCGCAAACCTCAACTTCACAATCTGTTCCACGAGCATCAATGTCATACGCACCATAGTTACCAAGAAATACTAGCAACAATAACCGATGAAGTATTAACTCATTTTTCCCTGAAGAAATTTTATGTATATTTAATATATATGAATTTTGAAATCAAAATAAATCTTTTCGTACTAAGCTATTACGTGTGAATCTTAACTGGTAGGTACTACTCGGTTAGTTCATATTACTAATATGCAATGATGTACATCCTTCCTTAACAACTTAACCATTGTTAACTACAATCTCTGTTTCAACCCAATGAATTCCATTTCATAATAAACCAAGTGTATTAATCAATTACATAATTGATTTTACATTTTCAATTTCGATATACTCGAAACTTTTCAGAAAACATCATCTGTGCCTTGTAAGGTTCACAAAAATTCCACGAGCACCAACATCCTTCACTGAGGAATATCAATAAGAATAAATAATGAAGTATCGATTACATTAGCGAAATACTCCGCAAAGATTATGTAATCTTTAATGTTTTAGAGATTAATCATTTTTAAGTCAAGCCGAAAATTAAATGAGCTTAATATGATATTAATTCATTAAATCTGTGTTACATCTGAAGAAAATATACATACATATATTTTCATAAAGACGGTAATAAAAATTCTTTTGTACAAAGTATTAATTGTGAAATCTTTAACGGGTAGGTGATACCCGGGAAATATATAAGTTCGCAATTAATATGTTACACTGTACATTCTTCAACTTTGATTCAAAAATTATTAACTATGCTCACAGCGATATACAATCGTTTCCATACAAATTCAATTACATATTCTGATATTGACATAGCAGAATCCAAGTCAAGATTTAACAAGTGACATCATTCTTAGATCTCTACATCTTTCAAAGCTATACTTTGACTTCAAAACGGTGAAAGATCCTTTAGCATTGTTATTACCGAAAATAATCTTGCAATTTCTTTTCAAAGTATCCAGTTTTATCACACTTCCAACCAGTCAACTTCAACTTTTCAGATTAAGGCTTATTGTAACCTTGATATATACGTTTTGTTACTGGGGAACCTTTCATGTTCCACCACATTAGCAGTAAATTTACCAAACAACTTTATTAATCCTTGACCTTTCGAAAAATCCTTATACTCATTGAAATCCTATCATGTACTCATCCATATCTTGTAACAATAATTTCCATACCAACCACCGGGAATTAGCAATCAGTATTTTGAATCTCGCAGCATTTTCTACGACAACAGTTATATATATATATATATATATATATATATATATATATATATATATATATATATATATATATATATATATATATATATATATAACATCTATCTTCTAGACTTACATACTTCGAATGTGAAGTGCTCAAACTACGAAACTAGTTCTCCAAATTTTGGAAAAATGCTGATGAAACAGCAAAAACTATAAACGACTTTAACAGTCGAAAGTTTGATGATAAAGAGTAGTGTGTTGGAAAAGCACAGAAAAAGAGAAGGTTTGGAACTGGAAAACGGGTTGAGCAAAGTATGAAGGAAGCTGTAGACAAATCACAAGGACGAAATCCACCTTCAAAGAATCCAAATGATTTAGTGTCTGCTGAAACCATTAGTAAGAACCTTACTTCTTATTCTAAACCTTCACAGACAGATTTTTCGCATCATCCTCTAATATTAGAAATTCTAAGATATCATCGTATCTTCCATTATAAATATCCTCCATATTTCTGAAGATATTTTCATAACTATTCTTATCTAAAATCATTTATCTCTTCACGCTATCTGTGTTACATCATAAAAGAAACTATTTTAGTTTCTAATTTCTGAAAATTTCAAAAAATGGATGTTTTTGAAGTAGTGTTGGGAATTGAAGCATGAGTTAGTATAATATAATGACACTTGATCAACGTGATTATATTACAGTAAGTCATGCTGAGTTTCTAATGGAACGTGATAAAGGTTCACAGATCATACCCTCATCATGAACCATGTTACATAACTCTTTCATTCTATTTAACCTCTAAATATATCAAGAAAATATTTTTCTTGATGATTCGGTCTTTTTCGAGGTATTCAGGTAATTTGACAAGTCAGATTGTGCCATTACCGTTTCTTTCTTAGAATATTAATTATGTTCATTTCAAAATCCATACCTACGAATTTTGGACCATTATTCGCTTGACTTAAAGTCGGGAAGAGAAAACGAAAGCGTGAAGCTCCGAAATATAATGGAAAATATAAAGCCCGAAAACAACCCCGAAATTACAAACTGTGTATATCAATGCGTATAGCAATATAAAGACACGGGAGAATGAAAAACAATATAACCCCAAGGTAATAGTAGAAGAAAATAACCTCCTCTGGTGGCAGATGAAAAAGAAGAATGAATGATATGATAGCCAAGAAAATATCAAGAATCAGAACTGGATGAAGCATTTTTACAAATCTTTTGTAAGTATGAAATAAGAAAGAAGATTATAGGAGTGGTGAAAATAAATGAAACGGAAGAGGTTAATTTATAGCAAAATATTAGATATAGCAATCGAGGCAGATTACGCATTTAATCAAAGGAAATCCTAATTTCCTTAAATTCCGAAGAATCAAATCTTATTTAGATTATGAAGATTTTCTATTACTTAAATTCTGGAAATCAATCGTTACTACATCAAGAGATAAGATGAATCTCTATTCTCCATTTCACTCTATTACGATAAATTCTCTCATACGCTTCGAGTAATCGGATTGTTTTATCCGTATTATTCAATGGTGATAGAATTATATTTACCAACTCATATTCGTCATGAAAACATTTTTATTGTCAGCCATGACGACCTCACTCAAATTTCGGGACGAAATTTCTTTAACGGGTAGGTACTGTGAAGACCCGAAAATTTCTGACCAAATTTAAACTTAATCTTTAACGTTTTCGACACGATAAGCAAAGTCTGTAAAGTTGAATCTCAAAATTTTTGAACTATTCAATTACCTTTCGATTGTTCTCAACGATTCACGAACAATTATATGTAAGTAGATACATATATATACCATAACTTGAAAACGTAACAAATTGTTGAGTATATGATACTGTGCATTAAACTTATTGGTTTGATTATCTGATTGATATATTTAGATACAGAGTTAAAAGATTATGCCAAACGATTAAATTAAAAGATAATTATTGAGTCCCTTAAGGATTATGATATTATTACGGGTCTCTGTTGTAAGGTCCACGTTGATTTGGGAAATCATTCATTCTTAACGGTATTCGGAATAAATGGTAAAGTGTTTGTTTAAATAACATAATTTGGACACATACAATAATAAGGAATATCAACTGTTGGAATTAGATATATGAATAACTTGCGATATGTATTTTAAAACGTGTTTATTAATATTGAAAATATATATTTAACAATACGATAAAATATAATATTAACTTGGTCATAAAAAAGAATTGTTATTATATATATATTAACAAATAGCGAGACGATGACTTATAGAAGTAAATGATCAAAATACTCGAAAGTTTAAGATATACTTTGAGTGGTATAGTTTAGGGATAATTTAAGGCTATATTTTGACAAAGGTACGTGACACGAAATGTAAAATACAAGTTTTCTCAGCGTACGAAAGGATATTTGAAAAACCGGAACCGGGATATAAGTCGAGTGATGACGTACGACTTACCGGAACAAAAATTACAAGTCAACTATGCATGTGAATTTAATATAATATATAATTAATTATATAAATTAAATATATTATATATATTATATAAAATTATGTCAACAAACAAAAAGTTAAAAGTTTGTGAGCTGGATCAGAGGGCCATGCGATCGCATGGCCTTGAAGCATAAATCCCATGCGATCGCATGGGGTACTTTTTCAGAAAAAGTTCTATAAATTGCGCAGTTTTTGGCTCAATTGAATATATATCTCTTTCTCTAGTATTATTACTCCGTAATATTTATTTAATTTATTTTATTATTATTTTTATTATTATTATTATTATTATTATTATTTATATTATTAAGATTAATATTATTATTAATCTTATTATTATTAGTATTATTAATTATGTATTATACATAAAATACTACGACGAGGTCATGATTGGGTTATTTTCAAAATGGTTTTCAAGCGGGATAGAGCTAAGGAAATTATGGGTTATTGCCAAGGAGGTTATGGGTAATGTTCGGGGGTATATTTATGAATCAAACCTAGTGTTTATCATCTCCGTTACGTCTACGTACTTTCCTACAATATTGAATCTCAATACTGATACGTTGAGATCTACGATTAATTGGTAATCCGAGTTTCGGTCACATTTTGGTGAACAACTTTATATGCTGCTAAGGTGAGTTTCATTTGCTCCCTTTTTAATTGCTTTTGCAATTTATATTTTTGGGCTGAGAATACATGAAATTTATTTTAAACGCAATGGATACAAGTACATACTAAATTCTACACTGAGTTTAAACCGAAAATCCCTTAGCTTTGGTAACTAGTAACTGCCAGTTATAAGAACTGGTGGGCGCGAGTAGTAGTATATGGATCCATAGGGCTTGATATCCCCGTCCGAGCTAGAGCACTAGCCTTTTAACGGACGTATGCTATTTGAGAAGCGTACACATTGGTTTGCATGTATTATTAAGATGATTATACAAAGGGTACAAATTATATATACGTTAAGTTTAGTTATCAGGGTGCTCAATCTTGTAGAATATTTTGATAAACGTTTCTGGATGAAACAACTGAAATCTTGTGATCCACTTTTATATACAGATTATGCAAAACAATAAAACTATGAACTCACCAACCTTTGTGTTGACACTTGTTAGCATGTTTATTCTCAGGTTCCCTAGAAGTCTTCTGCTGTTTGCTTACATGTTATACAAGCTATGTGCATGGAGTCTTGCATGCTTTATTCAAGAAAATGTTGCATTCACAAAATCATCACCATGTATCTTATTTTGACTACATTGTCAATGGAATTACTATTGTAAACTATTATTTACGGTGATTGTTTATATATAGAAATCATCAGATGTCGAGAACCTTTGATTTAAATATTCATTGATGGTGTGCCTTTTCAAAAGAATGCAATGTTTACAAAACATATCATATAGAGGTCAAATACCTTGCAATGAAATCGATGAATGACGTGTTCCTCCATATGGATTTGGAGCGATCGTCACAGTACAAGATATCTACGCATACGAAAAGACGTTCGAAAATCCGAAACCGGGGCCTGAGCCACCTATCAACGCGCGGCGCAACGGACCTAAAATTACAAGTCTACTATGCACAAGAATATAATAAAAAATATATTTAATTATAAATATTATATATATATATATATATATTATATATTTATTAAATTATGTCGAAAAGCTAGAAACAAAGCAAAACAGCTGGATCTAGGGTGGCCATTCCATCGCATGGCCAGAAGGCAGAAATTCCATGCAATCACATGGATGAAAATTCCAGGCCAGGTCCTATAAATGCAACGAATTCTGGCCGAGTTCTTTACACAATATCAATATCTCTCTGTATCTTAATATATATATTATATATATATTTATAATATATATTAGTTTAGTTTTATATTAGGTTAATTTGGGTTATGTAAAGGTTATTTTACGGGTTTTAAAGTCGAAGTTCTGTCTGTGTAAAGCTACACGATAAATACTCAATGTAAGTTATGTTCTCCTTTTTAAATTAATGTCTTGTAACTAAGTTATTATTATGCTTATTTAAATCGAAGTAATCATGATGTGGGACTAAATATTAAAGACGGGGTTATTAGATCTTGTACCATAATTAAGGTTTGAACAAAAGAACGACACTTGTGGAAATTAGACTATGGACTATTAATGGACTTTATATTTGTTTAATTGAATGATAGTTCGTTAATTTAATATAAAGATTTACAATTGGACGTACCTATAAATAGCCATATACACTTGATCGGACACGATGGGCAGGATATTTATAAGTACTAATAATCGTTCATTTAACCGGACACGGGAATGGATTAATAGTCAATAGACTTATTAAAACAGGGGTGAATTACATACAAGGAAAATTGATGTAATTATAGTTTAAGTCCCCAATTAGTTGGAATATTTGACTTCGGATATAAGGATAATTTGACGAGGACACTCGCACTTTATATTTATGACTGATGGACTGTTATGGACAAAAACCAGATGGACATATTAAATAATCCAGGACAAAAGATAATTAACCCAGGATAATTAATTAAAATCAAAAAGTCAAACATCATGATTACGGAAGTTTAAATAAGTATAATAATTTTATCTTATTTCTTATCACATTTTATTTTACGCACTTAAATTATCGTCATTTATATTTTTCATTAGGTTTTAATTGTGACTTAAATTATAAAATCGACAAACCGGTCATTACACGGTAAACTGTAACAACCCAACCCGTTAACCAACCAAAAAGGCGGAATAAAAAAATTTAAAACTGAACTGGAGGGTGCGCGGCGCGCACCACTGCCTGTGCGCGGCGCGCACAAGGCCTGAGACAGTTCTGATCAAAATGTCCATTTTTCGCGAAAAGATCTTCGACTTCCCGACACTTTTAGACCGAACGCTTTTCACAACAAACTTATATATGTAAAACTAACACGAATCAAACATAAAAATGATGTTTTACAAGTGGGGCCCACACGACCCAAAATACAAGTTTAATACAAGTTTAGAGTTTCGACCACCAAAAAGTTTAAGTTCCAAACTACACAATGAGCATGGCGTTTGGGATTAAACTACCCAACTACCGGTCAAACTCCAAGAGCTACTAAAGCCAAAAGCGTCCCCTAGTATCAAGCGGGATCTCTAGTCCAATACGATGCCCTTACCCTTATCCAAAACCGAACCTATAAAATGGTAAACAACGAGAGGGTAAGCAAAGCTTAGTGAATGCAATAATTATACGAATACATATATAATTATACCTACTTGCATACACTTACACAAACTGCAAACATGCTAGCAACACAATTAGCTTATCGTCACATTAACAAGCTATAATCTCCAATACCACAAGCTAGCAACAACCGCATAATAATATAACTCGAAATGATATAATATGCTTACAACACAAGTAACCATGGTCGACCAATAGTACAAGGGAACGGCGCTTGCGAAAACGCCATCGGTGTTCATAACATCCATTAGGGCACTTAACACCTCGCACCACTAACCCCTAGGGTGGCACCTTAACACCTCGGCACATCACCCCGAGTGGCATCTTAACACCTCGATGCAACACTCATTATTTTACGGAGTGGTGTCTTAACACCTCGACACTACACTCCTAGGTGGCATCTTAACACCTCGATGCTACACCTGAGTGGCATCTTAACACCTCGATGCTACACCCTTCACCTGAAACGTGGTGTCTTAACACCTCGACACTACACCTTTCACGCTACAACAAATAGATACATTATATACATACGCATATAATTATTCCACTCACCTTAACAATTAGATGACGATTTCAACCTCCACAAGCTTCAAAGAAAAGTACCTAATATAATAAGTACTTGATCAACACACAAGCTAAGTGGACTCAATACTAACACTTACACATGAGCATTTAATGATTTAATGTATTAAATCGCCCATTTATACCAAAACCGCCCAATTAAAGTCAAGACCACCACTAATCACTTTAAAGCTAGTGATTAAGGTCCAACAACACCAACTAATACATAATTAGGGTAATTCATACCCATCTTTCCAAACTAGGTCAATTTATTACCCAAATAACCATTTTAAGACAACACACCCATTTCGGGTCATCCACTAACTAACCAACACCCATTTACTAAATAACTAGGTGTGTTAGCAATTAACTCACCAATTAGGGTTCATAAACATCATTTAATACTTTGAAACCCTAGACTAGTCACCAATTAGTATTCAAGACTCAATTTTACCCAAGAACACCCAAAATCACCAATAATGGGTTTTGTGTTCATCATTTACTCAAACCCTAACCCTTACACTAAATCAAAGTAAGGAAAATAAAATTAGAACATACCACAACTACCACAACGAAGCTAGAGATAAGATGAACGACTTTAATGCTTGAACTTTAACCCAAAACAAGCTCCTTCCTCTTGGATTTAAGCTTTCTCTCTCAAAAATCACAATGTCTCTCTAGAATTAAAGTTAAAGTGATAAGGTTGTTGATTATGAAGTAATGGTGCTCCACAAACTGACCTATCTGTCTCTAACCCGTCCATAAGTGAATTTACCAAAATGCCCATCAAAATATCTGATTTAAAAAGCTTGAACCCGGCTACAGTAAGGGGTGCGCGGCGCGCTCCCTTTAGTGTGCGCGGCGCGCACTAGGCTCAGCTCACTCAGTGACTTCTGTTTAACTGCACAACATCACCCACACTCTATGTAACATAATTACACTGCTGTACAAACTGATTAGAGTCTTACAACTCTCCCCCACTTATTCGGATTGCGTCCTCGCAATCCAAGCCGCATGACAAGAGGGAAGATATACCAACACTAACTCTTCGGGCTCCCAAGTAAACTCGGAACCTATACTTCTACGCCATTGGACTTTAAAAGTCCTCACCTCTTTATTTCTCAATTTCTTAACCTTTTCATCGAGTATAGCAACCGGCTCCTCAACATACTCCAACTTGTTATTTAGCTCAATTTCGTCTAACGGCACCCATGATGAATCATCCGCAAGACACTTACGGAGATGGGAAACATGAAAGGTATTATTGATCCCTGCAAGCTCTTCGGGTAATTCCAAACGATACGCAACTTCACCAACACGAGCTAAAACTTTAAAGGGACCAATAAACCGAGGAGCTAACTTTCCCCGTTTTCGAAATCGAATAATACCCTTCCATGGCGAAACCTTAAGCATCACCATATGGCCTTCTTGAAATTCGATCGTTCATCTACGTTTGTCGGCATACAACTTTTGTCTATCTTGAGCCTTTCTCAAATGTTCCCGAATAATATCAATCTTGTTATTCGTCTCTAAAACCAAATCGGTACTCCCGATTTCTCTTTGACCCACTTCTCCCCAACAAATGGGAGTTCGACACCTCCGCCCGTAAAGCATCTCATAAGGTGGCATCCCGATACTAGTATGATAACTATTATTGTACGAGAATTCCACCAAAGGCAAATGCTCATCCCAACTAACACCGAAATCAATAATGCACGCCCGTAACATATCTTCCAAAGTTTGGTTCGTACGTTCGGTTTGACCGTCCGTTTGAGGATGATACGCCGTGCTCAACTTCAATTGTGTACCCATATCCTCATGAAACTTTTCCCAAAATCGAGATGTAAAACGGTTATCTCGATCCGAAATAATAGATATAGGAACCCCATGTCGAGCGACCACTTCCTTGATAAACAACTTAGCCAAGGTCTCCGACGATATCTCTTCTTTAATGGGAAGAAACAAAGCACTTTTCGTCAACCGGTCAACTATCACCCAAATCGTATCAAATTGGGTTCTCGCCGTCTTAGGTAACTTTGTTATGAAATCCATGGTAATGTGCTCCCATTTCCATTTCGGAATTTCTAACGGTTGCAATTTACCATACGGCTTTTGGTGTTCGGCTTTTACTTGCAAACACGTGACGCATTGCTCAACATACTTCACAACATCACGCTTCATGCCCGGCCACCAATAATCTTTCTTTAAGTCAAGATACATTTTCGTCGCGCCCGGATGAATGGAATATTTTGACTTATGTGCTTCATCAAGTAGCACTCGTCGGTAATCACCCATTTTAGGCACCCACACCCTTCATTGGAAAGACAACAAACCACGCGGACCCATAGTAATAAACTTCGATTGGCCCACGATTCGCTCCGTATACTTGTTGTGAACATAAGCCTCTATTTGAATCTCACCAAGCTTTTCAAGAAAATCGTTGGTAATAATCAAACGTAACGATCCAACTCGTATCGCCGAATGTTGACTCTTTCGACTCAACGCATCCGCGACCACATTCGCCTTACCCGGATGATAAAGTATTTCACAATCGTAGTCTTTCACCACATCCATCCACCTACGTTGGTGATAATTCAAATCTCGTTGATTAAAGAGATGTTTCAAACTCTTATGATCCGAATAAATCGTACACTTGACACCATACAAGTAATGGCGCCAAATTTTCAACGCATGCACAACCGCCGCCAACTCAAGATCATGAGTCGGATACCTCGTTTCATGTTCCTTTAATTGTCGAGAGGCATAAGCGATGACTTTACCTCTTTGCATTAGAACACACCCGAGACCATTTAAGGAAGCATCACAATAAACCACCATGTCTTCAACACCTTCCGGTAACACTAACACCGGAGCTTGACACAACTTCTCTTTTAACAATTGAAAAGCAATTTCTTGCTCGTTCTCCCAAACAAACCTCGCATTCTTCCTTGTCAATTTCGTCAACGAAGAAGCGATCTTAGAAAAATCTTGGATAAACCGACGATAATAACCGGCCAATTTGAGAAAACTTCGGATTTCCGTAGGCGTAGTCGGTTGCTTCCAATCCTTCACCGTCTCGATCTTCCCCGGATCTACTTAGATACTGCTTTCATTCACAATATGACCAAGGAATTGAACTTCCCTTAGCCAAAACTCACATTTGGAGAACTTTGCATACAACTTCTCCTTTCTTAACGTCTTCAAAACTTCACGCAAATGACGTTCATGTTCGTTCATACTTTTCGAGTAGACTAGTATGTCGTCGATGAACACTATTACCGACTTGTCCAACATAGGTTGGCACACTCGGTTCATAAGATCCATGAATGTCGCCGGTGCATTCGTAAGACCAAAGGGCATAACTACAAACTCATAATGCCCGTAACACGTTCGAAAAGCCATTTTCTCTATGTCTTCCTCACGGACCCGCATTTGGTGATAGCCGGACCGTAGGTCGATCTTAGAGAAATACGTTGCACCTTGAAGTTGATCAAATAAATCGTCAATCCTAGGTAAGGGATAACGATTCTTGATCGTCACTTTATTCAACTCACGGTAATCAATGCACATACGCATACTACCATCTTTCTTCTTCACAAATAACACCGGAGCGCCCCATGGCGAAGCACTCGGCCGAATAAAACCCTTCTCGAGCAACTCTTGGGTTTGATTTAACAACTCTTGCATTTCCGTTGGTGCTAAACGATAAGGAGTTTTAGCAATGAGAGTAGCTCCCGGAATAACTCAATATGAAACTCAACTTGTCTTTCCGCCGGAACACCCGGTAATTTGTCCGGAAAAACGTCTTCGAATTCACTAACAACCGGAATTTCACGAATAGGTGGTGGCTCATTGCGAGTATCAACAACATGAGCAAGGAAAGCCATGCCACCGGTAACAACAAAACGACGTGCCCGTGCAAAAGTGCATATCGGCACCGGTCTCCTTCGCTTATCACCATGAATAATTAACTCTCCCCCACTTAGGGTCTTCACGCGAATAAACTTATCATGGCATGCAATATCGGCTCTATAACGATCGAGCCAATCCATACCAACGACAATATCAAAGTTGCCCAAGGTCATTGGAATAAGATCAATTTTAAAGGTTTCGGCACCAAAAACAACATCACAATTTTCACACACATCAACCACTAGCACCGTCTTGCCGTCCGCTATTTCGACTTCTATCGAACGACTTAACTTAGCTAACAGTCTATTAAGTTTAGGCACAAATTTAGGAGACACAAACGACAAATTTGCACCGCTATCGAAAAGAATCCTCGCCGGA
Source organism: Rutidosis leptorrhynchoides (assembly GCF_046630445.1). Lineage (NCBI taxonomy): Eukaryota > Viridiplantae > Streptophyta > Magnoliopsida > Asterales > Asteraceae > Rutidosis > Rutidosis leptorrhynchoides. Next base: position 218,140,468 of record NC_092343.1, on the reverse strand, counting down.
TTAGAATTAACCATGAAAGTACCTGAGACAACTTCGTTCGATTGTTTGGCTTCATCATTAGTCATCAAGTAGTTGCGACCCCTAGCCGTACCCGCCGCCTTCTCTAACCGCTTCACATTGTCGTTTCGCAAGTCGGGACACTCCGGCTTCTTATGCCCCTCTTTGCCGCAATTAAAACAAGTGACCTTGTTTCCGGAAGATGGTTTCGGACACTCACGAGCCATGTGACCCTGTTGCCCACAATTGTAGCACGTATAAGAAAACCCACCGGTAGTGCCCTTCTTTGTACTATTGACACTTTCGGCCCCCCTCTTGCTCTTGCTCTTCTTGCTTGAGGCGTTAGAGTAACTAAAACCTTCAAACTTTCTTTTGGAAAACATGAAATCACTCTTTCTTGGAACCTCCGGCTCAAAACCCCGAGCTAACTCAAACAATTCATCAAAAGTCTTAGCCATACCCCGACTAATCTTCCCCTTGTACTCAACATTCAAAGTACGGTAGAAATCCTTCATGAGCTTATGATCATCACCAACATATTTCGGGAAAAAACGAGTCTTTGCCAAGAATGTAGACTTGAGGGTAACCAAATCCATGGAACCTTGTTGCAAATGGTGCAACTCGTCCCGGATTCTATCGAGGTCGGAAGAAGTTCGGTATTCTTTGAAAAACTCTTTCTTGAAATCTTCCCAAGTCAAACCCATACATTGTTCTTCACCATACAAGTTGATTTTATCGTCCCACCACAACTTAGCTTCTTCGCGTAACATGCTAGAACCATACCTCGTCTTCTTTTCGGGAGGACATTCCGCGGTACGGAAAGCTCCTTCAATATCGGAGATCCAACATGTACTTTTTAAAGGATCCCGCACCCCATTAAACATCGGGGGTTGAGCATCCTTGAAGTTCTTGTAGTGGAAGTCCCGCCTTCCTTCGCCTCCTTCACCGCGAAGATAGATATTCCTAGCGTCAAGGGCCTCTTCGATAGTGGCCTTCATTCGTTCATTTATCAAATCGGTCACCTGCCCATCGACCGAATCTTGAAATACCTTTCGGACGTCCGTAAGAAAATCCGCTTTTAACTTTTTAAAGACGGCCTCAACCTTGGCCGAAAACTCGGCGTCCTCGCTTGTACTTCCGTTATCATGATCGGGACCATTTCTCGTCTTCATTCTATAAAACGAAATAGGTTAAACCACAAAAACGAAAGGACAATTACATGTGTATATACATATATGCCACACTACTCCATCTCGCTCAACAATCGTCGTACATTGCTTGTTTAACACGATTTGCGCCCGTAACAATGGTAGCTAATCATTGTTACGCGAGCACGTCGCATTAACTTGCTAGTACAACGTCCATCTCCCTCGATGCCCGCTAAACATACATAACAAATAGCGCATGATTAGTTTACATAAACCTATGCACAAACCAATCCCGATCCGACCCAAAGTCCTACAAGTCCTGCATACACGCGCACACAAAAGTCTAAGTCTAGGCGCCTATCTCAAGTCACCTAAATCCCTTAGACCATGCTCTGATACCACTTGTAACAACCCAACCCGTTAACCAACCAAAAAGGCGAAATAAAAAAAATTTAAAACTGAACTGGAGGGTGCGCGGCGCGCACCACTGCCTGTGTGCAGCGCGCACAAGGCCTGAGACAGTTCTGATCAAAATGTCCATTTTTCGTGAAAAGATCTTCGACTTCCCGACATTTTTAGACCGAACGCTTTTCACAACAAACTTATATATGTAAAACTAACACGAATCAAACATAAAAATGATGTTTTATAAGCGGGGCCCACACGACCCAAAATACAAGTTTAATACAAGTTTAGAGTTTTGACCACCAAAAAGTTTAAGTTCCAAACTACACAATGAGCATGGCGTTTGGGATTAAACTACCCAACTACCGGTCAAACTCCAAGAGCTACTAAAGCCAAAAGCGTCCCCTAGTATCAAGCGGGATCTCTAGTCCAATACGATGCCCTTACCCTTGTCCAAAACCGAATCTATAAAATGGTAAACAACAAGAGGGTAAGCAAAACTTAGTGAATGCAATAATTATACGAATACATATATAATTATACCTACTTGCATACACTTACACAAACCGCAAACATGCTAGCAACACAATTAGCTTATCGTCACATTAACAAGCTATAATCTCCAATACCACAAGCTAGCAACAACCGCATAATAATATAACTCGAAATGATATAATATGCTTACAACACAAGTAACCATGGTCGACCAATAGTACAAGGAAACGGCGCTTGCGAAAACGCCATCGGTGTTCATAACATCCATTAGGGCACTTAACACCTCGCACCACTAACCCCTAGGGTGGCACCTTAACACCTCGGCACATCACCCCGAGTGGCATCTTAACACCTCGATGCAACACTCATTATTTTACGAAGTGGTGTCTTAACACCTCGACACTACACTCCTAGGTGGCATCTTAACACCTCAATGCTACACCCGAGTGGCATCTTAACACCTCGATGCTACACCCTTCACCTGAAACGTGGTGTCTTAACACCTCGACACTACACTTTTCACGCTACAACAAATAGATACATTATATACATACGCATATAATTATTCCACTCACCTTAACAATTAGATGACGATTTCAACCTCCACAAGCTTCAAAGCAAAGTACCTAATATAATAAGTACTTGATCAACACACAAGCTAAGTGGACTCAATACTAACACTTACACATGAGCATTTAATGACTTAATGTATTAAATCGCCCATTTATACCAAAACCTCCCAATTAAAGTCAAGACCACCACTAATCACTTTAAAGCTAGTGATTAAGGTCCAACAACACCAACTAATACATAATTAGGGTAATTCATACCCATCTTTCCAAACTAGGTCAATTTATTACCCAAATAACCATTTTAAGACAACACACCCATTTCGGGTCATCCACTAACTAACCAACACCCATTTACTAAATAACTAGGTGTGTTAGCAATTAACTCACCAATTAGGGTTCATAAACATCATTTAATACTTTGAAACCCTAGACTAGTCACCAATTAGTATTCAAGACTCAATTTTACCCAAGAACACCCAAAATCACCAATAATGGGTTTTGTGTTCATCATTTACTCAAACCCTAACCCTTACACTAAATCAAAGTAAGGAAAATAAAATTAGAACATACCACAACTATCACAACGAAGCTAGAGATAAGATGAACGACTTTAATGCTTGAACTTTAACCCAAAACAAGCTCCTTCCTCTTGGATTTAAGCTTTCTCTCTCAAAAATCACAATGTCTCTCTAGAATTAAAGTTAAAGTGATAAGGTTGTTGATTATGGAGTAATGGTGCTCCACAAACTGACCTATCTGTCTCAAACCCGTCCATAAGTGAATTTACCAAAATGCCCATCAAAATATCTGATTTAAAAAGCTGGAACCCGGCTACAGTAAGTGGTGCGCGGCGCGCTCCCTTTAGTGTGCGCGGCGCGCACTAGGCTCAGCTCACTCAGTGACTTCTGTTTAACTGCACAACATCACCCACACTCTATGTAACATAATTACACTGCTGTACAAACTGATTAGGGTCTTACATAAACCCCCTTTTATATTATTATTATATATAAAAATATATATTTTGTACAAATATAGTTGTTTAAAATATAGTGTAAAATAAGTCGTCTCCCTGTGGAACGAACCAGACTTACTAAAAACTATACTACTCTACGATTAGGTACACTGCCTATAGTGTTGTTGTAGAGTTTAGGTATATCCCATTTGTAAATAAATTAATTAAAACTTGTCTCATATTTTGTCGTATTTCGTAGTAAATATATAACTATTTCGTATACACCTCGCACTACATCAGTTCGTAGAAGGAAAATCCATGTAAATCGGGTATAGTCATCAACAATGACAAGCACATGTTTCCGGCCACCAAGACTAGATATCCTCATGGGTCCACATAAGTCCATATGCAATAATTGCAAGGACGATGAAGTACTGAGGTGTTGCTTAGGCGGATGAGAAGTCCGTTTCAGCTTACCCATCGCACATGATGGACACACATGATGCTTATCATATTGAAAGCTTGGAATACCATCAAATAAGTCTTTAGAGACTAGTCGATTAATACCCTTGTAATTCAGGTGAGACATCCGGTGATGCCATAACCATGAATTCTCCTTCGTTGAATGAGTGACCAAACACATGGTTCCATGTGATGGTGCAACATTGAGGTCAATAGTATAAAGTGAAGCACAACGTTTACCAACAAGGAGATCGTTTCCATCGGTGGATTGCACCGAGCATTGACGACGTTCAAACAAAACTTTGAGATCTCCATCACAAAACTGGCTAACACTAAATAAACTGCACCCCAAACCCTCAATATATGTGACCCGTTTGATCGTTATGCCATTCTTCACAAAATCTCCATAACCCGTTATTGCTGCAATCTCATCATTTCCAAAAGTAACCGTTCCTAGGAATTTGTCAATGAAATTGACAAGCAAGGATTTATCGTCATGTGTCGAGAACAACCAAAATCGATATACCAAACACAGACGTCGAAACTCTGTAAACGTTAATTTCCTAGAGTTTAGGTACCCAAAGTTTCTTGGGTCCTTTTCGGTTAGTACCAACAATAAACTTTGGATCAACAATGAGATTATCACGTAAAGCATCATGCAACTTAGACAATAAAGCATCATTTAAAACCACATTACATGAAGCATCATACGCAATATCAAGTTTTACATTGTTATCAGAAGTCTTAACACACAACTTATTTCAAGAAGATGTTTTATTCACAGAAGAAAATTGAAAAACATGAGATGATTTCCTAGGTCGACTAGCAGATTTCTTTGGTTTAGTTGCTACTTTCTTAGTCGTGGACGTAGGAACCCATACAGACTTGTAAGTCAAATTTGGATTATAACCTGTGACACGAAAAACACCTCTGTTAGTTAGACATCCAAACTTTTCAGTTGACACATGAGATGAATGATTTTACAAAATTTCCAATTTGATTTTACGTTCCTTTGCATCATACTCACTCAAATCAGGTTTTGGACTCTTGTGTTGTGTTGACTTGACTGATTTTTGTAAAAGACTTTTCTTTGATTGATTTGACATTGGAATCATAGGAATCTTTTCAGTTAACACAGAACCATTTTGAGAATGAACTCTCTTGACAACAAATTGTGTTAAAGGTGTCACTTTTGAAACACGGTTTCCAAATTGAGAACGTAGTGGGTTTTTAAGAATAGTAATGGGTTTTACATCCTTAGATGTTGTTGTCCCCTTCTCCTTCTTATTCATCCCACCAACACTTGTAGAGACAATGGTTTCAACAATGGATGATTGCTTAAGTGAGTTAGCCTGTTTCAGTTGAATTATTTTTTATTTTAAGCTCTTAATCTCAAGACATAATTCCTCTGCAGAAACTATCACTTCACCTTCCTTAAAATCATAAGTACATTCTTTCTTAGGAAGTGGAGAAAATTTATCACACAAAGCAAACATTTGTTCTAATGATTCACACTTAAGTTGCAAATCAACGTTTTCCTGTTCAACTTCACCTAGTATACGTTTCAAGTTTTGCACAATAGGTAAGTTCGCATAAAATTCATTCAAAGGATCAATTGATTTGTCAAAGTCTATCAGGTTTACATGAGTTGGTTCATCTCGAGGTTCTACCTTTACATTTAAATCAGTTTGACCTAGGGATTCTGTCTCAAAGAAGACAGTTAATTCATGTGCTAGGTCTTCACGGTAAACATGATCAGAACATGCAGGCAAAGCGGGTAGAATTGGTTTCACATCAAAAGTTGGTTCGTCAAACACCTCATCTATGGCAATAATGCTAGAACTAGGTTTGTTAAACACTTCATTCTCACGCATTAAAATGTATTTCTCTAGCATGAGTGTTGGAATGTAAACCAGTCTATGCTTAGGCACATAATTTTTCATTTTGCATATTATTTTCATTTTCAACAAGTTCCTTCAAGAAATCAGGATTTGATTTACCCATTTTAGCATTGATTTTCTCATACATTAAGCTAATTTGATGGTATTTTCTAGATTTGCGATTAACAATAATATCATCAAAATCAGCATCAGAAGCATGCATAAAATGATATGGTAAACCGGCTTGAAAATAATTAGAATGATATAATCCTGGAATCTTTTTGGAAGCATTTTCTAAGATCTTAGGATCTTCATAACCCAACCCCCACTTGTCACCATGAATTGTTTTTTGTCTATTCATGAAAATCGTTTGTTTTGAAAGTTCCATATTCATGATAGCTTTGGATTGATCTGTTCGATAGAGTTTTTTCTCATATCGAGCAAGTTGTGCTTTCATTTGAAAAGACTCTTTTGACAACGAAGAGATTTCGGAGTCTTTTTCAATGATGGAGTTTTCCAATTGAATAATTTTCTTGTTTAGCTCTGAAAGTGTGGGTTCGTGTTGAGTTTTCAAATCAGAAATATCTTTTTCTAGAAATTAAATTTTTTCTGCAAGTCGTTCCGATTTTAGACGATAATCTATCCTTTCGACCTTAATCGGATGAATTGATTTTTTAAGATCTTTCAACTCAGTTTCCGTGGAGCTGAGTTAGACAGTCAATCTTTGCAGTTCCGATTGTAATTTAGATGAAGATGGTTTGGTCTCAAAAAGTTTGATTTTATCTTTTAAAACCTTGTTTTCAGATTTTAAACCTTTGACTTCTTTTGACATTGAGACCAAATTCTTCATCATGTCATTTTGCACTTTGATAAAATCAGGTGGAATTTCAGATGATTGTACCTCATCATCATCAGATGTTGAGTAAGAATTCTCCATTGCTTCCGTAGCTTTGATGAGCTTAGTCACCTTGCAAATATTTGCATGTTCAACCTCTGAATCTGAATCGTCAGTCCAGTTAAACCAAGTATCATCAACCGGTTTCAGCTTTCCCCCAGTTTCTACAATCTTAGCCAACAACATTTTCTTCTTGTAGTAAGCTGCATCCTTCTTCTTAGGCATTTTGCATTCACGAGAGTAATGACCAGCTTTGCCACAATTGAAACAGATTGAATCATCCTTCTTGGAATCATCAGCACGTTGTTGTTTTGACTGATCAGCTTTCTTGTAGTACGAGAAAGATGATGAATTCTTGCATTGATTGCTTGATTTGCCTTTGAATTTGTATTTGTTTAAGGCTTTTGTGAACATGGCTTCCATCTTGACTAATTCAAGGTGAGAATCATCAACATCAGACAGATTCAATTCTTCAGAATCAGTTGAATCTTCAACAAGCACTTTCTTGGACAAGCTTTTGGAAGACGTAAATGATTTGCTCTTCTTTTTGATAATGAGAGCAAGAGGATCACTTGGAGATGACTCTTTCCTTCCTTCTTGAAGTTTAGACACTTCAGGTTGGTAATGCATAAGAACTCCAACAAGCTCATGAATAGTCATCTTATCAATCTCTTTGGTTGATCGAACAATGATTCCATAAGGAAGCCAATCAGCATTGAGCTTTTTGAGAAATTTCATGTTGACTTCAGCATTTACTTTTATGATCTTGCACCTTTTCAACTCATTGAGAACACCATTGAAACGACGGTAGGTATCCTTGAGTGGTTCATCATGTTCCTGCTTGAAGTCTTCATAAAATCCCAGAGCCTTATTCAGTTTAGTAACATCTGACATGTCATAACCTTCTTGCTGTTGTTTGATCTCATCCCATATATCTTTTGCTATTATATTGCTATCAACATTTTCAAACAATTCATACGGGATAGCTTGCATAATAATGTTCTTTGCCTCTATGTCACCCTGAGCTCTCTCGCGTTTATCACCAGAAAGTTCATAGACTGGAATTGGCATACCAGTATCCGGATGATAATCTACAACTGGACCATCTCTCAGAGAAGCCCATATGTACTTTGCTTTCTCACCCTTGTAGTCTATGTACTGAGTGATACGGTGAAGCCACTGAGTGTACTTGCCATCAAACAACACTAGAGGACGGGAATCTGATCCAATGATCAAAGTATCTTGAGTAGACATCTTGAAAATGAGGTAGATTCGGTAAAGATTCGGTATTACACAAATCTAAGATGAAAAATCACAATAATCTAACAAGAATGTCAGATTAGGTAACAGATTCGGTACTGTAGCAGATTCGGTACAGATTCTGTACTGTAGCAGATTCGGTAAACCAGATTCTGTAACAGAAACTGATCAGTAATACAAGTAACACACCCAGATTCAGTATAGATTCGGTAACCACAAGACTTGAAGCCTGAGAACACTTAAACCAATGAATTAAGTGATACAGAGATTCAGATTCGGTATCTGACTCGGTAGTCAGATTCTGCATGAATATGAAGTTCAAACACAATTCAATCCCTTTGAATTAGATTCTGTAACCTTGCTGCACAAGGAAACACGTTAGTATCACACAAAATAACAAAGATACCGAATGTATTGAATACCGAATGTCAACTGTAGCAGTTGATAATACTGAGTCTAAGTATGAAAACTTAGAATTTCAAAAAAATCCTTTCCCAAATCACACCAACTAGCTGCGTATTAACAAACCGAATGTGATAGAATCACAAACACACCACAATCTGCAACAATGAATGAGAATTATTAACTTGAAGCAGATTCGGTATGGCAGTTACGATACCGAATGTGTATCAAATCTTCAAAACTTGAAGAATTGATGAAATTAAATCGTCAGAAATGTGATTAAACACCTCACGATCACAACTGAAACCTCAAATCTTTACTTAACTACTGAATCAAGCTAGAAATGATGAATACCGAGAGTTTTAGCCATAAACTCTAAAAATCAACTTGATTCTCCATAATTGATGTTAAAAAGCTGTAATGATGATCAAAACTCTTTCTAATCAACCTAATACACCTTCGCTGAACTTATCACAGGAATCTGAACGTCAGATTATCAGATTCGATTATACCGAGTCTGATTCAAAATACCGAGTGTGTTCAGATTCTGTAATCTACAATCTCTGGATCGATCTAGTGATGTAATATCACTCCCTGGAAGCTCTGATACCAAATGATAGGTCAGATCATGTTGAGGTTGAGAGAAACGATAAGATAGAATGAGATTCGGTAGGTGAAAAGGAGATTCGGTAAGAGAGACAATCGGTACAAATTACATTCCATAGCTTCTAGAACTCAGTTACAATGCAATGGCTATCTAATTAGGACTACTTAGGTTCCTTATATAGCTCTCTTCTAAGGAACCTTCATTTAAGCTTATTTCACATTAACACTATACAATTTCGGGGTCCTAACAACACAATTGAGTCATTTCCAAAGTTCTAACATATCTACTTTCTTTTCTTTCTTCTAAGCCTTGATATTTTCTTTTAGTTGTGCCTGCATATCTTTGTACTTGTTTTTGTACTTATCTACCTTTGAAAATGAGTTAGCTTGAGTGGATTAATTTCTCGACATTCACTCAGGTGCAAAGTGTCCAAGCCTCCATAGTTGTAACATTATGATTTACGTTTAGCAGCATATTTGCTAGAATAGCTTTTGGTTGGCTTTTTGATGAAATTGTATGACTTACTGGTCTTGCTTCAATTGAACTTCTTGAAACACCTAACCAGCAGTACCATTGCCTCTGCGAATCCTTCTACATCATCACCATCACTACTTTCATCTGACCCAGTCATACTTACTTCACTTCCTTCTATTGATTCTTCTTCAACAATCATCTTTTGCGCTAAAAGAGCTTTCTGGGATTTTCTTTTGGAAGCAACAACAAGAGCAGCTTCTTCACTCTAGGAAGTTTTTGAAGTACCTATAACAGACTTAAAGTTCTCTTTGAGGTTTAACTCACGCTTAGCTTCTACCTTCTCATGCTTCCTTATAGAGATGACATATCAAAGTTTTCAAAGTTTGAGTTGTCTTTAGAGGATCTGTAACAGGTTTCCACTTAGTAGGTAGAGAATCGATGAAATTATTAACTTGTGCAAAATCTGTGTAAGTTACTTGTACACATTCAAGGTCACTTAATAGAAATGAATATTTGACATATGTCTGTGTCAAAGTCTCATTTATGTAAGCAAAAAACAGTTCATAATCATGTTTTAAAGCAATGATTTTGTTTTTTTCTAACATCATCTTTTCCTTCACAAGTTAGGTCATGATAGTCTATTATTGATTTTGAAGTTTTTTCTTCTCAATCATTTTAAATACATGATTAGGTAAAGAGATAGATAGGATAATTTTAGATTTTTAGTTGAGACTAGCAAGCCTCTTGTCCTCTTCTTCCTGCCATCTAGATGGAGGGAGAACCACCTCTCTTGCTGTAGTGCCAGGAGTATCCTTTATAGTAGGAAATGTTTCAGTTTGGACATAAGGGCCATTTTTCACAGTACCAGGCATGAGAGGATCACCCAATTCAAAGTGGAGCATTATGTTATCTCTTCAATTCTCATATTCATTTTCATCGAACTTTGATGGTGTATTTGAAAAACCATTTTCGAGGAAGGATATATTTAAAAAGTTGGCCATCCTTAGAGATTCAGATCAAAGATATAAATTATCAAGATAGGATGCTCTGATACAATTGTTGGTCCCGATTAATAACATGAAGCATTGTAGATGGGTGGGTAGGTGAAAGGGGGGATGCAAATCTTTACTAATTAAAATATGTTTTGCACAATGTTAATAAGTGTCAAAGTAATTTTCAACTTATTCTTTTATTGATAAAATCTCAAAGAATCACGGTTATCTTAGAGCGGAATAGATAACATGTTGACTCAGATTACGCCTTGATAGCTCAGACACACTGAAAGCATATACAAGATTTAACAGACTCTGTTCATTTAAATCTCACACCACTATCTAAAATATTAGTGGAGTTGTCTATTTATAGAAAGAATATTAACCATGTAAAGGTTTTTATTGTCCGTTGGTTCAAAGTGTGTTTGTACTTCAGTCGAAAAGCGCGGTAGAGAGCAAGTGGATCTCTTTTTGTTCTGAAGCTAATTCAGGAACACCCTACAATGGGTGAATACACTATTTGAATAAACAAATAGAATATTGGGTTCCCAAGGTGTTAACAAAATATACCAACGAACTATGTGTGTGATACTTCTGCATTCCATTGTTGTCTTGTAAGGTCACTTGTCAACGGCCGACTTGTGTCCTTCTTTCTTTAATTTAGTCTTCAATGTCATTTGAATGAGTATACTTGATGTTGACAATACAAGAAACAAACTATGTCTTCGAGTGATAGACATAAATCGCCTAAGTATTTTGTGATGGAGTCTTCTACTGGTTCTTCTGTATGTCTACTGCTAGTTCAGCAATGATCTTCTGCTGTCTTCATAAAGACCTCAAAATCTAGAATATTTTGTGCTAATAGCTCAGGAAGCACTCTAAAACACTAAGACTCGACATACAACGTTGATCTGCACTTAAATCAATTTAATGACCTTATGATGACCGCACATAACAAATTAGTGCTAATAACTATGTTTTGTCATAATTAAATCCGTAATTACGTGGATGACTCAACAGTTTATTTTGGGAAGAATTTGACTCTAATAAAAAACATACGCGAATGGCTCGAAAAAAATCGTTTAATGAAATAAACGTTTGTGGCTTTGGGTTATCGCATTGTATGTATTACTTGAAGAAGTACCTTCCCTTTACACAGAAGTTTTGTATGTCAGCGATGACACACAAAAATTTGAATATCTTGATTATCTGCAAAAATGGTATAAAATCGTAGGGGAAGCCAAGAAACACGATAACAAAATTAATTTGTATCTTGGATTCAATCATTACAATTATCATCCTTTCTACAAGCACACGAATAGTTCCTATAAAAGATACTGTACTGATTAGTAATTTAATATTTTTGTTATTAATTTATGTAACATTTAGTATTTCATGCTTTTATTTTATTATTTACTTGTAGTTTTATATAATTGTATTTTAGGAACGTAATTGTATTTTTAAATGATGTACCTTTTTAGGATTTAATTTTTTTTAAGTGTACTAATTTAAGTATTTTACATATATACTTCCTCCGTTTCAAATCTATTGTCTCCAGACAAAAAACACACGGTATAAGAAAAAGTACCTGTCACGTGTACTTTTTTGTTCACTTTCCAGTTTTACCCTTACTTTTTACCTATATTTTGTCTTACATATATAAAGTTTTGTCTTACATATATAAAGTTTGGGTACAAGCGAACTTTATCACATTATTCTTTTTCATTTATAGAAGTTGACAATTAAATTGAGACATCAAAAAAAATAATGAGAATAAAAAAGTACTATATAATATTAAACAAATTAATATAACACAAAAATTAAATATCACATAATTCCAAACCCACACTAAAAATTCACATTCACACTACTATTACTTAAAAAAAAAAAAAACCACTATATAGTCAACATAAAATTGCACCAAAAATTTACGAAAAGATTACAAAATCGGTAACTGGACACACAACATTTTACATTTTACAAATGGTCTAAAAAAGATTACAAATTGGATGAAGAAAGAGGTATTGGTATTGGTATTGGTATTGGTATTGGTGTTGGAGATGGAGTAACTTGACACGCAACTCTTCTTTCTAACTCCTGTCCCATTTTCAACCATAAAAACTACATTCAACTCTCCTTTCTCCTTCCAAACTATTAAGCTCTCTTTCATAATTTGATTCAGGTAACTAACTCCCTTATGTGCTTTCATTTGTAATTTCTTCCACTTTTGTGTTTTTTATTATGTTACCAATATTAAGTCATAAGCAACACATAAAGGCCCTGTTACGTGTTAATTAGATCTATTTCTTAACTGCTCTTAATTAGTACACATAAAGGAATCGTTAATAAATAATCCAGTTTTCAACTTTTAGATAATCATAGGTCATAAGCAACAAATCATAACTAATCCATAATTTCTTTTGAACTGGTCAAATATGTAAAATTGTGAAACTAGGTTATGTTACAAAAATAGTAAATCCAATTACTTAATTACCTCTCATATATCTTTAGCTTAGATTAGATGACTTAGTATGTACTTTATGTGTACAAATTATTCATTTTTTTTTTTTGGGGGGGGGGGGGGGGGGGGGGTATTAAGTTTAAATTTGTATAAGTAAACCAAGTTGATCTATGTAAGTCAAATACAACTTCAGAAATTCATGCTTATTGTTATTTTGATCGAACCTACTTCAAACCATAAATATTCAAGGAAAATTCGAGTGAAAAAAGATGTTGAGATTGTTGTTACGTGATCGAACTTAACCATAGACGTTCAAGAAAAATTTGATTACAAAAAGTTGTTAAAATTGTTGTTATGTTCTAAGGACCTTATGATTATCATTTTAAGATAACATATTAAAATGAATAATCACCATTTCCCGTTTGTAACGATCTATATGATCTCTCAATCAGCACTCCTAAGTGTACAACTTTAGTTTTCATACCTTTGATGTGTGAAGACTTTTTCTCGTGACAAAATCTCCTTTAAATGATGTTCGTATTTCCTTATATATAGTGTGCCGTAGTGCGCCTTACCTTTGTGCGCTTAATCATGAATTATATATGTGCGCCTTTATTGGGCGTATTTTATCGTGCGTTATCTACATATGTGCACTCGCACATATGTGATCAGTATACTCGCACATATGTGATCAGTATACTGAAATATGTATTTAGATGAAATTAAGTATCATTCGTTTTGATGATAAATGAAACGAATATATTTTCCATTTTTGCTATGTTTTCTGATGTCTTGTTACATACTCTTATGACAAAAAAGAAAGTTAAGTGGTTGAATTGGTGAACATTTAAAAATGTTACTCCATATTTGTTTTCGCGTTATGTTTCGTGTTTTTAGTAACGTGTGTTGTCATTTGTTTCAGATAAAATTTTTGATATGGAAATCATAAACAGTCATTCAGCGCCATGTAGTCAACTCGTAACTTCAAGACAACTTTTTTGCGAGAAAGGCATAATCTCACCGCCAACCAAGTTCTCGAGAAGAAGAAAACTGAAAGTCCACCGTGGTTTAGTCAGCTTAAACGTTTATAAAAATACACACAAATTTATGACAATAAACGCTCTTAAAGCGGTTGAGGGTGTTATTGATGTAGAAGAAAATGCGACCAATAGACGGGACACAATTCCTAAAGTTTTAATACCGGGATTACCCGATAATTCAAAAGGCGATATCAACGCTCCCGTTACCACCGGTCAATGGGAATGGAAGCCTAATTTCAATATCCATTATGAAAGATCCGGGTCACGAAAGATTGGGTCACCACAAGTTCTTTTTCTACCCGGATTTGGTGTTGGATCTTTTCATTACGAGAAACAGTTGAAGGATCTTGGTCGGGATTATGGAGTTTGGGCGATGGATTTTCTTGGTCAAGGTATGTCGTTGCCATGTGAGGATCCAACGCAAAAACAAAAGGACGGGGAATCACAAATAGATGATTCTTTTTGGGGTTTCGGTGACCAAACGGAACCTTGGGCTGATAATCTTGTTTATTCGATTGATTTGTGGCAGGAACAAGTACAGTATTTTATAGAAGAGGTATGCAACTAATAAACTATTACATTTTAGTACTTTGGTATAAATACGGTAGGGTGAGGTTCAATACAGAATCAAAAAACTATACAACCAACTAATGTGCATAGAAATACACTTGTGCACAATGGTGCACATTAACAGAGTTTTGTATTTGTGCAGAAAAATACACTTGTGCACAATAGTGCACATTAAAAAAGTTTTGTGTTGAACTTTTGGCAAATACGGTAAACATATGAGGACGAGTTATATGGGAGGACGAGTTTTCTTTATTTTGTCGAAGATCCGCCCCTGCGTGTTCATGTTACATGGGAGGACGAGTTTTCTTTATTTTGTTAAATTTGATACTCTTTATGTCACTAATTTATTGTTCACTATTCCTTTTTATTTGTTCTAAATTAATTATCTACTTTTATAAAAATAAAGAGATAATGTTCAATTAGGTTTTTTTTTTTTTTTTTTTTTTTTTTAAAGTAAGGGATAAAGCTGTTAAGTTAACAAAAAAAAAACTACATTGTAACATATTTAAACTGCATATTTTTTAAGGGGGTATAATAGAATAACGTAAATGTGTTGCAGGTTATCAAGGAACCCGTATATATAGTTGGGAATTCACTTGGAGGATACGTTGCGCTTTACTTTGCAGCATGTAATCCTCGTTTAGTGAAGGGTGTTACGCTACTTAATGCAACACCGTTTTGGGGAATCTTTCCAAACCCTGTAAGAAACCCGAGACTGTCGCAAATGTTCCCGTCAGTCGGGACATTTCCTCTTTCTCCACGCGTTAGAAAAATAATGGAAATTGTGTAAGTTTTTACTGTTTATAATCAATCAATTAGGTTCTCAGATTATAAAATCCAGCAGCTTATTTTCTTTTTGTTTGTATTTGAATTGAATATAGTTGGCAAAAAATAAGGGATCCTAGGAGCATAGGAGAGATACTAAAGCAAGTTTACTCAGACCATTCTACGAATGTAGATAAAGTCTTTACGCGTATACTTGAAATAACAGAACATCCCGCAGCTCTCGCATCATTTGCATCGATAATGTTGGCTCCTCAAGGAAAATTATCTTTTGGCGAGGCTTTATTAAGGTATTTTGTTAACATACGTCTCATAATAAACGGGAATATTTCATATTTGAATGTACATTTTAGCATAAATTTCTCTCTTTGCTACGGTGCTTTAGTGTTATTTATATTTTGATTTATGTGATTGTAGATGTAAAAGTCACAACACACCCATATGCCTAATGTACGGAAAAGAAGACCCATGGGTTCGACCCGTTTGGGGTCAGCAAGTAAAGAAGCAGTTGCCTCAAGCCCCTTATTATCAAATAAGCCCTGCAGGTCATTGTCCTCATGATGAAGTACCTGAGGTACATAACAATATTTTCTCATTTCATTTTCTATTCGTCAAAGGCAGTTTGTTATAATTGGTAATCTGCATTTCTAGTGCTATTTAGTACCCTTGTGATCCAGCGAGCCGTTTAACACTATTTACTCATACTTACAGGTGTAAAAATAATGTGAATTTAGTGAACACATTGAATATGAGTATACCCAGCAAATAAGACCCAATAATAATTTTGACATATCAACTTTTTTGTCACTTTAAGGGAAAAATGGTCGCGACCGGGAGATGATCGCAACGGGTGGCTTAGTCCCCCTCGGGTGATCCCAATCGCTGTTCAAAAAAAAAAAAAAAAAAAAATGGTCGCGACCCGAACAACCCGCTTGCACCTGTTTGGACGCACATCTGTTTGGACATATGGATCCATATTTAATTAATCCATTAATATATTGGAAGGTTTATAACCCATTTCAATATGAAAAAATAAAAAAACTTAAAAAATCAATATTATAAAACATTAAAACAATAAAAAGTTTAATAAAAACCGAAAAAATAAAATATATATAAATACAAATTTACTAAAACAAAATGTTTAAAAATAAAAATTTTATTTAAAAAATATATATTATTTTTAAATAATTTTAAAAAGTTAACTTTTTTATAAAATTTTTGTTTTTAGAAAAATTAATTTTTTTCAATAAAACAAATATTTATTAAAAAGTCTAAAGTTCTTTTTTTAAATATTTTTTTCAATTTTTTTCAAAAAATAATAAAAAAAATGAAAAAACAAAATATCAACCTAAAATTTTATAAGAAATGGGTCTTGACCCAACCCATGGCCTCTTTTGACCCAAACCCGTTTGGGTCTCGACTCGACCCAACCCATTTGCCACGCATAGTTAACATCCTAAGTCATTTTACCGAAAGACCTTAAAACTGTATTTGCGATGCCTTTTTAGATCCCAGCGTTACATAATTTATCTTAAACATCATAATCCTTTTAATATACGCAGGTTGTGAATTTTCTGCTTCGTGGGTGGATCAAAAACATAGAGTCGCAAGGTTTTGTAGCATTGCCATTGCTTGATGATGAAAGCGGCCGTTTTGATGTTGCCAGAGATTTGGAATACGTGAGAGACGGAACAAAAAGATCGGTGAGGGTACAGTTTTACGGATCGGAGTCATCAGTTTGGACTAGGATGACTTCATTTTTGAATAATCAATTGAAAGATCTCACCATCAAGTACATGTGATGGCGGCGTTAAGAACATTTGCATATAATGTAAAAATACTTAAATATTGATACTTTTAGATTTTAGATGTAAATAGATGAAACCCATTATTAGTAGCTCATCAGTAACCGTTGTGGTTGTAAATCTTCAACGAGATTCTTATTGCGTATAAAGATAAAATTATTTATAAAGTGAATTTTCCTTATTTAAGCTTAAAGAAACTACAACAACTATAGATGGGTAAACAGAAAAAGTTTTTCATGTTATGGATATTCAGAAATAACAAATATTTTTATTCAAAAGTACATGACATACTCTGGTTATTTTGTGCCGACTGTTGTCATTCCAAGATGTATTACTTGTAAAGTTTGAATGTGAGACCCATATATATTATTAGGCCAATCACTCAAGTTTGAATCTGAGACCCCAATATATATTATTAGGCCAATCACTCACTTGTGATAGTTAAACTAAGGGGGCTCCCAATGGTTACGCCCAGGATCTCGCCCACACTAGTCCAGCCTGGGCACCAATGGCACGGAGGCCGCCCAGGTTTAGCCCAGCCTCTCGCCCAGCTCTTTCTGCTTTGATTTCGTCCAACCTGAGCATATTTCTGGACGGACTAGGCTGTAATTTGTAGTACTTTTTGCTTGTGGTCTTGTACAATTTATTAATTAATTAATATAGTGGGTGAGGAAGGAGTGTCATTGTTGGGAGTGTTTAGTCCTGGGTTTAGTCCTGGAAAGGAATTGAGATGGAAGTGATGATGTGACGCCGAATGATTGGCTAGTCCTGGAAGAAATGGTGTCTTCATTGGGAGTGCTCTAAATAAGCTATAAACTAAGGTAAAAATTATGTATGAATGAACGGCCACAATTCAAATACTCGAAAAACGACAATATATATATATATATATATATATATATATATATATATATATATATATATATATATATATATATATATATATATATATATATATATATATATGGGCAGGATCAATGGGGAAGTAACCAATCGGGGGGAAACGGGGGAAGCAAAAAAAAAAAAATTCGTTTTTCTTAAAAAAAAAAAATTTCGGCATCAAGATCACACGAAAATATAAACATTTAGAAGAGACACTTCGTGATGAATGTTATTATTTAGGCGGGAAAACGATCGACAAAAATAACATTCAAGATAATATTGTTCGTGAAGAATATGAACGTTTTTTTTCTTCATGTTTTGTGAAGTAAAATTTAGCCCGATTTAGAGTTTAGGGTTTAGGGTTTAGGGTTTGGTGTTTTGGGTTTATTCCATAAACCCAAAACACCAAACCCTAAACCCTAAACCCTAAACTCTAAACCGTTCGTGTTAAAAACTCAATCTAAATCCTAAATCTAAACCCTAAATCTAAACCCTAAACCCTAAATTTCTAAACCCTAATATCTAAACCCTATAAACCCTAATATCTAAACCCTAATATCTAAACCCTAATATCTAAACCCCAATAGCTAAAACCTCAAAATACGCTCGAAAAACACGATAATTGTTATACATTACTTCTTCGAGTGTTTTTTTCGCCAAAATAAAAACATTTATCACAAAGTGTCTATACTAAATGTTCATATTTTCATCTCATCTATAATGTTCGTGAACAAAGTTTTTTTAAAAAACGAAGAAAAAAAAAAGTTTTTACTTCCCCCGCTTCCCCCGAATGATTACTTCCCTCTTGATCCTACCACTATATATATATATATATATATATATATATATATATATATATATATATATATATATATATATATATATATATATATATATATATATATATATATATAGGGGCATGATCAATGGGGAAGTAACCAATCGGGGAGAAGCGGGGGGAAGCAAAAAAAAAAAATTTCTCGTTTTTTTGGAATTTTTTTTCCCGGCATCAAAATCACACGAAAATATGAACATTTAGAAGAGACACTTCGTGATGAATGTTATTATTTAGGCAGGAAAACGATCGACAAAAATAACATTCAAGATAATATTGTTCGTGAAGAATATGAACGTTTTTTTTTTTTCATGTTTTTGTGAAGTAAAATTTAGCCCGATTTAGAGTTTAGTGTTTAGGGTTTAGGGTTTGGTGTTTTGGATTTATAGGGGCAGGATCAATGGGGAAGTAACCAATCGGGGGAAGCAAAAATTTTTTTTCGTGTTTTTGGAATATTTTTTTCCGGCATCTAAGATCACACGAAAATATGAACATTTAGAAGAGACACTTCGTGATGAATTGTAACACCCTGTTTCTATTTCTGAAATTTCAGTAGTACGGGACGCCGTCCAAGGGATGGGACGCCGTCCAGATGTGAAGCATGGGACGCCGTCCAAGGGTCGGGACGCCGTCCAACTTGTCTGTCGAGCCAGCTGTGTTTTATTTTAAAAAGGGGTAAAATGGTCATTTCACTTGGGTGCCGGTTTGGAGCCTTCAAGGCTGGTTCCTTGGTCATTTTGGATCATATTTCACACACACAAACACACTCCTCAAACCCTAGTGAGAGAAACTCACTTTTAGTGAGAGAGAGAGCTTGATTTGGAAGGGAAGGAGTCGATTTCTCGCAAAAGCTCGGGTTCTAAAGTTGTTCATCTCGCTCCTAGCTACGTGTGGTGGTATTGGTAAGCTCAAACTCCGAATTTCATTTGTTAGATTTGATATTCAAGTTAGGGCTTTGAGCTAGATTGTTGTAAAACCTTTTTAGGTGATGAAATGGGTTTAAGGTGACTTGTTATTCTTGTCACTTGGCGGGTTTTGGGTCGGTTGACGTTTTGGCCTTGATTAGGGTTTGATAATGAGTTTAATCACTAGGCTTAGTGATTTTGGAAGTGTTGGAACACTTTTGGGTGTGTTTGGTTAACTAATTTTGAAATGGGTCAAAACTAGGGTTTTGGTGTCAAAATGGGTATGACACGTGTTTAACACTTGTGTTCGGGTTTAATTGGTGTGTTAGGACCATTTTCACTCGTGTTAGTGATTATTGGTTAGTTTTGGGCGCGGTTTGTACTTGGAAGTGCATTTGGGTCGAAATTGCACTAAGTGTCATATGGGTTGGCTTGTAAGTCAACCCTAATCGTGTTATTGTATTTGTGATAATGGAATAGGTACTTTCCATTGGCGCGTTGCGGATTATTCGGAAACATTCATCAAGACGACGAGGTGAGTGTTAATATCCTATGTGCATATGTATGTGTAGGATGGGTGTGGGTCGGGGTGAAGTGTTTCTTGGTTATAGAGCTCACTTCACATATAGGTGGATTTGATGGACTTGTGTATAGGTCCAATTGGTACGGTTGTGCGTTTTGGTTGGCCACCTTTGGCGGGGTACACAATTTGTGTGTACATTATCACACGCGGTATGATGTGGATTATATAACCCCAATGGCGAAGGGTTAATATTGTGATGCGGACTTAGATATAACCCCAATGGCGAAGGGTAGTATTGTGAGTGGAATAATTATACGTATGTGTATATGGCGTATTTATTTATGAATGTTATGGTATGAACCATCGAGCCGGTAGTGCCATAATGTGTGTGTGTGTGATAGGATGTGAACCACGAGCCGGTAGCATCGAGTGTGAACCACGAGCCGGTAGCACTATAAAATAATTGATGTGAACCACGTGCCGGTAGCATCGAGTGTGAACCACGAGCCGGTAGCACTATAAAATAATTGATGTGAACCACGTGCCGGTAGCATCGAGTGTGAACCACGTGCCGGTAGCACTATAAAATAATTGATGTGAACCACGAGCCGGTAGCATCGAGTGTGAACCACGAGCCGGTAGCACTATAAAAGAGTATGACTCAATTGCGTATGGTGTGAACCACGAGCCGGTAGCACCATAGCGTTATGGTTAACCTTGGAAGTTTTACGCGTTGTTATATATATATTGTATACGTATAATGTTGTATTGACGTGATGTAGCTAACCTTCTGGTTGTAGCTTATTGGCATTGTTCGCAACGTTGTTTGCGAACTTACTATATTGTTGGTGTTGTTAGCTTGTGCTTAGTGAACGTACGGTATGCTAGGTTTAGCTTGCCTTATACTTGGATGCTTCGGTATGCGCTATTTGATTATTATTGTGGCGTGTCCATTTTATACATATATATGTATGTAGTATATTTTCACTCACTAAGCGTTAGCTTACCCTCTCGTTGTTTACATTTTTATAGATTGCATGGATGCGGTGGCTCGGGTAAGCGCGGGGACTAGTGGACTTGCGTAGTTGCTTTAGAAGACTTGCTTTTGGATTTGTTTAGGATTGGGTAGCGTGTCCCTAATCCCATGCTCGGTCTATGTTTTGTATAAACTAATGGGTCGAAATAGTCACTTGTGGTATTTTGGGTCGATGTGGGCCCGGTGTCGTAAAACTCGATTTTTATTATGAAAAACTCTTAGTTTAACCTATTGTAATATATTGTGAAAGTGTGTTGGTTTAAAAGTGTCGGGAAGCGGGTTTTTCACCCGTGTGTAAAACTTATCAGAATCTGGCAGCACATCTGGACGCCGTCCCAGATGGCTGGACGCCGTCCTGGTTTTTACAACTGGACGCCGTCCAGATTACTGGACGCCGTCCAGATCAACTGGCTCTCAAATTTTTTTTATGGCACTTTTACGGATGGTTAACAGGTTGGGTTGTTACATGAATGTCATTATTTAGGCGGGAAAACGATCGACAAAAATAACATTAAAGATAATATTATTCGTGAAGCAATCTCTTTATCCGTCGAAGAAAGACAGGGATGACTTTCTCTACTTTTCTGGGTGGTGAAATAACCTGTTTTTATTCTCGAGTAAGAGAAGGATTGTCTACATCTCACCTTCCCCATACACCACTCAGGCGGTATTGGGTTTTGTTGTTGTTGTTGTTGTTGTATTGTTCGTGAAGAATATGAACGTTTTTTTTTTTCCATGTTTTGTGAAGTAAAATTTAGCCCGATTTAGAGTTTAGAGTTTAGGGTTTGGTGTTTTGGGTTTATGGACTGTTCGTGTTAAAAACTCAATCTAAATCCTAAATCTAAACCCTAAACCCTAAATTTCTAAACTCTAATATCTAAACCCTATAAACCCTAATATCTAAACCCCAATAGCTAAAACCTCAACATACGCTCGAAAAACACGATAATTGTTATATATTACTTCTTCGAGTGTTTTTCCGCCAAAATAAAAACATTTATCACAAAGTATCTCTACTAAATGTTCATATTTTCATCCCATCTATAATGTTCCCGAACAAAATTTTTTCAAAAAACGAAAAAAAGAAAGAAAAGTTTTTACTTCCCCCCGCTATATATATATATATATATATATATATATATATATATATATATATATATATATATATATATATATATATATATATATATATATCTTTGTTGCACCAGGTGCAGCGCACCATTACTCCGGTGCGGCGCAAGTAGAGGCAATTGCGGCTCACCAATACACTAGATCTTACAATTTCGACTTCAGTAGCAAAATCCACCTTTTAGTGTGGCGCATCTTCTCCAGGTGCGGCGCACCACCTGCTGTAACTTCAGTTCCAGCCCTTTTTCGACACCTTTAAACCAAAACAAAGATTCCAAACTATTCAAACCTGTTAAGAATTCCAACATTCATGTTTAAACACATTCTAACGTTCAATACAAGTGCTTTAAAAGCATTTGGTACTCGTGACCCATTAGTTACAACAAAAATGTAAACCTTGACCGAAAATATACATTACTCATTAACAAAAGTACAAGAGCGTTTTCTCGGGACTATCTACCTAATATTTAACAACTACCACAAGCATAAGTGTTAGCTACAAGCAACTTCCAAAAGCATTCAAGCATCACAAAACTTAACTTTGCATCATCAAGTTAACCGTCTAAAGTTAACTGTCTAAAGTCCCCTTACCCTTGTCCGAACCGGTACCTGTAAAAACATTAAAACAACAACAGGTAAACGAATGCTTAGTGAGAATATAGTAAATAAGTATAAGTACGCACACAATCAATTTTACTTGGGCAAAGCAAGGTATTAACGACACCATTAGACTCCCACTTACATTTGAGAAGTAAGTTCACCACACGACACACAACATGTCAACCCCAACTCTAGAGTACTCTGAAACACTTCTAAAGTCACCACAAATAATAGTCTATAGAGCCACCACGATTATGCTCTAGTTAGACACTAGAGCCACCACAAATTATATCACCACAAATCACTAACCACACCCCACACAAGCAAATAAATAATATACATACACATATAATTATTCCACTAACCTTGTTTAACTTGAAGAATGAAATCTCAAGCTTGCACTTCCGTCAATCAACAATGTAAATACATATTACATTTCATACATACAATCAAGCTAAATTCACACTAGCTTAACCAAATTTCCGCAAGTGCGATTTCAACCCATTTTGAACTTGAGTCATATTGACTAGGCCAACTCAACCCAAAACACCCATAATCACTTGTATCTAGTGATTATGCTTCTAAATCACATTTTACACAAAAATTCAGTACTTCAAGCACTTGTTTAGTCGTCTAGTCACAATCCACACTTTGGCCTAACTTCAAAGTAAGACATCAAATTTCAGTTAACAACTTGTTTAACCCAACACAATCACTAGCACACTAAATGTTCTAGTGCTTTTAACAACAAATAAGACTCAATCATACCAAAATTCGTCGTCCAAACCCTAACCCTCAACATTAGGATTCATACACTCAATCTTGACTGAAACCCCCAATTCCTCAAGAAATGGGGTTTTTGGCTCATTACCAACCCTAACCCTAATAATAAAATCGAATTAAGCACTAAAATTCGAGTTAGGATTTTACCTTAAGTAAGAAAACGAGCTAGGAGATGCTACTTCAAGATAACGAGCTTCATTTTTCGGGTTGAACAAGCCTCTACTTCAAATTTACAAGTCTTCTCTCACTAGAAACTCTTTCTCTGACTAAGTGGGTGTTTTCTTTGGAGAAGGAAATGAACACATGATTGTTTCAGAACAGTTTACTAGACCCCAAATCGTTCACATGAAAAATTGCAAAATGACCCCGAATTTAATTTATTTACAAACAAGTCCCCTTTGCAGGTAGCACATTGACGCGCAATGTGTAGCGTGACGCGTAGTTTGCGATGTAGGCAGGGCAGAGGCTTTCAATATTATTTATCATTCACCCATATATATGTTTATTTTATATAAATTTATGATTATGATGTGTTAAGTTAGTGTTGTCGTATGACTACTTATTTTTCTAAATTCCTTTATGATAAATTAAATAAATTTATAGTGTAAAAACTACATTGGTATAATCGCTATTCTAAAAAAAAAAAAAAAAAAACTACATTGGTATACTTGGCTTTATATATTTAAAAATTGAAATAGAAGGTGCTAAGTTAGCGTTATTGTATGATTGCTTATATTTTTAGTTTTTAGTTTTTTTTTTTTTTTTTTTGATAAATTAAATAAATTTATAGTGTAAAAACTATAT
Organism: Rutidosis leptorrhynchoides; assembly: GCF_046630445.1. Classification (NCBI taxonomy): domain Eukaryota; kingdom Viridiplantae; phylum Streptophyta; class Magnoliopsida; order Asterales; family Asteraceae; genus Rutidosis; species Rutidosis leptorrhynchoides. Next base: position 218,115,769 of record NC_092343.1, on the reverse strand, counting down.
TGATATACCCTACTTTTATATATATTTAAACAATATTACAATGTATTTGAAACAAATCAATAAAAAAAATATTGTTGGTCGGAAACGTCTAACCGAATTAATCATTTTTCAATTATACATTATCCAAATTCGGCAGAGAAGTCTGACCAATTTATCCGTAGTACTAAGAAATACAAACGGCACTTAAGTTGGGTGCCCCGTATCCCTGATTTTGGTGAGAATGCTTTACCTCAAGTCTCAACTGATCTAACCAATATGTAAGAATACAACTGAACTGAAAAGTTAAAGATCTGATTAAACACTTTTCATATCTAATGGCACTCGCTCAATGCTTACCCCTAATTTTTACTAAGCAAATCCTTGTAAAAACAATAAGGTACACGTGAACACTAAACTATTTACGGCTCACATGGGCCAAATGGGACCGGCAAACAACGAAGAAAACAGCATAAGTTGATAGGTGTAAAGCCTTTTTACATGGAAAAGAATATACAATCATCAACAAAGGTTAAACTACTAAAGCCAAAATATATGCCCGAAATCCCGTAACGAAAAGACACCGTTCCGCACTTTATGTAATCATGAAACAAACTTACATACATACTTTATTACAGTTCTCTCATATATATTCTCTTACAACATACAAACAACAAAATGGGGTTTCACTTGTGATCCCTATATACAATTTAATATTATATTATTTCTTATTAATTAGGTCAATAACCAATAACGTTGGACATGTAGTTGAATTAACCGTCACAATGTTATTAGTACGTGGTTAGTATTTAAAATAACTTCACAAAATGTCTTAAATTAAAATTTCACTATTTCACTATTAACAAATTTTGAGGTGACAAAAGAACTAGCCATATACTATTTTGAAATAACTCGGTTATATTGTATGCATTTAAATAAAATAATTTATCTTGTTGACTAACCTGAACGAAGAAACTTTCATTTGTTTACTCGTTGACTCATATGTCATTGAATTACATAGAATTTAATATTTCTTTTTATCAATTAGCTCAAGAAATTAGATCTTTTTGATATATCATTGATTATTCATTGTCAAATATTTAACAATATGAGTTACATATGTACCTGTACTCTATATTCTATAAAATTAGTTACAGAAGATGTTTATTTGCTGTTATTTACATCTTATAAATTATAATGTAATAGCTAGAACGATGGAAAAATTGAGTTGCTCAAAAATCCAATTAGTAATACTGTAGTAAATTTGGTACTCAGTAAATTGTGTTGGTGTATCTCAAATTTCTAAAGTTTACACAACTTTCTCTAATACAAATTTGACTATAGTTTTTTCATGGTACGTAGTAGACGGTAAAACTAATTCGCAATAGGTGGAAAAAGACCCGTGACCCGACGTACTCATAATTATGATGGGCGGGGTATTTATGAAAAAATGTAACCGCAGACACGAGTGAGGTAAAAAATTTTACCTGTTGGCGGGTCACTGGTATTTCACACCCGTCGTAGGTAAAACCCGAGCTGTCAATTTGTGATGCCTGTTTGAGCTACCCGCGAGTATATCCGTTTACCCGCATACATATACTTAATTATATATTAGATAATTCAAATTTTTAATTATTTTCATAATTAAGCGGATAGTGGTTATCTGTGACTAAAAAGTAGTTAAAGTGCATATTTTGTAAACCAACAAGTTTACCCGATGCGGTTACCCACGGGTACGGGCAGAAAAATTTATCTGTTGGCGGGTAAACGGGTATTCACGAGTAAAGAAAAATCTTAGATGGACAAGTTGCGGGTGTTGATGATTCGTGTTCGTGGACCGCAAGTGCAATCGCTACCAATTTATAAAATAGTGAGCCATACAAATTCAAATAATAGAGAGGGTAAACTTGCGTTTTCAATCTTATCCTTAAAGTTTTTTTACCTCTCCTCCCTGAAATATCTCACTCAATTTCAACTATAAATAATAAGATAGCGATACTATAGGTATATTTAGCAGTACTAACTAATAATTTTTAGTTAGCAGCTTGTAACTGTTAGCTATAGTTTATGGTTTGTAGTCGGGTATATCCCTTTACTCCTAAAAAAAATAGTAAAATTGTAAAAAGCTAAGAACTTTTTCAAAAATGCTAGCATTTTGTTATTTTCTGTGTCTAAAAGTTTTAAGCTCTTTTAACGAAATAAAACTTTTTTATTAGATAATAGTTTTTTCATAAAAGCTAAAAGCTCTAAAAAACTATAAAAAGCTTTCAACAATGCATACCCTAGGTATGTTTGGCAATATCAGCTAGTAGCTTATAGTTGATAGCATATAGCTTTTAGCTGGTAACTGTTATCTTATAACTAGTAGCTGGTATTTTTTTATACATATTTAGGTGTTTGGAAAAGTAGCTGAAACTGTTAAAATAAAGAGTAACATGTCTAAAACGTAATAGCTTTTTCTCAAACGCCAAGAACAAAATTGAAATCCATCACCGATGAAACGCATAACAGCAGATACATCTCACTAATCCAAACCATGCGATGATTGAGTACCATACTAGTCGCCCACATACAACGCCGCATTGGGTTTCTTCACATGTGTTTAGTGAAAGTAGATGCAATTTATAGCTGAAACTAGTGTGTATGGGAGGTACATGATCGCGAATGTAGTTAAGTCCCCTCTGGGTGATGCTAATATTGTCGTTCGAAAAAAATAATATCATATTATATTTCTTAACATGTTGTAAGACCCAAATATTTGTTGTGTACATAAGATGCTTGAAGTGGGGGTTCGTTGTACTTTTTAAAATGAAAAAGAAGCTAATCTGGGGGAGTGGCGCGCCGCGCCGTTTGTCTGTGACAGATTCCTTCTTTCTTTTAAATAGATATTTTAAGGGCAATTTGGTAAAATCACTTGGAACCCGAATTTAAGGCCCTAGATCAGTAGTGGAGCCTCATTTACTCCATTTTCCACCTACCTTATCTTCATCCATTCAATTCTAGAGAGAGAGTGATAACCTAGTGTGAGAAAACTCATTTTGGAGAAGAAGAAGGAGGATTCTTGCCTAAGCTCAAGTTCTAAAGTTGTTCATCTACTTCCTAGCTACGTTTTGGTGGTAGTGGTATGCTCTAATCTTGATTTCTCGATTCAATTTTGTGTAAGGGTTAGAGTTAGGGTTTATGGTGAACTTAAAACCCACTTTGTTAGTAAATTGGGTGTTTTGGGTGAATTTGGGTTATGTTGACTCAAAGGTGACTAACTAGGGTTTTTCAAGTATTAATTGTTGTTAATGAACCTTAAGTAGTCAGTGAATTGCTAGAACACCGATATATATGTAAATGAATGTTAAGTGGGTTAGTGGATGGCCCGAAATGGGTATGTTGACTTTAAATTGGTCAGATGGGTCAAAATGGACCTAAATTAGTTAACGCTTGTGGTTAATGCATAAACCTAGTGTTAAAAGGTGTTTTAAGACCTAACTTGGCTAACGCTAGGGTTTTGGCGAAAGATGACCCAATTTTAGGGTTAAGTGTCCAAATGGGTCAAAATGACCTAGTAGTGGTGAGTGTTGTGAGTTTGACCTACTTGGATGGTTGATTGATTATATGTACATTATAATAGGTGCGTTACCTTGAAGATTCAAGCTTGGTATATTGATTCACCGAAGGCGTAAGGTGAGTGGAATAAGTATACTTGTGCGTATATAATGTGTTTACTTGTAGAAATGGATATGTGTTGTCCAAGTTAGTGATATATGCATTGTGCACTAACGGTTTTAAGAACGGATATATGTTGTCCAATTTAGTGTTATATGTGTTGTACACTAATGATTTATGAATGGATATGTGTTGTCCGATTTAGTGTTATATGTGTTGTACACTAACGATTTTATAAACGGATATGTGTTGTCCAAGGGTTAGTGATATATGTGTTGTGCACTAACGGTTGTTATGAACACCGATGGGAAATTTGAGTACCATTCCTATTACGATTGGTTAACCATGGTTGTATGAATTGTGTATTAGCATATTTAATTATGAACTATATGCTTTTGTTATTGCTAGCTCAAATGTGAATTGCGGTTATTGGTATATGCATAATGTTGTGCATGGTTATCAAATTGCTAGCTTGTGTACGGTATTGTGTAAGTGTTTGCAAGTAGATATATTATATATGTATATGTATAATTATTGCATTCACTAAGCTTTGCTTACCCTCTCGTTGTTTACCTTTTTATAGGTTCGGTTGTGGACAAGGGTAAGGGCATTATTTTGGAGTAGAGTTCCCGCTTTGTTGATAGGGGATGCCTTTTTGGAAGTGTTGGCTATTTGGAGTTTGACCGAGACTTGGGTAGTTTAACCCCAAACACCATGCTCGTTGAGTAGTTTGGCATTTAAACTTTTTGGTGGTCGAAACTCTCGTTATGTATTAAACTCGTAAAACGGCCGATGTGGGCCCCGCCTTGTAAAACTTATTTTATGTTTGAATCGTGTTAGTATTACAGGTTTGAATATGTGGTTAAAAGCGTTTTGTCTAATTATGTCGGAAAGTGGCCGATCTTTTTCGCAAAAATGGAAAAATGGGACAGACTGTTTTGGCACGCCGCGCGGCCATATGGCGCGCCGCGCCATTAGCTGATCAGTGAATTTTTTTTTTGTGTGACATTTTAAGCGGGTTTGTTCGTAGTTTGGTTTGGGTTGTTACAAGTGGTATCAGAGCATGGTCTAAGGGATTTAGGCGACTTGAGATAGGTGCCTAGACTTAGACTTTATTGTGTGTACGCTTTATGCGGGACTTGTAGGGCTTTGGGTGTAATCGGGAATTGTTAGTATTTTGGTTTATGTGAACTAACCTTGTGCTAATGGTTTTGTGTTGTGTTTAGCAATCATCAAGCGAGATGGACGTGGTACTAGTAAGTTAATGCGACGTGCTCGCGTAACAATGATTAGCTACCGTTGTTACGGGTGCAAATCGTGTCAAACAAATAATGTACGACGATTGTTGAGCAAGATGGAGTAGTGTGGCGTATATGCATATACAATTGTGTTATGTCCTTTTGTTTCGTTGTTTAATCTAATTCATTTTATAGAATGAAGATGAGAAACGGACACGACACCAATGATGGACGTACGAGTGAGGACGTTGAGTTCATGGCCAAAGTTGAGGCCATCTTTAAACGTCAAAAGGTGGAGTTCCTCGAGGATGTTAAGAAAATGTTTCTAGATACGATTGACGAGCAATTAGTCAATGTAGTCAAGGAGCAAGTGAAGACCGTTCATCAAGAGGATAATGTGGGGAGACGGGACTTCTTCTATAAGAATTTCAAGGACTCTCAACCTCCCACCTTCGATGGTGAACGGGACCCACTTAAGAGTGCCCGTTGGATCTTCGATATGGAGGGGGCTTTTCGTACGTGTGAATGCCCTCTTGATAAAAAGACGAGATATGGTTGTAGCATGTTAAGAGGTGATGCTAAATTGTGGTGGGATGCGAAGATCCGACTTTATGGCGAAGAACAATGCATGGAGTTCACATGGGATGAATTCAAGGTGGAGTTTTTCGATGAATACCGAACTTCGGCCGATCTTACAAGGCTTAAGGATGAACTACGTTCCTTGAGGCAAGGGTCGATGGATTTGAACACTCTCAAATTCGTGTTTTTGTCCAAGACCCAATTTTGCCCGGAGTATGTCGGGAATGATAAAATGTTGAAAGAAGATTTTTATCGAATCTTGAGTGATAACTATCAAGAGAAAATTAGTGTGAACGTGGTGAAGAGCTTTGATGAATTGTTCAATATGGCGAAGGGTTTTGAAGCGCTTGTGTTGAGAAAGAGTAGTTTTACTTTTGGAAAGAGGTAGTTCGAGAATTCGAGTCAATCGAGCTTTTCCAACAAAAAGAACAAGAAGGGCTCCGAAAGTGTTAATAGCGTGAAGAAAGGTGGCTCCGGTGGTCATGTACCCACTTGCTATACTTGTGGGCAAAAATGTCACATCTCTCGTGATTGCCCCAACTCACCTTCCACACCCAAATTTACTTGTTTCAATTGTGGTAAAGAAGGGCACAAGAGGCCCGAGTATCCCGAGATGCGCAATGATAATGTTAAGCGGTTAGAAAAGGCGGCGGGTACGGCTAGAGGTCGAAATTATTTGATGACCAATGACGAAGCCAAGCAATCGAATGAAGTTGTTTCAGGTACTTTTATGGTTAACTCTAATCCGGCAAGGATCCTATTTGATAGCGGTGCAAATTTGTCGTTTGTATCTCCAAAATTTGTGCCTAGACTTAATAGACCGTTAGCTAAGTTAATTCGTCCGGTAGAAGTCGAAATAGCGGACGGTAAGACGGTGCTAGTGGTTGATGTGTGTAAAAATTGTGATGTCGTTTTTGGTGCCGAAAACTTTAAGATTGATCTTATCCCGATGACTTTGGGCGATTTCGATATCGTTGTTGGTATGGATTGGCTCGATCATAATAGAGCCGATATTGCATGCCATGAAAAATTTATTCATGTAAAGGCCCCAAGTGGGGGAGAGTTAATTATTCACGGCGATAAACAAAGAAGACTTGTGCCGATATGTTCTTTTGCACGGGCACGTCGTTTTCTTGTTAGTGGTGGCATGGCTTATCTTGCCCATGTTGTTGATACTCGTGATGAGCCACCACCCATTCGTGAAATTCCGGTGGTTAGTGAATTCGAAGACGTTTTTCCGGACGAGTTACCGGGTGTTCCGGCGGAAAGGCAAGTTGAATTTCGCATTGAGTTGGTTCCGGGGGCTACCCCCATTGCTAAAAATCCTTATCGTTTAGCACCGATGGAAATGCAAGAGTTGTTAAATCAAACCCAAGAGTTACTTGAGAAGGGTTTTATTCGACCGAGTGCTTCGCCATGGGGCGCTCCGGTTTTATTCGTGAAAAAGAAGGATGGTAGTATGCGGATGTGCATCGATTACCGGGAGTTGAATAAAGTGACGATCAAGAATCGTTATCCTTTGCCTAGGATTGACGATTTGTTTGACTAACTCCAAGGTGCAACGTATTTCTCTAAAATCGACCTACGGTCCGGCTATCACCAAATGCGGGTCCGTGAGGAAGATATCGAGAAAACAGCTTTTCGAACGCGTTATGGGCATTTTGAGTTTGTGGTTATGCCTTTTGGTCTTACGAATGCACCGGCGACATTCATGGACCTTATGAACCGAGTGTGCCAACCTATGTTGGACAAGTCGGTGATTGTGTTCATTGACGACATACTAGTCTACTCGAAAAGTATGAACGAACATGAACGTCATTTGCGTGAAGTATTGAAGACGTTAAGAAAGGAGAAGTTGTATACCAAGTTCTCCAAATGTGAATTTTGGCTAAAGGAGGTTCAATTCCTTGGCCACATTGTGAACAAAGACGGTATTCAAGTAGATCCGGGGAAGATTGAGACGGTAAAGAGTTGGAGACAACCGACTACGCCTACAGAGGTCCGAAGTTTTCTCGGATTGTCCGGTTATTATCGTCGGTTTATCCAAGACTTTTCTAAGATCGCTTCTTTGTTGACGAAATTAACAAGGAAGAACGCGAGGTTTGTTTGGGAGAACGAGCAATAAATTGCTTTTCAATTGTTAAAGGAGAAGTTGTGTCAAGCTCCGGTGTTAGTGTTGCCGGAAGGGGTGGAAGACATGACGGTTTATTGTGATGCGTCTTTAAATGGGCTCAGGTGTGTTCTAATGCAAAGAGGTAAAGTCATTGCTTACGCCTCTCGTCAATTAAAGGAACACGAAACGAGATATCCGACTCATGATCTTGAGTTGGCGGCGGTTTTACATGCGTTGAAAATTTGGCGCCATTACTTGTATGGTGTCAAGTGTACGATTTATTCGGATCACAAAAGTTTAAAACATCTCTTTAATTAACGAGATTTGAATTATCGTCAACGTAGGTGGATGGATGTGGTAAAAGACTATGATTGTGAAATACTTTACCATCCAGGCAAGGCGAATGTGGTCGCGGATGCGTTGAGTCGAAAGAATCATCACCCGGCGTTACGAATGGGATTGTTATGTAGCGACCCGACAAAATCTTCATTGACGGCGCCGTCTACTTAGGTCCCGTTACGTGGTCATAAGTCCTTAAGATGACGTTTGACCAGAATATGTCGCATTCATTTCAAATGTAAAGGACGTTTCAAGTTTACAAAAGTAGTTCAATGACTAGTTACATTACAATGTTTAACGTACAATTGAAACCTATGCGACACAATTTAAAATCAAGACAAAGGGCTCCAAATATGCATGTATACTCGACATCCAAGCAAGTATCAAAAAGAGTGCGGAAGCATGTATCATATAGCATTCAGGGACCTGAGAAAACATAGAGAATCTGTCAACGAAAACGTTGGTGAAATCATAGGTTTAGTAAATGAGTATGTAAGTAAAATAAGTTGAACCACAAGTTATAGTATAAGTCGATTTTCCGAATCGTTTGAATTCCATAAGTATTTTTGTTTACCGAGCACCCAATTATCAAAGCTTAACCTCATCATTTACCTCAGCATAAAAGTGTTAGAACATACACCGTACCAGAATATATTTCATTCGCTTAACGGTAGCGATCCGTCCGAATGAGGGTTAGTCAAACCCGTATGGATCCACAAAACATAGTCTCGCTTACACCATCTGATGTAATTAATGATAATTGAATTGAGGGTTTTCGTTCAAACTCGTCCGTATCTTTGTATTCGTATTCATGTTCGATGTATAAAAGTATGAAAGGTATATATACATATGAAATGTATATAAGTATGTAACGTATATGTTTCTCAGCCCACGATTTAAAAATATAAAAGTTGTTGAAAAAGTGGGACTATGATCTCACCTTGAGTGCGAGAGTAAAAAGACACTTCAACAAGTACCGTGCAAAGTACAAACGCTAGTCTTGACCTAAACAATTAGGGTTGTATCAATAACGGTAAACACGATCGGTCAAAGATGTTCAATTAGTCCTATGGCTTGTTACGACTCGATTATATAGCATGTGAATCAAATTGTCAAGTTTCATGGAAGATACAAGTAAAGAATCATGATAGAAAGATTGCATAATCATCTGGTTAAGTTTGACAAAAAGTCAAACTTGGGTCGGGTCAAAGTCAACGAAAAAGTCAACACGTTCGGGTCGGGTCTCGAACTATTTTCCTGAGCTTAGAAATCATATATGAGCATGTTGGCCAAGTTTCATGTTGATCGGGGGTACGTAGCATACTTAGAATTAAGCGAAAATTGACATTTTTGGGCAGTCTGCCTCAGATGCGCCGCATCCAAGGCAGATGCGCCGCATCTGTGTCTGGTGCAGCAATTCTGGGGCAGTTTAACACTTAGACAATTTCAACTTCAAACGATCATAACTTTTGACTCGTTAACATTCAAAACACGTATCTTATATCGTTGAAAAGGTAATTTAAAGAGGAATACAACTAAACACATTTCATGAATCAATTCAATCATTTACAACAATGAAAACCTCAATAGATGATCGTTAAATATTCAAAATCGCAGTTTCAAGTTCATAAAACGCATTTCTTGACTCGGGAATCCAATTTACACATACGATACGCCGTTTTGAAGGTAATGAAGCATACAATACAACTAATAACTAACTAATAACATTTCATAGCATTCAAAGCATCAAAAGTTCGTTTTAGAGTTCATCAAACCCTAATCAAAATCATGAATTCAACCATTTTGTAAATGAAGCTTTTCTAAATCAACCTACACATCAAAATGAAGCTAATGATGCTAGTAACACATTTAATACATGAACTTTAACATTTAAACAATATTTAATCAACCAAAAGCAAGGATTAAACACACCCATTTCAAATGTTCAAACTAGTTACTCAAAACAACAAATTGAGCAAACAAAACATGTATTCATGTTAGACTTGAGCCATAGACACTAATTAACAACTTTATAAGTCAAAAACATCAAGAACACAAAATCTAGTGATTTTAGAAAGTTACCCAAATGAGATTAAATTGGTATCAAGTTGTAGAGGATGAAGAGAGGATTCCAAATATGTAATTTGTTTTGATGTTAGCCTCCAAAGTCGGATTTAGATGATGAATCTTGTTTGAGTTCTTGAGAGAAAATGGAAGTATGAAAAAGAAAGAAAGAGAGAAATGAGAGGAGGAGGTTGAAGGTTTGACTAGTTGACCTAGTCAAATCTTTGGCCTCTTTGCAAGTTTTGTCCCTCTAGTTCGGGTGCGGGTGCGTGAATTAACCAAACGAATTATTTGAATTTCATGAGAGTACGGGAGACGTTATAATCCAATAATGAAATTATTAAGAATGTTAGCTAATTTAGGATACGAATCTAGTTACGAAGGATATTATTAAAATAAAAAGACGGGCGTTAAAATAATTTAACGGAAAAATGCGGGATGTTACATTATCCACACCTTAAAAGAAATTTTGTCCCGAAATTTAGTTGGAAGTAATAGTCGATGTCTCTTACTCGAGACCTTATGTTGTCAATGCTATGAATAAGTGAAAATACGTCCTTGGGCATTCTCATGAACTTTGACATTCGGGATTTCACGTTGTATTAAGGCTTGATTTTACGATCCACAATTTCAACCTGTTTTCCCATGAAGGGGAGTTTGTCATCAATAGTAAGTTTATCTAGAAGGATAGCACGTTCCTGTTACGCAGGATACGTCTCTAAGTTTGTTACACGAAATGTAAGGTAAACGGAAACCTTAATTGAGTCAGGAGACCTAAACGGTAGGAGGCGGTTCCAATACGCCCCAAGATTTTAGAAGGATCAATATTGCGGATATAACTTCCCTTGATTTCCCGAACGGATTACACCTTTCCAAGGTGCGGTTTTTCAATATTACACGATTGCTGGCTTGGAATTCGGAAGGTTTATGCCTAACATTGGTATAGTCCTTTTTGGCGACTACGGGCCGTCTCGAGCCCTTCTCGGACATGAACTATCTCAACGGTCGTTTCTTGAATGATTTCGGATTCGGTGATTTGCTTGCCACATGCTTTGGTCCAACGAATAGGGGTATAACATTTGCGGTCACATAGGGTTTCAGAAGTGTGGCGTTAATACACGAATGGTAACTACCGTAGTGAGAGGAATCAACTAAAAGCGACAATACGAGTTGGTAACCTTTCTTTCCTAGATTTGAATCATGTGTTTGCTTGTTCCGTCAGTTTGCGGATGATACGTGGTACTCATGTTTAAACGTGTTCCTAAGGCTTCTTGTAACACTAGAAGTGAAACGAGTATTTCGATCTGGGATAATTGACAATGGTACACCGTGTTGGAATAGAATTTCTTAAGATATGTTCGAACAAGTTAGTTAGGGCTCGAAATCGTCTGTTGGGACAAGTTTCTTATCGGCTACTGAAAACGTTCGTCTGGGCCATCCCCCTCGTGGTGAATACTAGTAATACATGAAGAGTCTCTCTCTCCGTTGAGGATTTAGATATAAAGGTTTCCTTATACGGAAGTACGAGCGAAAAGATAGGAGTGAAATGAGAACTTAGAACAGGATGAGTTTACGTCTTGAGGTAGCCACATCGCGCATCTAGTGGTCAAATGTTGAGATGGGGTGGGAAACGAGATAGTACACGTAGTTGTATAGTTCGGAGTTGAGTAGTAATACTAGACGGTAACGGTGAAATAACAGAGTTATGTAATGTGGTACGTGATGACGAGAAGGTTGATTGAATCCATAATTAAGTACTCAAATTCTTCGTGTAAAATGACGAATTTCAGTTTACTTGATTTCGAGTCGAGAGAGTATGCCTTTCAGGCGTTCAAGTAGAAATATTTCCGTTTTTGGTTCCATCTTGTGCTATACGAATTTAGCTAGCAAAGTTGGTGTGAATAATCACTGTCAAGGTCCGGGAATGGAGAGGTTTAAATTTCCCTTAGTGAGTTAACGAGGTTAAAGATCGTACAACGCGAGAAGAAGTCGGAAATGAATCTTCGGTAATAACCAGCGAGATCTAAGATTTTACGAATACAAGTCAGAGTTGTGAGGGTTTCCCGATTACGTGTGGCTTCGATTGCGAGATTTATTGTAATACCCTGACCACTAACAACATGGTCTAGAAATTGGACTTTGTTTAACCAAAGTTCAAACTTGGAGATTTTGGTATAGAGTTGCTCTTTCCTCAAGAGTTCAAGCGTAAGACAAAGATGTTGTTCGTTTTCTTCTTTGCTTGAATTGAATAGGTTAAAACATCACCTATGAATATGATGACGGATCTGTCTAGATAAGTTTACATATGCGACCCATCAGGCCCATGAATACGGATGAAGCCTTTGTTAAACTGAACGACACTATAAGAAATTCATAACTATCGTAACGAATTTTGAAAACCGTTTTGGAGATAACCGGAATGGGGGTCGATTTTGGAATACACACGGAATTCTTGTGATTGATCAAAAGGTCATCGGTACGGGAAAGAGAATATCGGTTCTTAACCGGAAATTATTTAGTTCACGATAATCTATACACATGTAAGGGATCATTTTCTTCTTAACGAATAGGTTTTGAGTTCTCTAGTTCTATAGGTGTCAAGTCAAAATTCAAATTCTCCACCCAAAAAGTTTAACGTAATAGTTTTCCGTCAATCACTTGAATGGTATAGGTAGTGTCTAGGGGATATGGTGGTGTGCAAAGAGTACGAGTCAAGGCCTTGGTTATAAAACGTCTAACGGTACCCGAATTGAATAAACATGAAATATAAGGGTTGTTGAGAAGAAACGTACCCGTGACTAGTTGTGAAAGCTCGGCCGCGTGTATTGGGGTTTGTCTTCTTCTCCAGCACGCATTCTTAAAATGACCCGGTTGGCCACATTCGAAACAAACGCCCGTCCGGAGTGCATTGGGCGCCTTTTGGGCGACGGGGGCGACACTCCTACAATCGTTGGCCGTATAACCACTCCCTTGGCACCGGTGGCAAGTTAACTTACCACATTCACCATAATGACGGTTGCGGCATTTGTTGCAAAATGGTTTGCTACGTTCACCATAATGATGTTTGTGGCACTTGTTTCAAGATGGTAGACTTCCGGCATAGTCTTTCTTGTCGTTGGAGGTGAAAGGCTTCTTGGCGGAGTTGTTGTTGTAGTTGCTCAATTCGGGGGCTTCCCATTTTCTTTTGTTGCCACCCGACTTATCCTCGGCTTTATATGCCGACACCTCAATTTCGTCCACCGTTTTGATCAATTGGCGGGCCATATTCAAAGCCTCTTAGTGATTAGAGGGTTTGGATGACATTACTCCTTGTTTGATGCTCTTAGGAAGACCATCCATGTAAAGCTTAACCCTTAAAGACTCGGTACTCACGAGATTTGGGCACATCAAGGCTAGCTCAGAAAATCGTTGATTATAGGCCTTTAGGTCATTCCCGACCGCTTTTAAAGTTCTTAGCTCGTGTTCAAGCTTGTGGGTCTCTTCGCGCGGGAAGTATTCGGTGATCATCTTTCCTCTTAAGTCGGCCCAAGAGAGAGCGTGGGCTTCGTGGATACCCATCGATTATACATACGTATTCTACCATGTGAGAGCGATACCGGCGAAGGTGTGAGTGGAAAATCTGACCTTGTCTTGGTCCCGACTACCGCTTATGCTAAAGACGGCTTCCGTTTGCTCAAACCATCGGGTGAGCACGACCGATCCCCCGGTTCCATCAAAAGTGTGAGGTTTGCACCCCATGAAGTTCTTATAGGAGCACCCTTCGTTTGAATTACCGGCTCCATTGTTGTTGTTGTTGTGATTGTTGTTATTATTATTGTTGTTGGAAGAGTGACCGGCCATGGCCGCATCCATGACGGTGGCTATCATTCGTTGTAGAGCTTGTTCGGGAGTTTCGGGAGGAGCGCGTCGACGAGCCATTGTTCCTTCAAGACACAAGAATATCGTTGGTTAGTATTCTCAATAATACCAACCGTGATATGGAATAAGGATAAAGAGAAAATTTCCTTAACCCGCCTTAAATTCTTTATGTCATAATGTCGGAACGTCCATGTGAACCACCGTAATATAATCCCGGAAATTATATTACCCTGATTCACATGTGCATTTAACATTATTTCATATAGTCAAGGTGGCGTGTCAATCAAATCAACCACGTGAGATTAAGGTAGAACAAGAGTTAGATGTGAATAAAAGAGTTCGAGTATAAATGCACAAGTAGTCAAGTAATTCCTACTTCAAGTCTATATGCCGGTTGTAGTCTAGATTCACTAATGTACCCTATGACTCGGGGTCGACACCAATGAACTCTAAATCCCTACAACCAACGCTCTGATACCATCTGTAGCGACCCGACAAAATCGTCATTGACGGCGCCGTCTACTTAGGTCCCGTTACGTGGTCATAAGTCCTTAAGATGACGTTTGACCAAAATATGTCGCATTCATTTCAAATGTAAAGGATATTTCAAGTTTACAAAAGTAGTTCAACGACTAGTTACATTACAATGTTTAACGTACAATTGAAACCTAAGCGACACAATTTAAAAGCAAGTCAAAGGGCTCCAAATATGCATGTATACTCGACATCCAAGCAAGTATCAAAAAGAGTACGGAAGCATGTATCATATAGCATTCAGGGACCTGAGAAAACATAGAGAATCTGTCAACGAAAACGTTGGTGAAATCATAGGTTTAGTAAATGAGTATGTAAGTAAAATAAGTTGAACCACAAGTTATAGTATAAGTCGATTTTCCGAATCGTTTGAATTCCATAAGTATTGTTGTTTACCGAGCACCCAATTATCAAAGCTTAACCGTATCATTTACCTCAGCATAAAAGTGTTAGAACATACACCGTACCAGAATATATTTCATTCGCTTAACGGTAGCGAACCGTCCGAATGAGGGTTAGTCAAACCCGTATGGATCCACGCAACATAGTCTCGCTTACACCATCTGATGTAATTAATGATAATTGAATTGAGGGTTTTCGTTCAAACTCGTCCGTATCTTTGTATTCGTATTCATGTTCGACGTATAAAAGTATGAAAGGTATATATACATATGAAATGTATATAAGTATGTAACGTATATGTTTCTCAGCCCACGATTTAAAAATATAAAAGTTGTTGAAAAAGTGGGACTATGATCTCACCTTGAGTGCGAGAGTAAAAAGACACTTCAACAAGTACCGTGCAAAGTACAAACGCTAGTCTTGACCTAAACAATTAGGTTTGTATCAATAACGGTAAACACGATCGGTCAAAGATGTTCAATTAGTCCTATGGCTCGTTACGACTCGATTATATAGCATGTGAATCAAATTGTCAAGTTTCATGGAAGATACAAGTAAAGAATCATGTTAGAAAGATTGCATAATCATCTGGTTAAGTTTGACAAAAAGTCAAACTTGGGTCGGGTCAAAGTCAACGAAAAAGTCAACACGTTCGGGTCGGGTCTCGAACTATTTTCCTGAGCTTAGAAATCATATATGAGCATGTTGGCCAAGTTTCATGTTGATCGGGGGTGCGTAGCATACTTAGAATTAAGCGAAAATTGACATTTTTGGGCAGTCTGCCTCAGATGCGCCGCATCCAAGGCAGATGCGCCGCATCTGTGTCTGGTGCAGCAATTCTGTGGCAGTTTAACACTTAGACGATTTCAACTTCAAACGATCATAACTTTTGACTCGTTAACATTCAAAACACGTATCTTATATCGTTGGAAAGGTAATTTAAAGAGGAATACAACTAAATATATTTCATGAATCAATTCCATCATTAACAACAATGAAAACCTCAATAAATGATCGTTAAATATTCAAAATCTCAGTTTCAAGTTCATAAAACGCATTTCTTGACTCGTGAATCTAATTTACACATACGATATGCCGTTTTGAAGGTAATGAAACATACAATACAACTAATCACTAACTAATAACATTTCATGGCATTCAAAGCATCAAAAGTTCGTTTTAGAGTTCATCAAACCCTAATCAAAATCATGAATTCAACCATTTTGTAAATGAAGCTTTTCTAAATCAACCTACACATCAAAATGAAGCTAATGATGCTAGTAACACATTTAATACATGAACTTTAACATTTAAACAATATTTAATCAACCAAAAGCAAGGATTAAACACACCCATTTCAAATGTTCAAACTAGTTACTCAAAACAACAAATCGAGCAAACAAAACATGTATTCATGTTAGACTTGAGCCATAGACACTAATTAACAACTTTATAAGTCAAAAACATCAAGAACACAAAATCTAGTGATTTTAGAAAGTTACCCAAATGAGATGAAATTGGTATCAAGTTGTAGAGGATGAAGAGAGGATTCCAAATATGTAATTTGTTTTGATGTTAGCCTCCAAAATCGGATTTAGATGATGAATCTTGTTTGAGTTCTTGAGAGAAAATGGAAGTATGAAAAAGAAAGAAAGAGAGAAATGAGAGGAGGAGGTTGAAGGTTTGACTAGTTGACCTAGTCAAATCTTTGGCCTCTTTGCAAGTTTAGTCCCTCTAGTTCGGGTGCGGGTGCGTGAATTAACCAACCGAATTATTTGAATTTCACGAGAGTACGGGAGACGTTATAATCCAATAACGAAATTATTAAGAATGTTAGCTAATTTAGGATACGATTCTAGTTACGAAGGATATTATTAAAATAAAAAGACGGGCATTAAAATAATTTAACGGAAAAATGCGGGATGTTACATGTTACGCATGATTATTACTAACGATTTTCTTGAAAAACTAGGTGTGATTCAAATAGAGGCTTACGTTCACAACAAGCATGCGGAACGAATTGTGGGGCAATCGGAATTCATTACTATGGGTTCGCGTGGTTTGTTGTCCTTTCAAGGAAGAGTGTGGGTGCCTAATGTAGTGACCCGAACTTTTCCATGTTTATATATATTAATTGAGATTGATATTTACATGATTAAATGTTTCCAACATGTTAAGCAATCAAACTTGTTAAGACTTGATTAATTGAAATATGTTTCATATAGACAATTGACCACCCAAGTTGACCGGTGATTCACGAACGTTAAAACTTGTAAAAACTATATGATGACATATATATGAATATATATATATAGTTAACATGATACTATGATAAGTAAACATATCATTAAGTATATTAACAATGAACTACATATGTAAAAACAAGACTACTAACTTAATGATTTTTAAACGAGACATATATGTAACGATTATCGTTGTAAAGACATTTAATGTATATATATCATATTAAGAGATATTCATACATGATAATATCATGATAATATAATAATTTAAAATCTCATTTGATATTATAAACATTGGGTTAACAACATTTAACAAGATCGTTAACCTAAAGGTTTCAAAACAACACTTACATGTAACGACTAACGATGACTTAACGACTCAGTTAAAATGTATATACATGTAGTGTTTTAATATGTATTTATACACTTTTGAAAGACTTCAATACACTTATCAAAATACTTCTACTTAACAAATATGCTTACAATTACATCCTCGTTCAGTTTCATCAACAATTCTACTCGTATGCACCCGTATTCGTATTCGTACAATACACAGCTTTTAGATGTATGTACTATTGGTATATATACTCCAATGATCAGCTCTTAGCAGCCCATGTGAGTTACCTAACATATGTGGGAACCATCATTTTGCAACTAGCATGAAATATCTCATAAAATTACAAAAATATGAGTAATCATTCATGACTTATTTACATGAAAACAAAATTACATATCCTTTATATCTAATCCATACACCAACGACCAAAAACACCTACAAACACTTTCATTCTTCAATTTTCTTCATCTAATTGATCTCTCTCAAGTTCTATCTTCAAGTTCTAAGTGTTCTTCATATATTCTACAAGTTCTAGTTACATAAAATCAAGAATACTTTCAAGTTTGCTAGCTCACTTCCAATCTTGTAAGGTGATCATCCAACCTCAAGAAATCTTTGTTTCTTAAAGTAGGTTATCATTCTAATACAAGGTAATAATCATATTCAAACTTTGGTTCAATTTCTATAACTATAACAATCTTATTTCAAGTGATGATCTTACTTGAACTTGTTTTCGTGTCATGATTCTGCTTCAAGAACTTCGAGCCATCCAAGGATCCGTTGAAGCTAGATCCATTTTTCTCTTTTCCAGTAGGTTTATCCAAGGAACTTAAGGTAGTAATGATGTTCATAACATCATTCAATTCATACATATAAAGCTATCTTATTCGAAGGTTTAAACTTGTAATCACTAGAACATAGTTTAGTTAATTCTAAACTTGTTCGCAAACAAAAGTTAATCCTTTTAACTTGACTTTTAAAATTAACTAAACACATGTTCTATATCTATATGATATGCTAACTTAATGATTTAAAACCTGGAAACACGAAAAACACCGTAAAACCGGATTTACGCCGTCGTAGTAACACCGCGGGCTGTTTTGGGTTAGTTAATTAAAAACTATGATAAACTTTGATTTAAAAGTTGTTATTCTGAGAAAATGATTGTTATTATGAACATGAAACTATATCCAAAAATTATGGTTAAACTCAAAGTGGAAGTATGTTTTCTAAAATGGTCATCTAGACGTCGTTCTTTCGACTGAAATGACTACCTTTACAAAAACGACTTGTAACTTATTTTTCTGACTATAAACCTATACTTTTTCTGTTTATATTCATAAAATAGAGTTCAATATGAAACCATAGCAATTTGATTCACTCAAAACGGATTTAAAATGAAGAAGTTATGGGTAAAACAAGATTGGATAATTTTTCTCATTTTAGCTACGTGAAAATTGGTAACAAATCTATTCCAACCATAACTTAATCAACTTGTATTGTATATTATGTAATCTTGAGATACCATAGACACGTATACAATGTTTCGACCTATCATGTCGACACATCTATATATATTTCGGAACAACCATAGACACTCTATATGTGAATGTTGGAGTTAGCTATACAGGGTTGAGGTTGATTCCAAAATATATATAGTTTGAGTTGTGATCAATACTGAGATACGTATACACTGGGTCGTGGATTGATTCAAGATAATATTTATCGATTTATTTCTGTACATCTAACTGTGGACAACTAGTTGTAGGTTACTAACGAGGACAGCTGACTTAATAAACTTAAAACATCAAAATATATTAAAAGTGTTGTAAATATATTTTGAACATACTTTGATATATATGTATATATTGCTATAGGTTCGTGAATCAACCAGTGGCCAAGTCTTACTTCCCGACGAAGTAAAAATCTGTGAAAGTGAGTTATAGTCCCACTTTTAAAATCTAATATTTTTGGGATGAGAATACATGCAGGTTTTATAAATGATTTACAAAATAGACACAAGTACGTGAAACTACATTCTATGGTTGAATTATCGAAATCGAATATGCCCCTTTTTATTAAGTCTGGTAATCTAAGAATTAGGGAACAGACACCCTAATTAACGCGAATCCTAAAGATAGATCTATTGGGCCTAACAAACCCCATCCAAAGTACCGGATGCTTTAGTACATCGAAATTTATATCATATCCGAAGGGTGTCCCGGAATGATGGGGATATTCTTATATATGCATCTTGTTAATGTCGGTTACCAGGTGTTCACCATATGAATGATTTTTATCTCTATGTATGGGATATGTATTGAAATATGAAATCTTGTGGTCTATTACTATGATTTGATATATATAGGTTAAACCTATAACTCACCAACATTTTTGTTGACGTTTTAAGCATGTTTATTCTCAGGTGATTATTAAGAGCTTCCGCTGTCGCATACTTAAATAAGGACGAGATTTGGAGTCCATGCTTGTATGATATTGTGTAAAAACTGCATTCAAGAAACTTATTTTGTTGTAACATATTTGTATTGTAAACCATTATGTAATGGTCGTGGGTAAACAGGATATTTTAGATTATCATTATTTGATAATCTACGTAAAGCTTTTTAAAACCTTTATCTATGAAATAAAGGTTATGGTTTTTTTTAAAAATGAATGCAGTCTTTGAAAAACGTCTCATATAGAGGTCAAAACCTCGCAACGAAATCAATTAATATGGAACGTTTTTAATCAATAAGAACGGGACATTTCACCTAAGATGGGTGATTATCGACAAGTGCTACTTGATGAAGCACATAATTCAAAGTATTCCATTCATCCGGGTGCAACGAAGATGTATCTTGATTTAAGGAAAGATTATTGGTGGCCGGGCATGAAACGTGATGTTGTAAAGTACGTTGAGCAATGCGTCACGTGTTTGCAAGTTAAAGCCGAACACCAAAGCCGTATGGTAAGTTGCAACCGTTAGAAATCCCTAAATAGAAATGGGAGCACATTACCATGGATTTCATCACAAAGTTACCTAAAACGGCGAGAACCCAATTTGATTCGATTTGGGTGATAGTTGACAGATTGACGAAAAGTGCTTTGTTTCTTCCCATTAAAGAAGCGATATCGTCGGAGACTTTGGCCAAGTTGTTTATCAAGGAAGTCATCTCTCGACACGGAGTTCCTATATCTATCATTTTGGATCGAGATACTCGTTTTACATCTCGGTTTTGGAAAAAGTTTCATGAAGATATGGGTACGCAATTAAAGTTGAGCACGGCGTATCATCCTCAAACAGACGGTCAAACCGAACATACGAATCAAACATTGGAGGATATGTTATGGGCATGTATTATTGATTTTGGTGGTAGTTGGGACGAGCACTTACCTTTGGTGGAATTCTCGTACAATAATAGTTATCATACTAGTATTGGGATTCCACCTTACGAGATGCTTTATGGGCGTAGGTGTCGAACCCCGATTTGTTGGGGTGAAGTGGGACAAAAGGAAATCGGAAGTACCGATTTGATTTTGGAGACGAATAACAAGATTGATATTATTCGGGATCACTTGAAGAAGGCTCAAGATAGGCAAAAGTCGTATGCCGATAAAGGAAGACGAACAATCGAATTTCAAGAAGGGGACATGGTGATGCTTAAGGTTTCGCCATGGAAAGGTATTATTCGATTTCGAAAACGGGGAAAGTTAGCTCCTCGGTTTATTGGGCCATTTAAGGTTTTAGCTCGTATTGGTGAAGTCGCGTATCGTTTGGAATTACCCGAAGAGCTTGCGGGGATTCATAATACTTTCCATGTCTCCCATCTTCGTAAGTGTCTTGCGGATGATTCATCTTGGGTACCATTAGACGAAATTGAGCTAAACAATAAGTTAGAGTATATTGAGGAGCCAATTGCCATACTCGATGAGAAGGTCAAAAGGTTGAGACATAAAGAAGTTAGGACTTTTAAAGTTCAATGGCATCATAGTAAGGGTTCCGAGTTTACTTGGGAGCCCGAAGAGTTTGTGCTGGTTTATCTTCCTTCTTGTCATGCGGCTTGGATCGCGAGGACGCACTCCGATCCAAGTGGGGGAGAGTTGTAAGACCCAAATATTTGTTGTGTACATAAGTGTACATAAGATGCTTGAAGTAGGGGTTCGTTGTACTTTTTAAAATGAAAAAGAAGCTGATCTGGGGGAGTGGCGCGCCGCGCGGCCTTATGGCGCGCCGCGCCATTTGTCTGTGACAGATTCCTTCTTTCTTTTAAATAGATATTTTAAGGGCAATTTGGTAAAATCACTTGGAACCCGAATTTAAAGCCCTAGATCAGTAGTGGAGCCTCATTTACTCCATTTTCCACCTACCTTATCTTCATCCATTCAATTCTAGAGAGAGAGTGATAACCTAGTGTGATAAAACTCATTTTGGAGAAGAAGAAGGAGGATTCTTGCCTAAGCTCAAGTTCTAAAGTTGTTCATCTACTTCCTAGCTACGTTTTGGTGGTATTGGTATGCTCTAATCTTGATTTCTCGATTCAATTTTGTGTAAGGGTTAGATTTAGGGTTTATGGTGAACTTAAAACCCACTTTGTTAGTAAATTGGGTGTTTTGGGTGAATTTGGGTTATGTTGACTCAAAGGTGAGTAACTAGGGTTTTTCAAGTATTAATTGTTGTTAATGAACCTTAAGTAGTTAGTGAATTGCTAGAACACCGATATATATGTAAATGGATGTTAAGTGGGTTAGTGGATGGCCCGAAATGGGTATGTTGACTTTAAATTGGTCAAATGGGTCAAAATGGACCTAAATTAGTTAACGTTTGTGGTTAATGCATAAACCTAGTGTTAAAAGGTGTTTTAAGACCTAACTTGGCTAACGCTAGGGTTTTGGCGAAAGATGACCCAATTTTAGGGTTAAGTGTCCAAATGGGTCAAAATGACCTAGTAGTGGTGAGAGTTGTGAGTTTGACCTACTTGGATGGTTGATTGATTATATGTACATTATAATAGGTGCGTTACCTTGAAGATTCAAGCTTGGTATATTGATTCACCGAAGGCGTAAGGTGAGTGGTGTAGTGACCCGAACTTTTCCATGTTTATATATATTAAATGAAATTGTTATTTACATGATTAAGTGTTTCCAACATGTTAGGCAATCAAACTTGTTAAGACTTGATTAATTGAAATAGGTTTCATATAGACATTTGACCATCCAAGTTGACCGGTGATTCACGAACGTTAAAACTTGTAAAAACTATAAGATGATATATATATATATATATATATATATATATATATATATATATATATATATATATATATATATATATATATATATATAGTTAACATGATATTATGATAAGTAAACATCTCATTAAGTATATTAATAATGAACTACATATGTAAAAACAAGACTACTAACTTAATGATTTTGAAACGAGACATATATGTAACGATTATCGTTGTAATGACATTTAATGTATATATATCATATTAAGATATATTAATACATCATGATATCATGATAATGTAATAATTTAACATCTCATTTGATTTAATAAACAATGGGTTAACAACATTTAACAAGATCGTTAACTTAAAGGTTTCAAATCAACATTTACATGTAACGACTAACGATGACTTAACGACTCAGTTAAAATGTATATACATGTAGTGTTTTAATATGTATTCATACACTTTTGAAAGACTTCAAGACACTTATCCAAAATACTTCTACTTAACAAAAATGCTTACAATTACATCCTCGTTCAATTTCATCAACAATTCTACTCGTATACACCCGTATTCGTACTCGTACAATACACAGCTTTTAGATGTATGTACTATTGGTATATACACTCCAATGATCAGCTCTTAGCAGCCCATGTGAGTCACCTAACACATGTGGGAACCATCATTTGGCAACTAGCATGAAATATCTCATAAAATTACAAAAATATGAGTAATCATTCATGACATATTTACATATAAACAAAATTACACATCCTTTATATCTAATCCATATACCAATGACCAAAAACACCTACAAACACTTTCATTCTTCAATTTTCTTCATCTAATTGATCTCTCTCAAGTTCTATCTTCAATTTCTAAGTGTTCTTCATAAATTCTACAAGTTCTAGTTTCATAAAATCAAGAATACTTCCAAGTTTGCTAGCTTACTTCCAATCTTGTAGAGTGATCATCCAACCTCAAGAAATCTTTCTTATTTACAGTAAGATATCTTTATAATACAAGGTAATACTCATATTAAAACTTTGATTCAATTTCTATAACTATAACAATCTTATTTCGAGTGGAAATCTTCCTTGAACTTGTTTTCGTGTCATGATTCTACTTCAAGAACTTTCAAGCCATCCAAGATCCTTTGAAGCTAGATCATTTCTTGTCACTTCCAGTAGTTTACCTACTAAACTTGAGGTAGTAATGATATTCATAACATCATTCGATTCATACATATAAAACTATCTTATTCGAAGATTTGAACATGTAATCACTAGAACATAGTTTAGTTAATTCTAAACTTGTTCGTAAACAAAAGTTAATCCTTCTAACTTGACTTTTAAAATCAACTTAACACATGTTATATATCTATATGATATGCTAACTTAATGATTTAAAACCTGAAAACACGAAAAACACCGTAAAACCGGATATACGCCGTCGTAGTAACATCGCGGGCTGTTTTGGGTTAGTTAATTAAAAACTATGATAAACTTTGATTTAAAAGTTGTTATTCTGGGAAAATGATTTTTCTTATGAACATGAAACTATATCCAAAAATTATGGTTAAACTTAAAGTGGAAGTATGTTTTCCAATATGGTCATCTAGACGTCGTTCTTTCGACTGAAATGACTACCTTTACAAAAATGACTTTTATCTTATATTTCTGACTATAAACCTATACTCTTTCTGTCTAGATTCATAAAATAGAGTTCAATATGAAACCATAGCAATTTGATTCGCTCAAAACGGATTTAAAACGAATAAGTTATGGGTAAAACAATATTGGATATTTTTTCTTGTTGTAGCTACGTGAAAATTGGTAACAAATCTATATTAATCATATCCTAGCTAACTTATATTGTATTATACATGTATTCTAATATATTATGTAATCTTGGGATACCATAGACACGTATGCAAATGTTTTGACATATCATATCGACCCATGTGTATATATTATTTAGAACAACCATAGACACTCTATATGCAGTAATGTGGGAGTTAGCTATATAGGGTTGAGGTTGATTCCAAAAATATATATACTTTGAGTTGTGATCTAGCCTGAGATGTGTATACACTGGGTCATGGATTGATTCAAGATAATATATATCAATTTTATTTCTGTACATCTAACTTTGGATAACTAGTTGTAGGTTACTAACGAGGACAGCTGACTTAATAAACCTAAAACATCAAAATGTATTAAAAGTGTTGTAAATATATTTTGAACATACTTTGATATATATGTACATATTTGTTATAGGTTCGTGAATCGACCAGTGGCCAAGTCTTACTTCCCGACGAAGTAAAAATCTGTGAAAGTGAGTTATAGTCCCACTTTTAAAATCTGATATTTTGGGATAAGAATACATGCAGTTTTATAAATGTTTTACGAAATAGACACAAGTAATTGAAACTACATTATATGGGTGAATGATCGAAGCCGAATATGCCCCTTTTGCTTGGTAACCTAAGAATTAGTAAACCGATCTACTAATTGACGCGAATCCTAAAGATAGATCTATTGGGCCTAACGAACCCCATCCAAAGTACCGGATGCTTTAGTACTTCGAATTCATTTTTATCATGTCCGAAGGATTTCCCGGAATGATAGGGGATATTCTTATATGCATCTTGTTAATGTCGGTTACCAGGTGTTCACCATATGAATGAATTTTATCTCTATGTATGGAATGTATATTGAAATATGAAATCTTGTGGTCTATTATTATGATTTGATAATATATAGGTTAAACCTATAACTCACCAACATTTTTTTTTGACGTTTTAAGCATGTTTATTCTCAGGTGATTATTAAGAACTTTCGTTGTTGCATACTAAAATAAGGACAAGATTTGGAGTCCATGCTTGTATGATATTATGTAAAAACTGCATTCAAGAAACTTATTTTTGATGTAATATATTCTTATTGTAAACCATTATGTAATGGTCGTGTGTAAACGGTATATTTTAGATTATCATTATTTGATAATCTACGTAATGCTTTTTAAACCTTTATAGATAAAATAAAGGTTATGGTTGTTTTAAAAATGAATGCAGTCTTTGAAAAATGTCTCATATAGAGGTCAAAACCTCGCGACGAAATCAATTAATATGGAACTTTTATAAGCAATATGAACGGGACATTTCAGTTGGTATCAGAGCGTTGGTCTTAGAGAACCAGAAAATTGCATTAGTGTGTCTTACCGAGTTTGTTAGGAGGCATTAGTGAGTCTGGACTTCGACCGTATTTTTCTTCAAAAACAATTGCTTAACATTTTTGTTGTTGGAAACTATATATTATTAATATGTAAATATTATATGATATATTAATCTCTTAACGTGTTTGATATTGTGTGATAGATGTCTACCTCTAGTACAAATCCCATTGATTCACCTAATAATAATGAAGAATCAAATATATTTTGGGAAGATTCACAAATTCCCGAAGAGGAACCGGAAGAAGAGGAACCGGAAGAGGAGGAACCGGAAGAAGAGGAACCAGAAGAGGAGGAATCGGAAGAGGAGGAACCAGAAGAAGAAGAGGTTCCGGAGGAAGAAATATTGATACCTATAGTTAATCGATTAAATAAAAGAAAACCTTCAACCAACGGACCAAAGTTAATAATGGTCAATGGTATTTCCGCCGAGGAAGCAAAATATTGGGAGGATTACCAATTTTTCGATGAATCGGATCCTGATGAGGATTCCGATGATGTTATAGAAATTACCTCGACCCAATTTAATAAAGCGAAAGATAATAATAAGGGAAAAGGTATAAAAATAGAGAAACTCGATTCCAACCCCGATGAACTTTATATGTATCGACAACATCCGTATTTCCTAAAATGTAACAATGACCCGGGAACCTCTAAACCACCAGGTTTTTCTAAACCATTATGGAAAATGACGGCTCGTATTAGAGGAACATCATATATTCCTAGAAAAATAGGAAAATGAACCAAGTCCGAAGAAGAAGAAACCAGTGATTCATGTAATGACCCGGAATTTTCCGACCAAATTATACTTATGAGATTAATATTTACATAAATTAAACCATACCAACATGATAAGCAATCCAAATTGTTGAGACTTGTGTTTTTGAAAAGAGTTTTACACAACGTTTGACCATCCAATATGACCGATGATATCACGAACTATATAACATACAATAATTATACGTTTGTGTATATATATGTATTTATATATATTTAACACGATCTAAGGATGGTTTAACATCTCATTGTGCACTAATGACAATGAGTTATAAGTATATTTTGAAACTACTAACTTAAGTTTTCAAAACGATAACTATACGTAACATTCTTTGATATATACTTATAATCTATAATGCTTATACATGTATCGTATATATAATGTATTTAATCACTTTTTAAGGACTTAAATACATAAAATAATATAAGTATATTCACAAAAGATAGCTATATTTGAATTCTCGTTCCGTTTCCTCAAGATTTCTATACGTATATCTAGGGTATATGTACCCGTATCATACCCAGCTTCTATACGTATTTACTATTGGTATATACACATCAAATCAACATCCTAATCAACATTATTACTGCCCTAGATATGAGGTAACTAGAATTTGTCAAGTAGTATGAATTATTAGTAAGAAAACAAAATTAGGAATCCTTTTCTTTCTTTATAAACTAAAAACGTTTTTATAAATGAACACCATTTGTTCACTCCATTTTCTCATACCTACACCCTCATTTCTCTCTCAAAATACTCCTAACTTCATACTTGATCATCTCCAAGCATTTTCCCCATCATTTAGCTTCAATTACAAGCCTTAAACACCATAAGAAAACTCTTTCAAGAACATATCAAAATAACCACCCATTTGAAGA
Source organism: Rutidosis leptorrhynchoides (assembly GCF_046630445.1). Lineage (NCBI taxonomy): Eukaryota > Viridiplantae > Streptophyta > Magnoliopsida > Asterales > Asteraceae > Rutidosis > Rutidosis leptorrhynchoides. The sequence continues at coordinate 218,088,305 of NC_092343.1, read as the reverse complement.
AGTTTACTTCCAACCTTTTGATCTAACTCCACCACTCTTTGATTCCAAGATTATTTCTTATCTTTTGCAGTAACTTTGTCCAAGTAACTTGAGGTAGTAACCTTGTTCATAATCTTATTCAATTCATATTCATATAGCTATCTTATTTTGTGGTATAAAATTTTAACAACAAGAACATAGTTTGAATGATTTCAAACTTGTTTGCAAACTAAATAGATCCTTCTAACTTGACTTTTAAAACACTTCAAGACCTGTAATATATCATAATGATATGCTAACCTAACAGGATATAACTTGATTTTACAAAGAACATCTTAAAAATTGAATCTACGTCGTCGGAGTGCAACCGGGGGCTGTTTTGGGTTAGATAATTAAAAACCATCTTGAACTTTGAATTAGAAGTTCATGTTCTGGAAAAATGATATTTTTTATGAATATGTTAACACATAAAATTTTTATGGTTTAACTCAAAGTGTAAGTATTTTTAGAAAAATGATCATTAAATGTTGTTTTTATGATGGAAAATGATCACTTTCATAAGTTTCACCAAAGTTTGACCTATAACCTATAATTTCGAATACAAACTAAGGTATTTTCAGTTCATATTCTTAAAATTTGACCCGATCCAAGGAAGTGGCAAGTTGAACAAAAAAAAACGGAGTTGTAATGAAGAAACTACGACTAAAACAAGATTGGGTATCCGAAGCTAGTTTAGCTACGAAAATATTTGGAGAAAAAGTAAATTAATCATATCTTTTCTAATTAATATGATATTTTATATATAATTACTTATGATTTGATTTTATATATTTCAGGACCACCCGTAAACAACACGAGAAGATTAATCATAAGACCTCATGATTGTACGCAACACGTCATTTGACAACACGGTACTTTATGTACGCAACACGTCATTTGACAACATGGTACCATGGGTCGAGATTAATTCTGATCAATACGAATATGATGGGGTCTTTATTTATTTTATTTAAGCAACTAATTGTGGACCACTAACATCGGACTGCTAACTACGGACTAAGAAAAATATTAAAAGTATATATATATGTAACGATTACTTAAAAAGAAAATATGTTGATATATTATATATATGGTTAGGTTCGTGATATCTATCGGAGACCAAGTCGAATTAAATACCTTCAAGGTAAAAGTGAGTTTCATTTGCTCCCTTTTTAATTGCTTTTGCAATATATATTTTTGGGCTGAGAATACATGCGCTGCTTTTATAAATGTTTACAAAATAGACACAAGTACTTAAAAATATATTCTACGTTGAGTTGTACCACTGGCATATTTCCCTGTAGCTTGGTAACTACTATTTACATGGGTATTGTAAACGCGAATCCTGTTGATAGATCTATCGGGCCTGACAACCCCAACCGGACTGGACGACCAGTATTCAACGGTTGCACAGTACTTCGTTTTGGTGACTACACTTGGTACGGTGTAGTGAGATTTCATAATAAAGGGAATATGTGACGTTGATTAAATGTTAAGTATGGTTACCAAGTGCTCAACCACTTAGAATGCTTTACATACACTTGCGAGTGTATTATGTTTATGATTATGAAATCTTGTGGTCTATTAACATATTGAAATGATTGTTATGATAAACCTATGAACTCACCAACCTTTTGGTTGACACTTTAAAGCATGTTTATTCTCAGGTACGAATTAAGTCTTCCGCTGTGCATTTGCTCAATATAAGGACATTACTTGGAGCCGATCATCGCAATGGGACCAAATGTTGATGACTTCGTCCAGGTGGATTAGGATGGGTCCTTTCAGTTGGTATCAGAGCGGTGGTCGTAGCAAACCATGTCTTGTATTAGTGTGTCTAACTAGTAGTTGTTAGGATGCATTAATGAGTCTGGACTTCGACCGTGTCTACATGTCAAAAGTTTTGCTTATCATTTCTAGTCGGAAATCATCTGCTTATCATCCTTAGGAAATTACCTGCTTATCATTCATAAGTCTAGACACGTTTTACTGCATTTACTGCGTTGATAGTGTATAGACGAATTCTTATCTTAGCATATCTGTTATTGCGAACTTTGACTGATATCTTTTCAAAGATTCTCCGTAATTTACGGGATTTTGGTATTATATATACATATGTAAATTATGTATTGAAGAGTACCAAATCTAACTCCTATAATCTATTCCATACCAAAAATTCATTTTCCCCATTATACAAGATGGATTCCGCATCTAGTTCGAATTCTTCAGATTCCGACAGTTATGCCGATATGGATTTCCATTCGGGCTCCGAAAGCAGCGTCACCGGAACGGATCAACCAATTTCCCATCATCTATTCTGGATGAGTTGGGGATGGGTTCGTAATATACTAAATCACTGGAGACAAGAAGAAGGTGATCCATTCCATCCACCAATTTGCCCTCTTGGCGATGAACCTGAAGCACTTACCGGTGAACCTATTCGAAACACCATTTTCTCTCTCATTTCTAGAGTATCTCATCATGATTATATACTATCCCATATTACAAATCTTGTTCATTCGCTCGCTCCGGGCAGAAGTTAACGAACTTCGCACTCGCGTAACGGCTTTGGAGAACATGGTGCGAAGGTTGCAAACACCAGCAGCAGCACCAACAGCATAATCAGCACCACCATCAATAACATCAACAATACCATCATCACCACTAACAAACAACATCCGCATCACACGTCTCGATATCATAATCTGTCCCACAAACATCAACATCATACGCACCATAGATACCAAGGAGTACCAACAATAATGAACGATGAAGTATTGATCCATAACTTCATTGATATTCTGCGAAGAATATGTGGTTTCAAAAAGTTTTAAAGATTTCTTATTCTAGCTCAAACCGAAAAGCAAATGAGATTAATATCATATTAACTCATTAAATTCATGATTTCATCTGAAGAAAATATATATGTATATATGTTTTCATAAAGATTGTAATTAAAAGTTCTTTTGTACAAAATATTAATGGTGAAATTTTTTTTTTAACGGGTAGGTAATACCCGAGGAATAATTAGATTTCATCTTAATAAGTTACATTGTACATTCGTTGAAGCTGATTCAACAGTCATTTACTATCCTACTTACAACCACCGATATACGTATCCGTTCACCACAAAATAACCATTTTCATTCAATTTCATATTTGGATTTTGACTTCCCAGAATCCAACAAGTGGCATATGAAGAAAACATATGACAAAATAAAATCTGTTAGAAACAAACAAATTAACTATGAAAAATTTTGTTAAGAATCCACGCTAACTGTTCCTAGCTAACTAATTACATTTTATTTATCGCAGTTTATTTATCGCAATTTAATTATCGCACTTTTATTTATCGTCATTTAATTTATGTAATTATTTTACGCACTTTAAATATCGGGACACGTATACAATGTTTTGACATATCATATCGACGCATCTATATATATTATTTGGAATCACCATAGACACTCTATATGCAGTAATGATCGAGTTCTCTATACAGGGTTGAGGTTGATTCTACAATAATATATATAGTTTGAGTTGTGATCGAGTCTGAGAGGTATACGGGTCACGACACGTATTAATTAATTCGTATATTATATATTAAACTATATATGAATTATTGGACTGTTACTGTGGACTATCGACTGTGGACTAATGACATTGGACAATTAAAATGAATTAAAATATTGATTATAACATATGAAATTAAACATTTATTCAAGATTGCCACTTGATTTCATCTTAAACCTCATTGTATCTCGACGATTACAATCAGCGTTCAAATCTATCATGAATCTTAAAAACACCTCAATCGAGAGGATAAACCAACCGCACTTCATCTACGGAAGAAAAGATTGATGCATATAGTTATGCACCTGAAAAACCCTCGGAAACTGAGTAAACGTTTGACACGTATCTGTTCTAGTTCCTGTAACAACCCAAACCAACCACCACTAAACCTCGTTAAATTTTAGCTAAAAAATTTTTTTTTGCTGGCAGACTGTTTGCGCGCCGCGCAAAAGCTGGCTGTTGCCGGTTGCCTTTAATGCGAAAAAGATGAGCGACTTCCCGACACATTTAGCCAAAACGCTTTTAACCGTACATTAATATATGTAAAACTAGCACATAACTAAGGTTTGAGCGAGTTTTACAAAGTGGGGCCCACACGTGCCCAAATTGCAACTAAGTGTAAGAATACAAGTTTAATACAAATTAGAGTTTCGATCACAAAAGTTTAATTGCCAAACGACACAACGAGCATGGTGTTTGGGGTTAAACTACCCAAGTCTCGGTCAAACTCCAAGCCAAAACCAAAAGCGCTTCTTAATCATCGAAGCGGGAAACTCAATCCAAGGTAATGCCCTTACCCTTATCCACACACGAACCTATAAAAAGGTAAACAACGAGAGGGTAAGCAAAGCTTAGTGAGCACAATAATTATACATACACATATATAATCTACTTACTTGCATCACTTACACAACATCATACTCGGTTTAACAATTCGACAATCATGCAACAATATTATGCATATACCATAAACCGCAAATCCACAAGTAGCTAATAATACAAAAGCATACGATTCATAAATAAATACTTTCAATACATAACTCACGCAACCTTGGTTAACCAATTCGAACAAGGGAAACGGTACATACAAGACCGTTGGAGTTCATAACATCCGTTAGTGCTACTTAATCAACGCGTAGTCACTAATCCCCCGGGTGATGTCTTAAACAACGCGACTCACTCACCCTTTACAATGTGGCGTCTTAAACAACGCGACGATTCCACATGCCATTCAATACGATGGATGGTGTCTTAAACAACGCGACATCCACTCCATTACATTGTGGTGTCTTAAACAACGCGACATCCACTTCTTTACCATGTGGTGTCTTAAACAACGCGACATCCACTTCTTTACAATGTGGTGTCTTAAGCAACGCGACAATGCCACATTCATACGACACAAATAAATACATTATATACACATACGCATAATTATTCCACTCACCTTATGCCGTCGGTGATTATTAAACCAAGCTTGAATTCCGAGGTAACGTACCTATTTTCACAAGCATATAATCAATCAACTTGGTCTAATCTTACAACCCACACCCTCCTAGGTCATCTTGACCCATTTGGACACTTAACCCTAAATTGGGTCATTTTCACCAAAAACCCTAACGCTTGGCACTCAAGGCCTTTCTACACATTAGATTACTAGGTTTTATCACAAAACACAACCATTTACCAACCTTGGTCCAATTTTGACCCATTTGACTCAATAAAAGTCAATACACCCATTTTGGGTCATTTATACCCAAATCACACCCATTTACTCTTCCTTAAGGTGTTCTAACAAATTATTAGCCAATTAGGGTTTCATGACAACAATTAATACTTTTAAAACCCTAGCTAACCCATTATTGAGCCTACATGACCCAATTTACCCAAGAACACCCAATTTACCCAAAAATGGGTCTTAATGTTCATCTTCACACAAACCCTAACCCATACACAAAATCAAAACAATAAATGGAAGTTAAGGCATACCACAACTATCAAAATGTAGCAAATGACGAGATGAACAACTTTAAAGCTTGCGATTAAACCCGAAACGAACTCCTTCTCCTTCAAAATGAGCTTCCTCTCTCAACAATCAACTCTCTCTCTCTCTAGAGTGAATGGGAGAAGATAAGGTTGGTGTAGTGGGAGTAAATGAGTTCCCAACCAACTGATCTAGGTAATAAATTCGGGTTATAGGTGAATTTACCAATTTGCCCTCGCTTTAAATTAAATAGAACAAGGAATCTGGCAGCTCGATTATGCGCGGCGCGCAGGTACCTGGACAGTAACAGTTTCCCCTTTTTAAATTGTAAAACAAAACCCCAACTTCCGAATCATTTATATTTACATATATACAAGGAATACACGGGTCTTACAGTTCCTTTGACATTGTTATTACCGAAGATCGTTTTGCAATCCCTTTCCAAAGTAGCTAATTTTGTCACAGCTCCAGCAAGTCAACTCCGACTTTTCATCCGAAAAAACTTTATTATAACCGCGATATATATGCGTACTCTTTATTGTTACTGGGGAACCTTTTATATTCCACAATATTACCATCAGCGATTAATCATTCTAAAAACACAATTCTCCTGAAACTACCTCGGTTTGATAACCGATGACCCAGATCAGTTAACTTTGAAAATACTGATGAAGCAGCATGTTGTAGATTATCTTAATGGCCAAAAGTTTGATGATAAAGAAAGGAGTGTTAGGAACGCTCAATAGAAAATTTAGTACCGAAAAGCGTATTATGTGAAAGTATGAAGAAAGTCGTGGACAAATCACAAAGAATAAGTTTGCCTTCAAAGAATCCAAATGATTCTGTGCCTGCTGAAATTATTAGCAAACATCTTATTTCTCATTCTAAACCTTCACAGACAAATCTTATTCATCATCCATTGATATTAGAAATTCTAAGATATTCTCGTATGTTCTATTATAAATATCCTCCATATTTCTGGCAATATTTTCACAACTATTCTTATCTGAGATCATTTATCTCTCCGTAATATCTGCAACATAAAAGAAACTGTGTTAGTTTCTAAATTCTGAAACCTTCGAGTTTAAAATATGAATGTTTTGAAGTAGTGTTGGGAACTGAAGCATGGATTAGTATAATATAATGACACTTGATCAACGTCATTATATTACAGTAAGTCATGCTGAGTTTCTAATGAAGCATGATGATTCACAGTACCGTCATCATGTGCCATTTACACGACTCTTACATTCTATCTAATCTCTAAACATATCAAGAGAATATTTTTCTGGATGACTCGGTCTTCTCCAGGGTATTCTGGTAATTTAACAAATCAAAATCGTTCTATTACCATTTTATTCTTAGAGCATTAGCTATGTTCATTCTGAATTTCATATCTACGAATTCCGGACCATTACTCGCTTGACTCGAAGTCGGGAAGAGAAAACGAAAGCATGAAGCTCCAAAAAATAATGAAGAATATAAACTTCGATAATAACCCCGAAATTACAAACCGTGTATATCGATGCAGATAGCAATATAGAGACACGGGAGAATTAGAAATACTATAAACACAAGAGTATAGTAGAAGTAAATAGATTCTTCTGGTGGTAGATGAAAAAGAAGAATGACAGATATAAAAGTTAGGAGAATATCAAGAATCAGGACTGGATGGAGCATATTGATGAATGCTTTAAAATAAGAATCAAGGGAGAAAGAATAGAAGGTGTGAGTCGTGGAAAATAAGGAAACGAAGGGGTGAATTTATAGTGAAATATCCGACAGAGCAATCGAAACAGATTATTGCATATAATCAAAGAAGATCCTGATTTCCTTAATCACCAAAGAACCAAATCTTATTACGTAAGATTCTCTTTAAATCCCTTAAATCCCGGAAATCAATCATAACTACGTCATCGGTTAAGACGAATATATTTTACTCATCTCACTCTTTTACGATAGTCTCATTTATATTCTTCGCATAATCGAATCGTTTTATCTACATTACTCAATGATGATAAAACTCCATTATCACCTTATATTTGTCATGAAAACCTTCTTATTGTTATCCATAACAACCTCTATCAAATTTCGGGGACGAAATTTCTTTAACGGGTAGGTACTGTAATGACCCGGAATTTTCCGACCAAATTATACTTATGAGATTAATATTTACATAAATTAAACCATACCAACATGATAATCAATCCAAATTGTTGAGACTTGTGTTTTTGAAAAGAGTTTTACACAACGTTTGACCATCCAATATGACCGATGATATCACGAACTATATAACATACGATAATTATACGTTTGTGTATATATATGTATTTATATATATTTCGAATACAAACTAAGGAAATGGCAAGTTGAACCAACAAAAACGGAGTTGTAATGAAGAAACTACGACTAAAACAAGATTGGGTATCCGAAGCTAGTTTAGCTACGAAAATATTTGGAGAAAAAGTAAATTAATCATATCTTTTCTAATTAATATGATATTTTATATATAATTACTTATGATTTGATTTTATATATTTCAGGACCACCCATAAACAACACGAGAAGATTAATCATAAGACCTCATGATTGTACGCAACACGTCATTTGACAACACGGTACTTTATGTACGCAACACGTCATTTGACAACATGGTACCATGGGTCGAGATTAATTCTGATCAATACGAATATGATGGGGTCTTTATTTATTTTATTTAAGCAACTAATTGTGGACCACTAACATCGGACTGCTAACTATGGACTAAGAAAAATATTAAAAGTATATATATATATATATATGTAACGATTACTTAAAAAGAAAATATGTTGATATATTATATATATGGTTAGGTTCGTGATATCTATCGGAGACCAAGTCGAATTAAATACCTTCAAGGCAAAAGTGAGTTTCATTTGCTCCCTTTTTAATTGCTTTTGCAATATATATTTTTGGGCTGAGAATACATGCGCTGCTTTTATAAATGTTTACAAAATAGACACAAGTACTTAAAAATATATTCTACGTTGAGTTGTACCACTGGAATATTTCCCTGTAGCTTGGTAACTACTATTTACATGGGTATTGTAAACGCGAATCCTGTTGATAGATCTATCGGGCCTAACAACCCCAACCGGACTGGACGACCAGTATTCAACGGTTGCACAGTACTTCGTTTTGGTGACTACACTTGGTACGGTATAGTGAGATTTCATAATAAAGGGAATATGCGACGTTGATTAAATGTTAAGTATGGTTACCAAGTGCTCAACCACTTAGAATGCTTTACATACACTTGCGAGTGTATTATGTTTATGATTATGAAATCTTGTGGTCTATTAACATATTGAAATGATTGTTATGATAAACCTATGAACTCACCAACCTTTTGGTTGACACTTTAGAGCATGTTTATTCTCAGGTACGAATTAAGTCTTCAGCTGTGCATTTTCTCAATATAAGGACATTACTTGGAGCCGATCATCACAATGGGACCAAATGTTGATGACTTCGTCCAGGTGGATTAGGACGGGTCCTTTCAATTCAGATTAGAGGGTTGTAATCATGTTGTGTATTATATGTATTGTACTGTGCTTGTACTTTTATGTTCTATGTAAAAATTTGTGATGCCCCGTACAAAACCATCGTGTACGAATCATCAACAACAGGATCATTACAAGTTTAAGTACTATATGCTGTAAAAAAAGAAGTTGCATTCACGATAGAAAGATGACGTCATAATCGATGCCAAATTTTTTACACCAACAGTATGCTTCTACGAATAGCAAGCATGAATAAATGTATGTGACCCTTAGGTCGTTACAAAACATAGTTTCAAATGTATTAAAGTTTGAATGCAAGATAAACAGTTCATGCGGTGATAACACTAAAGCAGCGGGTGTCTACGGCAAGACTAGTACACAGCGGAAGCAGCTAACCTTAAGCACCTGAGAAAAACATGCTTAAAAACATCAACACCAAGGTTGGTGAGCTATAGGTTAAGTATAATAGTATGTAAGGTAGGCCACGAGATTTCAGTGCTACAAAGAGCGTTTCAAAATAGTATGATAAAGTATATGTTAACCGTGGGCACTTGGTAACTAACTTAACGTTTATACCCCCTGAAAGTACACTAGGAAAGTGCGTATGTTTACGAAGTATTAAACACTCGTTATATGCTAGCGCGACTAGACCGAGTGGGGATGTCAAACCCTATGGATCCATATCTAAGATTCGCGTTCACCGGTTCAAAAACCAATGACTAAACGTTACCGAGCTAAAGGGAATGTTTATGCCGTTGTATAACCCACACATATATAAGTTTAAGTACTCGTGCCTAGTATGTAAAACGTAAAATACGCATGTATTCTCAGTTACCAAAATAGTTAAAGTAAAAAGGGAATGCTATAACTCACAATGATAAAGTAGCGGTAAAGTATGACTCGGAAAGTAAGCAAGTAATGAAGGTTGTCCAAAAGGGTCCTCAACCTAAGTCAAATAGTACTAAGTCAGTAACTCATCTGAATAGGTTTAAAAGTATGTAAATAAGGTCTTAAGGGTCATCATCATTCATCATTTAACAAAAGGTGTAAAGTAAGTTTCGTTCATGAAAAGAGTTTAAAACAAAGGCCGAGTTCGGTCAGTCACCACGGCCTCTATACCTACTGAAATAAGGTGAGACCAGTGGCCATATCTCTGTATATGAGTCCTTTAGTTGTGGTAATAATTATAGAAGCAAACTCGTCTTCGTTTGACCATGGCAACGGACTAAGTGCGAGTAGGTCAGAATTTTCAGCACAACGTTAAATGGACATAGTGACGATCGGAGGGCCATAAATCCTAAACCGTAACTCGGATTAAGACGAGTCCTATATGAAAAGTTATCTACTCAAACAGAGCTATGTGAAAATAATAATTAAAGTTGCCCAGGTCATAAGAATCAGACACAGAAACAGTAAAACAGTAGGGTCAGTAGGTTCCGGTGGTTCTTGGTGCTCGATGCTTATCATGGTTCTCATCCTTGATGCATATAGCTTCAAGTGTACAACTCGTTGATGTGTTTGCATCATTTTCACCAAGGTTTAACCATCATAACCCAAGTGTAAGTCTAAGACATGAAGCACAACTCACTTAAGTGTTGCAAGTGTTTTGATGAACCAAAGTTACATCAAAGTCTTAGATTTAACAAATACATGAACTATAAAAGTAATATTGAACTATAAACTTGAAAGTAAACTAACTAAACAAGATCTTAAGATGTAGAACATAGTTCTTAGTTTGATCTTGAAGATCCAAGTGTAACGACCCGCACTTTTTCGATCATACTATACTTATAAGATTAATATTTACATAAATTAAACCTTGCCAACATGATAAGCAATCCAATTTGTCGAGACTTATATTTCCGAAAAGAGTTTTACACAACGTTTGACCGTCTAGTTTGACCGATGATATCACGAACTATACAATATATGATAATTATACGTTTGTGTATATAAATGTATATATACATATTTAACATGATTAATAAATGTTTTAATATCTCATTTTGTATTAATAACAACAAGTTATATGTGTATTTTGAAACTACTAACTTAAGTTTTCAAAACGATAACTATACGTAACGTTATTTGACATAAATACTTAAGACATATAATGTTTATACATATATTGTATAAGTAATGTATTTAATCACTTTTAAAGACTTAAATACATAAAACCATATAAGTGTATTCACAAAAGATAGCTATATTTGAATCCTCATTCCATTTTTCACAAAATTTCTATACGTATACCTAGAGTATTTGTACTCGTATCATACCAAGCTCCTATACGTATTTACTAATAGTAAATACACATCAAAATCACCACCTAACCAGCCATTATTCATGCCATGAGGGCTAGGTAATTGAACTTGGACACAAATAAGGCTAGATACATGAAATCATAACTTGAAATTTTGTCCATGAGGACCCCCATGGTCACGTTTTTTTTTATCTATATGTATCATCATTTTAGTTCATTTCAACTTCAAATCTCTTAGCAAAACACACACTCTTCCATAGCCTTAAAACCCTTAATCAATTCAGCAAAGTTTCCAAGAAGATCTAGCTTCAAAAACCATACTAAAACACCATAAGAAAACCATACAAAAACACTTCAAGAAAACCCTCCAAGAACACCAACTTACTTCCAATCTTTCATCCACTTCTATCACCCTTTTGATTCTAGCTTCTTACTCCTCTTTTACAGCAAACTTATCCAAGGAACTTGAGGTAGAATCTATGTTCATAACCTTATTCAATTCATATATATATAGCTATCTTATTTTGTGGTACAAAAGTTTAACAACAAGAACATAGTTTGAATGTTTTCAAACTTGTTTGCAAACTAAATAGATCCTTCTAACTTAACTTTTAAAATACTTCAAGACATGTAACATAACTTATTTATATGTTAATTTAACAAGGTAAAACTTGGTTTTTCAAAGTATAAGTATTTTTAGAAAAATGGTCATTAAATGATTTTGTTGTAACAAAAATGTTTAACTTCATATGTTTCACTAATGTTTCACTTATGCCGTATGATTTTGAATACAAACCAAGGTATTTACAGTTCATAGTCTTAAAGAAGAACTCGATCCAAGAAGATGGCAATTTGAATCAACGAAAACGGATTTGTAACGAAGAAACTATGACCGAAACAAAATTGGTTATCCTAGATCATTTCAACTACGGGATCAATTGGAAAAAATGATATAAATCACATATTTCTAAGATAACATGATATTTTATATATATGTACTTATAATTCAATTTTATATGGTTCAGGATTACCCGTAAACAACACGAGAAGATTAATCATAAGATCCCATGATTGTACGCAACACGTCATTTGACAACACCGGTACTTTATGTACGCAACACGTCATTTGACAACACCGGTACCATGGGTCAAGATTAATCTCGACCAATACATATACGTTGGGGTTTTATTTATTTCGTTGGGGGTTTTATTTATTGCGGGTATATTAAACATCTAAAAATGAACCATTAAAAATTGAATTACTAACATCGGACTGCTAACTACGGACTAAGGAATTATTCAAAGTATTAAAAGTATAACAAGTATATATTTATAACGTTTGTTTAAAAATGAAAACATATTGATATATTATATATGGATAGGTTCGTGATATCAACCGGAAGACCGAGTCAAATTATTTATATCATCAAGACAAGAGTGAGTATATAGTCCCACTTTTAAACTCTAAATATTTCGGGATGAGAATACATGTATTTTATGTTTTACGATATGGACACAAGTAACTGAAAAATATGTTCTACGTTGAGTTGTACCACTGGCATACTTCCCTGTAGCTTGGTAACTAATATTTACAGCGGTATTGTAAACGCGAATCCTGTTGATAGATCTATCGGGCCTGACAACCCCAACCGGACTGGACGACCAGTATTCAACGGTTGCACAGTACTTCGTTTTGTGACTACACTTGGTACGGTGTAGTAAGATTTCATATTAAAGGGAATATGCGACGTGAAAATGTTAAGTATGGTTATCAAGTGCTCAACCACTTAGAATACTTTTATTAAACTGTTTATATACGAAATCTTGTGGTCTATATATATATTGCTGCCGGCATTAAACCTATATCTCACCAACTTTATGTTGACCGTTTAAAACATGTCTATTCTCAGGTGATTTCTAAAGCTTCCGCTGCATCATGTTGGATCTAACCAGGATCTTGCGTACGCATGTTTGTGTCAAAAATAAAACTGCATATCCGAGATGTTGTATTGTAAAATATGCTAGAAACCGTGTTGTTGTCATCATTTGTAAAGTTTGTAAGTCGAAGATTATCGCTAAACGTTAATCTTCTTTTTATTGTCTTAAGCTTGTAACAAAAATAATGGTTGTGGTTTGTAATGTATAATATATGCAGTTTTTCTTTTAAAAATGTCTCATATAGAGGTCAATACCTCGCAATGAAATCATACGTTATCTAACGCGTTCTTATGGTTAAGGACGGGTTATGACATGTGGTATCAGAGCGTTGGTCTTAGCGAACCAGGTTTGCATTAGTGTGTCTAACCGAGAAGTCGTTAGGATACATTAGTAAAGTCTGGACTTTGACCGGGTCTGATTTTTAAAAAAAAAAACCATTGCTTATCACTGTTGGTTAAAATTTATGTGTAAATATTATGTAAATACTAATGGGTTAGTTGTTGTGTGATAGATGTCGGGCTCGAAACTTATTATCACATTCAGCGACTCCGAATCAGAACCTTCAGATTGTGTTTCAGTCATTAACATATCCGATGACGAAAGTAGTATTTTTGGGGAAGATTCACAATTTCCGGATGAACCAACTATAGAAATATCGGAAAGTGAACCCGAGGAGGAAAGTGAACCCGAAGAGGAAAGTGAACCCGAAGAAGAAAGTGAACCCGAGGAAGAAATACTAGAAATTACGAAAGAAAAATTCGATCAAGGAAAGAAACGAAAAGCGAATGAATTAGAAAATTCAAATCCCGAACTTAGTGAGAATGACGTAGCACCAATTCCACTCAACACTACCACTCCTATCCCCGCTATTCCTATTAGTGCTATCCCCGCATCTAGTTCTTCGGCTCCTCAGCCAAAACGTAGGGAGACAGCTAGGATTCGCGTTGGGGGATTCCCTGGACATAAATGTTTTGGGAAATAGACCAAATGATGCGCTACCGTATTAAACCATGGAATCACATAATGTTTTGTATAATATTATTAGTGTGGTTTGTTTAAAGTTTGATGTAAGCATATGTAAAATAGCGAAGTATGAAATGCAATAATTTTCCATGGTTAAGTATTATTTAGATTGTGGTAATTGATTCTGTACTAAGCTATTAAGTATGAACATTAACGGGTAGGTACTACCCAAGATATAATTATAAAACGCTAATAAGAAGAAAAGGCTTTTATAATAATACCTGGTTCATATTATTAACAAGCTATAAATGTACTATAAATACACACTACATCTATAATATTCCATGTGAATAATTATTTTCTTTCATTGGGAAATGGCGCGATTGAATCGAATGACGGAACAAGAACTCGAGGAACTCATCAACCAGCGAGTGAACGATAGAATGCTATGGGTCGAAGCTGCAAGAGCTGCTGCAGTTAATCCAAATCCTCGTGTAGGATGCTCTTACAAGACTTTCCAAGCTTGCAAACCTTCATCATTCAGTGGAACGGAAGGACCGATCGGTTTAACCCGATGGATAGAAAAGATGGAGACGGTGTTCAAAATCAGTGGTTGTGATGAAAAAGACATGACCAAGTTTGCATCGTGCACTTTACAAGATAGTGCACTCACATGGTGGAAGAATTATGTGAAGGCGGTAGGAGGAGATGTAGCTTATGATACTCCATGGGAAGAATTCAAAGCAATGATAATCACCGAGTATTGTCCAAGGAATGAGGTTATTAAGTTAGAAGATGAGTTACGAAGTTTGAAGGTGGTTGGTACTGAAATCACCAACTACAATCAGCGATTCATGGAATTGGTTTTACTATGTCCTGAATTGGTTCCAACCGAAGCACGGAAGATTGAAATGTACAAAGGTGGTTTGCCCAAAAAGGTCAAGGCAAACGTTACGGCGTCGAAACCTAAGACAATTCATGAAGCTATAACCATGGCGAACGAGTTAATGGATCAGGTCATTCTGGATAAGAAAGCATTCACTACTGAGGTGAAGGTATCGAGTAACAAAAGGAAGTGGAACGGAAATTATGATCGAGGTTACCAACAGCAATCTTTTAAGAAATCAGAAACCCCGAAAGGTGCGGGTAGCGGTTCAGGCTTTGGTTACAAAGGACAAAGTCCTTTATGCAACCGTTGTCACAAACATCACTTTGGTTACTGTAGTGTGTTGTGCACCAAATGCAATCGACAGGGACATCTTGCTGAAGATTGTAAGGCTCTCGTTACAAATGCAAATGGTAACAAGACTCCTGCCACCAACGCAAATAGAACTGCTTTGGCTAACATTACTTGTTTTGGGTGTGGAAAACAAGGTCATTATAAGAGCCAGTGCCCGAATCAGAATGGCGAACCTGCACGTGGAAGAGCGTTTGTTATTAATGCTAGAGAGGCACGAGAAGACCCGGAGCTTGTTACGGGTACGTTTGCCATTAATAACTTATCAGCATCTATTTTATTTGATACTGGCGCCGATAGAAGTTACGTGTGTAGAAATTTTTACACTAAATTGAATTGTTCATCATTACCTCTAGATGCTAAGTACATGATTGAGTTAGCTAATGGTAAACTAATTAAAGCCGATAAAATTTGTCGTGATTGTGAAATAAATCTAGCCGGAGAAACGTTTAAAATCGACTTAATACCCGTAGAATTAGGAGGTTTTGATGTAATAGTCGGCATGGACTGGATGTCCAAAATAGGAGCGGAAGTTGTTTGTGCCAAGAAGGCAATTCGTATTCCTGGTAAGGATAAAATACCGGTGATGATTTATGGAGAGAAGGGTAATTCAAAGCTAAAACTCATTAGCTGTTTGAAAGCCAAGAAGTGTTTAGAAAAGGGATGTTACGCTATTTTAGCACATGTTAATAAGGTCGAAAAGAAAGAAAAGTGTATCAACGACGTGCCTGTGGCAAGAGATTTTCCTGAAGTTTTTCCGGAAGAATTGCCGGGATTACCTCCATTTAGATCGGTAGAATTTCAAATAGATTTAGTACCAGGAGCTGCACCAGTGGCTCGTGCTCCATATAGACTTGCACCGTCCGAACTAAAAGAACTTCAAAGTCAGTTAAAAGAATTACTGGACCGTGGATTCATACGACCGAGTACTTCACCGTGGGGAGCTCCAATTTTGTTTGTTAAGAAGAAAGATGGATCTTTTAGGATGTGTATAGACTATCGTGAATTAAATAAGTTAACTATCAAGAATCGATATCCACTACCGAGAATTGATGACTTATTTGATCAATTGCAAGGATCATGTGTTTATTCAAAAATCGACTTAAGATCGGGCTATCATCAACTACGCGTCAAAGAAGAGGACATTTCGAAAACTGCTTTTCGGACACGTTATGGTCATTACGAATTTTTGGTTATGCCGTTTGGATTGACGAATGCGCCAGCTGTATTTATGGACCTCATGAATCGAGTTTGTAGTCCGTATTTAGATAAGTTTGTTATCGTTTTCATTGATGATATTCTTATCTATTCCAAGAGTGAGCAAGAGCATGAAGAGCATTTAAGGTTGATACTGGAGTTGTTGAGAAAAGAACAACTTTATGCTAAATTTTCTAAGTGTGCTTTCTGGTTGAAAGAAGTGCAATTTCTTGGTCACGTTGTTAATAGCGAAGGAATTCAGGTTGATCCAGCAAAAACTGAAGCTATTGAAAAATGGGAGACTCCTAAGACACCAACGCAGATACGTCAATTTTTGGGTTTAGCCGGTTATTATAGAAGGTTTATTCAAGATTTTTCCCGAATAGCTAAGCCGTTGACAATGTTAACGCAAAAAGGGAAGAAATACGAATGGACCTCGGAGCAGGAGAATGCATTTCAAATATTGAAGAAGAAGTTAACTACGGCGCCTATATTATCGTTACCAGAAGGGAACGATGATTTCGAAATATATTGTGACGCTTCGCGACAAGGTTTTGGTTGTGTTCTTATGCAACGGAAGAAAGTTATTGCATTTGCATCCCGACAATTGAAGATTCACGAGCGGAATTATACGACGCATGATCTAGAACTGGGAGCAGTAGTGTTTGCATTGAAGATGTGGAGACACTATTTGTATGGGGTTAAATTCACTGTGTTTACTGATCATAAAAGCCTTCAACATATTTTTGATCAGAAACAATTGAACATGAGGCAACGTAGGTGGGTCGAGTTAATAAACGACTATGATTGTGAAATTCGTTATCATCCCGGGAAGGCAAACGTGGTGGCTGATGCTTTAAGCAGAAAAGAACGAGAACCAATTTGAGTTAGAGCAATGAACATAAAAATTCGTATGAATCTCAACTCACAAATCAAAGAAGTTCAACGAGAAGCACTCAATGAAGAAAACATAAAGAATGAAATAATGAAAAAGTACGAGAAACAACTTGTTGTACGGGAAGATGGAATTCGGTATTTTGCAAATCGTATTTGGGTACCGAAGTTGGGTGGATTAAGGAAGTTGATATTGAACGAGGCACATAAGACAAGATACTCGATACATCCTGGAGTTGGAAAGATGTATCAAGATCTTAAGACACGTTATTGGTGGCCTAATTTAAAGACCGACGTTGCAACATATGTTGGGGAGTGTTTAACTTGTTCTAAGGTCAAAGCAGAACACCAGAAGCCGTCAGGGTTACTTCAACAACCAGAAATCCCAGAATGGAAATGGGATGGTATTACCATGGATTTTATCACGAAGTTACCAAAGACTGCCTGGGGATACGACACCATTTGGGTGATTGTTGATCGTCTCACCAAGTCTGCACATTTCTTGCCTATAAAGGAAACGGATAGAATGGAGAAACTATTACGATTGTATATAAAGGAAGTTGTTTCAAGGCATGGGATACCTATTTCCATTATATCCGATCGTGATAGTAGATTTACCTCAAAGTTTTGGCAATCACTACAGGAGGCACTAGGAACTCGTTTGGATATGAGTACCGCATATCATCCACAAACCGATGGACAGAGTGAGAGAACGATTCAGACTCTCGAAGACATGCTCAGGGCATGTGTGATCGATTTTGGAAACGGATGGGATAAATATCTACCGTTAGCAGAATTCTCGTATAATAATAGTTATCATGCGAGCATTGGAGCTGCGCCATTCGAAGCATTGTACGGAAGGAAGTGTAGATCTCCTATCTGTTGGAATGAAGTAGGAGATCGACATTTAACTGGTCCCGAAATCATACACGAAACGACCGAGAAGATAGTACAAATCAAGGAGAGATTGAAAACAGCCCGTAGTCGCCAAAAGAGCTACGCCGATGTTCGAAGGAAACCATTAGAGTTTCAGGTCGGGGATATGGTTATGCTAAAGGTGTCACCTTGGAAAGGTGTAATACGTTTCGGCAAAAGGGGTAAACTGAACCCAAGGTACGTAGGCCCGTTCAAGATCATCGAACGCATTGGACCGGTAGCTTATCGACTCGAGTTACCGCAACAACTCACCGGAGTACATAATACCTTTCACGTCTCAAACCTTAAGAAGTGTCTTGCAAAGGAAGACCTCACCATTCCTCTTGAAGAAATCCATGTCGACGAGAAACTACAATTCGTCGAAGAACCAATCGAAATCATGGACCGTGAAGTTAAAAAGCTCAAACAGAGTAATATACCGATTGTTAAGGTTCGTTGGAATGCTAGAAGAGGTCCCGAGTTTACTTGGGAATGCGAGGATCAGATGAAACGAAAGTATCCGCACTTGTTTCTCGATGACGCAAAATAGGTACAATTTTAAAATTTCGGGACGAAATTTATTTAACGGGGAGGTAATGTAACGACCCGCACTTTTTCGATCATACTATACTTATAAGATTAATATTTACATAAATTAAACCTTGCCAACATGATAAGCAATCCAATTTGTCGAGACTTATATTTCCGAAAAGAGTTTTACACAACGTTTGACCGTCTAGTTTGACCGATGATATCACGAACTATACAATATATGATAATTATACGTTTGTGTATATAAATGTATATATACATATTTAACATGATTAATAAATGTTTTAATATCTCATTTTGTATTAATAACAACAAGTTATATGTGTATTTTGAAACTACTAACTTAAGTTTTCAAAACGATAACTATACGTAACGTTATTTGACATAAATACTTAAGACATATAATGTTTATACATATATTGTATAAGTAATGTATTTAATCACTTTTAAAGACTTAAATACATAAAACCATATAAGTGTATTCACAAAAGATAGCTATATTTGAATCCTCATTCCATTTTTCACAAAATTTCTATACGTATACCTAGAGTATTTGTACTCGTATCATACCAAGCTCCTATACGTATTTACTAATAGTAAATACACATCAAAATCACCACCTAACCAGCCATTATTCATGCCATGAGGGCTAGGTAATTGAACTTGGACACAAATAAGGCTAGATACATGAAATCATAACTTGAAATTTTGTCCATGAGGACCCCCATGGTCACGTTTTTTTTTATCTATATGTATCATCATTTTAGTTCATTTCAACTTCAAATATCTTAGCAAAACACACACTCTTCCATAGCCTTAAAACCCTTAATCAATTCAGCAAAGTTTCCAAGAAGATCTAGCTTCAAAAACCATACTAAAACACCATAAGAAAACCATACAAAAACACTTCAAGAAAACCCTCCAAGAACACCAACTTACTTCCAATCTTTCATCCACTTCTATCACCCTTTTGATTCTAGCTTCTTACTCCTCTTTTACAGCAAACTTATCCAAGGAACTTGAGGTAGAATCTATGTTCATAACCTTATTCAATTCATATATATATAGCTATCTTATTTTGTGGTACAAAAGTTTAACAACAAGAACATAGTTTGAATGTTTTCAAACTTGTTTGCAAACTAAATAGATCCTTCTAACTTAACTTTTAAAATACTTCAAGACATGTAACATAACTTATTTATATGTTAATTTAACAAGGTAAAACTTGGTTTTTCAAAGTATAAGTATTTTTAGAAAAATGGTCATTAAATGATTTTGTTGTAACAAAAATGTTTAACTTCATATGTTTCACTAATGTTTCACTTATGCCGTATGATTTTGAATACAAACCAAGGTATTTACAGTTCATAGTCTTAAAGAAGAACTCGATCCAAGAAGATGGCAATTTGAATCAACGAAAACGGATTTGTAACGAAGAAACTATGACCGAAACAAAATTGGTTATCCTAGATCATTTCAACTACGGGATCAATTGGAAAAAATGATATAAATCACATATTTCTAAGATAACATGATATTTTATATATATGTACTTATAATTCAATTTTATATGGTTCAGGATTACCCGTAAACAACACGAGAAGATTAATCATAAGATCCCATGATTGTACGCAACACGTCATTTGACAACACCGGTACTTTATGTACGCAACACGTCATTTGACAACACCGGTACCATGGGTCAAGATTAATCTCGACCAATACATATACGTTGGGGTTTTATTTATTTCGTTGGGGGTTTTATTTATTGCGGGTATATTAAACATCTAAAAATGAACCATTAAAAATTGAATTACTAACATCGGACTGCTAACTACGGACTAAGGAATTATTCAAAGTATTAAAAGTATAACAAGTATATATTTATAACGTTTGTTTAAAAATGAAAACATATTGATATATTATATATGGATAGGTTCGTGATATCAACCGGAAGACCGAGTCAAATTATTTATATCATCAAGACAAGAGTGAGTATATAGTCCCACTTTTAAACTCTAAATATTTCGGGATGAGAATACATGTATTTTATGTTTTACGATATGGACACAAGTAACTGAAAAATATGTTCTACGTTGAGTTGTACCACTGGCATACTTCCCTGTAGCTTGGTAACTAATATTTACAGCGGTATTGTAAACGCGAATCCTGTTGATAGATCTATCGGGCCTGACAACCCCAACCGGACTGGACGACCAGTATTCAACGGTTGCACAGTACTTCGTTTTGTGACTACACTTGGTACGGTGTAGTAAGATTTCATATTAAAGGGAATATGCGACGTGAAAATGTTAAGTATGGTTATCAAGTGCTCAACCACTTAGAATACTTTTATTAAACTGTTTATATACGAAATCTTGTGGTCTATATATATATTGCTGCCGGCATTAAACCTATATCTCACCAACTTTATGTTGACCTTTTAAAACATGTCTATTCTCAGGTGATTTCTAAAGCTTCCGCTGCATCATGTTGGATCTAACCAGGATCTTGCGTACGCATGTTTGTGTCAAAAATAAAACTGCATATCCGAGATGTTGTATTGTAAAATATGCTAGAAACCGTGTTGTTGTCATCATTTGTAAAGTTTGTAAGTCGAAGATTATCGCTAAACGTTAATCTTCTTTTTATTGTCTTAAGCTTGTAACAAAAATAATGGTTGTGGTTTGTAATGTATAATATATGCAGTTTTTCTTTTAAAAATGTCTCATATAGAGGTCAATACCTCGCAATGAAATCATACGTTATCTAACGCGTTCTTATGGTTAAGGACGGGTTATGACACCAAGACTCAAAATTCTAGATCTAACATAAGTGTACAATGTTATAATTAAAGAAAGCTTACTTACATGTTCTTGAACTTTCAAAGTTAACTTTTAGTTCAAGATTAATGAGATCAAGGTTAACTAGTAGCACTTGACCAATAACAATCAACAAACATGAAATTAAAGTGCATAATATGAAGAAATAAACTAAGTAAACAAGTAAATAAGTTCATGGGTTGCATACTTTAAAGATTCAAGCCTAAGTCTTGATCTTTAGAAAGTATACTTTAAAGTTTACTTCATGAACTTCAAGTATGATATACAACCATGAACTTACAATCTTTGAAACAATAAAGGTAGAATCATAAACTAGTGAGTTTATGTTCTTGAGTGTTCTTGTAATACAAGATAAAAGAAGAATGAAACTAGTAAGTTTGATTCTTGAAACTAGTAAAGAACAACAACTACTAGTAAGTAAACAATAATCAAAACAAGTAACAACAAACCAACAAGTAACTTTAACAAGTGAATGATGATGATGTTATTGTGGCTAGGCCACGGTTTTTAGCAAAGAAAAAAAGAAGAAAAAGCTCAAATTGCTTACAAGAATGTAGAGAAATGCTTGAGAGAAAAGAGAGAAAAATGAAAGCAAGTTGAAGTGTGTGTTTTGAATGAGAGAAGTATGAATGAAGTAGTGAAAAAAAAAGAAACAAAACTCCCCTTATTGCCCTCCTTGGCCGACGGTCAACAAGCAAATGAGGAGGGGGGAGTTGCCTACTAGTCTCATGCATGTAAAGGTTACAAAAGTTGGTTAATAAGGGTGTGTTCATGGGGTTAAGGTGTAAGTATCATGTAACAAGTCTTTCCTTTGCTAAGTAAGCTAGTTCTTAACCCTTAATGGACTTGTTGTAACAAAAGGCTCCTAGTTAATTCATTAATATAAGTAGGGTGGGCTTATAAGCCCATTAACACTAATGAAAGCTCAAGTTCTAGTAGTTAACAAATTAATCCAATTAAAGCTCAAGTAATTAACTAGTAACCATAGTTAATTAAAATGATTAATAAATTAATCATGAATGTAAATAATATTCAAAAATATTATTCATGTAATGTACGTGTGTCACATAGACATTTCGAGCAATTAAAAGTCAAGTGCGGGCAATCATGGCAACATGTAAATGTAATAACATACATTCGTTTAATCACAAGTATTAATAATAATAATTATTAATAAATAAACGTTGGAAAATCCAAGGTCGTTACATTTCCCACCTGTTAAAGAAAATTTCATCCCGAAATTTAAGCTGAGGTAGATGGAGGAGTCGGGAAAAGGTGAGGATACTTCTGCATCATTTGATCCTCTCGCTCCCAAGTAAACTCAGGTCCTCGTTTGGCATTCCATCATACCCGGACGATCGGAATCTTGTTACGTTTCAAAGTTTTGATCTCTCGATCCATAATTTCAACAGGTTCTTCCACAAAGTGGAGTTTGTCATCAATTGTAAGTTCCTCAAGTGGTATGATAAGTTCAGGTGCAGCAAGACACTTCTTCAAGTTTGACACGTGGAAGGTAGGGTGAACTGAGCTCAATTGTGCTGGTAGATCCAAACGGTAAGCAACGGTTCCAACACGTTCCAAAACTTCGAAAGGACCAATGTATCGCGGGTTTAACTTTTCACGTTTTCCAAAGCGAATCACACCCTTCCAAGGTGCAACCTTTAACATTACACGGTCACCAATGTTGAATTCAAAGTCTTTACGTTTAAGATCAGCATAACTCTTTTGACGATCGCGGGCAGTGTTAAGTCTAGCTTGAATCTGAGCAATCTTCTCCGACATTTGGTAGACTACCTCGGGTCCGGTGATTTGCTTTTCGCCTACTTCGGCCAAACAAATAGGAGATCGGCACTTACGGCTATACAATGCTTCAAAAGGTGCAGCATTAATGCTCGGGTGATAACTGTTGTTGTAAGAAAATTTGGCAAGTGGCAAATGCCTTTCCCAGGTCTTTCCGAAATCAATGACACATGCACGCAACATGTCTTCCAATGTCTGAATCGTTCGTTCACTTTGCCCGTCAGTCTGAGGGTGATAAGCAGTACTCATGTCAAGATGAGTTCCCATGGCTTCTTGCAAAGAACGCCAAAATCTAGAAGCAAAATGGGGATCGCGATCGGAGATGATCGATAAAGGTACACCATGACGAGATACAACCTCCTTGATGTATAGATGAGCAAGTCTCTCCATTGTATCCGTTTCCTTCATCGCTAGAAAGTGTGCAGATTTGGTAAGGCGGTCAACAATAACCCATATGGTATCGTATCCGCCCACCGTCTTTGGTAGCTTGGTGATGAAATCTATCGTTATCCTTTCCCACTTCCATTGTGGGATTTCCGGTTGTTGAAGTAAACCAGAAGGTCTCTGATGCTCGGCTTTAACCTTCAAGCAAGTCAAACACTTACCAACATAAGTCGCAACGTCTTTCTTAAGATTCGGCCACCAATACTGTTCTTTAAGATCGTGGTACATCTTGCCCGCTCCAGGATGAATCGAATATCTTGATTTGTGTGCTTCATCAAGTATAAGGTTCCGTAGATCTCCATAAAGAGGTACCCAAATTCTTCCGGCATAACATCGGAGTCCAGACTCTCTAACCTCGAATCGAGAGGCAAGTATGTTCAAATGTTCATGAGTTATATTCTCCTTCTTGAGAGCCTCATCTTGGGCTACTCGGATCTGACTGTTGAGGTTCGAATGGATGGTGATGTTCAGAGCCCTAACACGAAGAGGTGCCGTCCTCTCCTTTCGGCTTAAAGTGTCAGCTACAACATTGGCCTTGCCAGGATGATAACGAAGTTCACAATCGTAGTCGTTAAGCGTCTCGATCCATCGACGCTGTCTCATATTCAGTTGCTTCTGATCAAATATGTGCTAGAGGCTCTTGTGGTCGGTGAAAATAGTGCTCTTAGTTCCATACAAATAGTGTCTCCACAATTTGAGCTCAAAGACAATGGCTCCAAGTTCAAGATCGTGAGTAGTGTAGTTCCGCTCGTGAATCTTCAATTGGCGGGAGGCATAGGCAATAACCTTTGATCGTTGCATCAGTACACAACCAAAACCACTTTTCGAAGCATCGCAATAAACAACGAAATCGTCACTGCCTTCGGGAAGCGATAAGATAGGTGATGTGGTTAACTTCTTCTTCAAAGTTTGAAATGCTGATTCGTGTGCGGGTTCGCAAATGAACTTCTTGCCCTTGTGAGTCAGCGCGGTCAAAGGACGCGCAATCAGAGAAAATCCTTCAATGAACCTTCGGTAGTAACCGGCGAGACCTAGGAATTGGCAGATATACGTAGGAGTAGTGGGGGTTTCCCACTTGCTGATAGCTTCAATCTTGGCGGAATCAACTTTGATACCCTGGTCGCTCACAACATGACCCAAAAATTGGACTTCCTTCAGCCAAAATTCACACTTGGAGAATTTGGCGTAAAGTTGCTCTTGTCTCAAGAGTTCAAGTACTAGTCGGAGGTGTTGCTCATGCTCTTCTTCGCTCTTGGAGTAGATGAGGATATCATCTATGAAGACGATAACAAACTTATCCAGGTACGGCTTGCAGACACGATTCATAAGGTCCATGAACACGGCAGGGGTGTTAGTTAAACTGAATGGCATCACGAGAAACTCATAATGACCATAACGGGTTCTGAATGCAGTTTTCATCACATCACTTTCCTTCACCCTCAACTGGTGATAACCGGATCACAAATCGATCTTGGAGTAAACGCTCGATCCTTGAAGTTGATCAAAAAGATCGTCAATGCGGGGAAGAGGATACCGATTCTTGATTGTCAATTTGTTGAGTTCACGGTAGTCGATACACATACGGAAGGATCCATCCTTTTTCTTCACATACAGAACAGGTGCGCCCCAAGGCGAGAAACTTGGTTGGATAAATCCTCGATCAAGTAGTTCTTGTAGTTAGCTCTGTAACTCTTGCATCTCGGAAGGTGCGAGTCTATAAGGTGCGCGAGCTACAGGTGCGGCTCCTGGCACTAAATCGATTTGAAACTCTACTGCTCTTGGCGGCGGTAATCCGGGCAATTCCTCTGGGAAGACATCAAAAAATTCGTTCACAATTCGAACGTTGTTCACGCTCTTCACCTCAGTTTCTACCGTTTTCACATGCACTAGGACAGCAAGACGCCCCTTCTTCATAATCTTTTGTGCTTTTACGCAACTAATGAGGTTCAGCTTCGAGGTACATCTCTCTCCGTAAATGATCAGTGGCTCACTGTCTCCGTGTGGTATACGAAGCGCTTTATCTCCACAGATAATGTCGGCCCTTATCTTGCTCAACCAATCCATACCGACGATCACGTCAAAACTTCCCAATTTGATGGGTATCAAATTGATTTCGAAATCTGCACCAGCTATGTTGATAATAGCTCCTCGACTAATATGGTCAATTTTCTCAAGTTTTCCATTGGTGACCTCGACAAGCATACTCTCTTTTAACGGGACTAACGACCAATTAATCTTATCGCAAAAATGTCTACATATATAACTTCTATCCGCACCAGTATCAAACAAGACAGAAGCTAAAAGATTGTTGATAGTGAATATACCTGTCACCAAGTCGGGATTTTCTCGGGCGTCCCTTGCATTAACGTTGAAAGCTCTACCACGGGGTGGTCCGCCGTCTTTTCGCTTGTTTGGACACGCATTTCTGAAATGGCCCGTCTGCCCGCATTCACAACACTTCTTCGGCCCGTTGGTGTTCGGCTTCCCCGTCATAGTGGTGACCTTGCAGTCCCTTCCAACATGTCCAGTCCGTTGGCACTTCTCACAAACAACATTACAATACCTATTATGGTGCTTGTAACACCTCTTGCATTGTGGTAAGGTTCCCTTGTAGTTCGGGTTTGAGTTGGTGTTCGGATTGGGGTTTCCACCGTTGTTGTTTCCCCTGAAACCCTCATGTCATTTCGCCGGGTTTTGCTCATAGGTCCTTCCCCTGTTGTTATCCCATTTTCGCTTCTCGCTACTACCCGCTTCAGACTTAGTTTTCTCCAGTTCATCGATGGTGATTTGATTCATTAAAGTATGCGCCATGCGCATCGCTTCGAGAACATTCGGTGGCTTGGACGAGGTGACATTTCCCTTGATGGACTTAGGGAGTCCCCAGAAGTATCTCTCCATACGCTTGAATTCCAGGGTGACCATGGTAGGACACATAAGAGCTAACTCAAGAAACCTTCGATTGTAACCATCGAGATCGTTACCAATAGCCTTCAATTGCATAAACTCCATTTCCATCTTTTGTATCTAGGTTCTCGGACAATACTCCTCAATCATGGCACACTTAAATTCTTCCCATGGCATAGCATACGCCTCATCAATGCCTTGTGCCTGTGTCATTGTGTTCCACCATGTGAGCGCGCCGTCAGACAGTGCAAGAAGCAAATTTGGTTTTGCTGTCCTCCGAACAGTTGCTAACTCGAAATACTGATTATAGCTTTTCGAACCATCTAGTGAGACCAACCGGTCCCTCAGTGCCGCTGAAGTTATGTGGTTTACAGCTCTGGAATTCCTTGTAAGTACACCCATTACGAATGGGTTGAATAACCGGTGGTGGTGGCGGTGGCGGTGGAGCTTGGGGTTGCATTTCCGCAATGGTTGCGGCTACCCTTTCGGCAATCATCTCTTCGATTTGGGCGGTGGTAGGTGTTGATCGTCCGTTGGCCATGGTGTTCTAAAATTTTTTTTTGACTCAAGTCAAAATCCAGTATTCAAATAGTAATAATACAGTATATGGTAATCAATATGGAATCAACACATCACATGTTTATTAAATAACGCAATCCAGGTACAAATACCACAGAATCATACAGTAACGTAAATAGAACATCGTGCAAGAATTAAATAACGCAAAGTTCCATTCATTAATAATAAGTTGCATACATCTGTATAAGTTCGTACAATACATAAGTGAAACATAAAACTACAATAGATTACATAATGAAATCTAAATACAAAAGCCCTACGGTGAAGGTGGGTGAAGGATGTGCATGACATGGGCCATCTGGTCCTCTAGCTCAGCAACTCGAGCTCGGAGGATCTCCACCTCCTTTGTCAATTCCTCGACAGTGGGAGATGGTGGGGCAGGCGGTGCAGGTGGTGCCGGTGGTGCAGAGGGTCCGGCTCCAGACGTAGAGGCTGCAAGGCGGTAAGGCTTACAGATGAAGGGATCCGCAGGGTATGGCACAAGCCGCTTACGGGCGGTAACCCTACGACGTCGACCAAATGCGTCAGTGAATGCTCGTCCTCCGTTGATCCCCGAAATAATAAACCTTTGAAGCGATACCGCTTCTTCGGCGGGGTGGAGGGTGGCTGAACAGGTGCATCGGGGTCCTCCTCATCGGAGTCATCATCACTAGAGCCGTCTGTAGATGAATCATCGGATGAAGAATCATCTGAATCAGGCGGTGGTGGCTGCACTGGTGGCTGAACTGGCTCTCCTCGAGCGACCATCATCTGTCTGTACCTAGCGGGTCCGATTGGAATGAGACGTCCATCAGGGGCGCGTCGGCACCAATGGCGATACCGGTTACGGAACGGACCTTCCCCGAACTCCGCGGGAATCACAATCTCACCGGAGCGGGGCTGTGATCCTGAGGGTCCGGGGGCAGATGGAGCTGGAATCTCCGAAGGGTCCTGGGCTCCGCTAGAAGTAACCACTGGGGCAGGCGCCTGGTTGCTAGTCCCGGAAGATGAAGCGCCGGGGTCACTCGTGGGTACCGGGATCGGTGTGTCGGCAGCAGCAGCAGGTGGGGTGGCTGACGAGTCTGAACTTCCCAAAATGATAGCAGGTGGAGTATTCGACATCTGAACAAGGAAAAATAAATTTTTCCATGTCAGTAAGTCATAAAGCAAGCACGTATTAGGCCAACAGTTTAAATCATGTATAACAATAAGTAGCATGGCAATAATAACGAATCATACAGAAATAGCATGCAATCGAAAGCAAGTAATATCATACAGTAGTGAAATCATGTAGTAGCATACGGCATGTAGCAGTAAAAGTAAGCAGCAGCATGCAGTAAGTTCAGCAGAACCACGTAAACTAGCAAGTTGTAGATTAGTCCTATTAGTGAATCCTACTCGGGTCGGTCTTAGACTCACTAATGCAACCTAATTCCCTACAACCAATGATCTGATACCAAATGTGATGCCCCGTATAAAACCATCGTGTACGAATCATCAACAACAGGATCATTACGAGGTTAAGTACTATATGCTGTAAAAAAAGAAGTTGCATTCACGATAGAAAGATGACGTCATAATCGGCGCCAAATGTTTTACACCAACAGTATGCTTCTACGAATAGCAAGCATGAATAAATGTATGTAACCCTTAGGTCATTACAAAACATAGTTTCAAATGTATTAAAGTTTGAATGCAAGATAAACAGTTCATGCGGTGATAACACTAGAGCAGCGGGTGTCTATGGCAAGACTAGTACACAGTGGAAGCAGCTAACCTTAAGCACCTGAGAAAAACATGCTTAAAAACGTCAACACAAAGGTTGGTGAGCTATAGTTTAAGTATAACAGTTGTAAGGTAGGCCACGAGATTTCAGTGCTACAAAGAGCATTTCAAAACAATATGATAAAGTATATGTTAACCGTGGGCACTTGGTAACTAACTTAACGTTTATACCCCCTAAAAGTACACTTGGAAAGTGCGTATGTTTACGAAGTATTAAACACTCGTTATATGCTAGCGCGACTAGCCCGAGTGGGGATGTCAAACCCTATGGATCCATATCTAAGATTCGCGTTCACCGATTCAAAAACCAATGACTAAACGTTACCGAGCTAAAGGGAATGTTTATGCCGTTGTATAACCCACACATATATAATTTTAAGTACTCGTGCCTAGTATGTAAAACGTAAAATGCGCATGTATTCTCAGTTCCCAAAATAGTTAAAGTAAAAAGGGAATGATATAACTCACAATGATAAAGTAGCGGTAAAGTATGACTCGGAAAGTAAGCAAGTAATGAAGGTTGTCCAAACGGGTCATCAACCTAAGTCAAATAGTACTAAGTCAGTAAATCGTCCGAATAGGTTTAAAAGTATGTAAATAAGGTCTTAAGGGTCATCATCATTCATCATTTTGAAGGTTTTTCGTATGCCCGAGAGACATATTAAATTAATGTGGCTAATATGTTTTGATCCAAGTCGGGTCATACCCAATAACAAGCTTACCGACACCTTGTTCGTATTTGATCTTAACGATTGGATCATTGATTAAATACGCGACACTTGAATTTTAAGGAAAAGGTTTTTTAAATAATATTACTTGATATGTTTATATATAAGTTATGGAACAACTTATATAACAAGGATTTAATTATTTATAGGTTAAATAATTGATTAAGTTATGATACATTTTATAAAATTGGTTTTATAAAATATACATAACAAATAATATATATACAAGTTTATAAAATGTATTTTATGAAATCAAGTTTTATAAAAACTGATTTTATAAAATCAGTTTTTTTTTTTATAAAATTATATTATATTATGGCAATGTGAGTGGCATGGGAGTTAGAATAAGCATGCATTTGTTTAATACTTGCTACCCATGCTTAACTAAGACCAAGGGGACTTAGTATTCTACACACACATGCATTCAAACATATCAAAAGAGCTAGAAAACTGCACAAAATTCTGCTGGAGCTGTGCTGAAGGCCGTGGCCTTTTATTGCCAAAAGGGAAGTCTTAATTTGGTTTTTACAAGCTCATTTATAGTGTCATTTAAATCCTAACTAATTACAAAGGTGTTGGGGTTATTGCTTGTGGGTATTTCAAGCTTGAGGCTTCAAGTAAGAAGCTTGTTCATCATCATCTTCTTCATCATCTTGTAGTAACCCTCAACTAGCTTGAGGAGGTAAAACTCTAAACCCACTTGTTGTATGTAAGCATATTATTCAAGACTTGACATATATTTATGGAATTTGTCTTTTAAAATGGTTGTTATATAACATGAACTTTACATGCTTCCGCTTACTTTAATCTTCATAAAATGGGTTTTATGAACTTTGTTAATGTGTAGAACATGTTTGTTTAAAAGATTGTCAAATTCCATCAATGGTATCTAGAGCCAAGGTCTTTGAAATATGCTTCTTGTTTATGACTTTTAAATCCACTAATCTTACAATCTAGTAACATGCATGAAACTAGAATGTAAAAAATTTTGGATTTTGGGTGGGGTTTAATTTTGGCCGAATTTTAGGGGTTTCAAAATGGGTTTGGAACTTCAAGTTTGGTCAAGTTTTGTTGTTAGTTGTTGTTCACAATCAAGCCTTGGCCTTGTGGTTGCATGTGTGTATGATGTGGTTGTTTTATTCATTCTTATGGTTTGTAAAA
Organism: Rutidosis leptorrhynchoides; assembly: GCF_046630445.1. Classification (NCBI taxonomy): domain Eukaryota; kingdom Viridiplantae; phylum Streptophyta; class Magnoliopsida; order Asterales; family Asteraceae; genus Rutidosis; species Rutidosis leptorrhynchoides. The sequence goes on along the minus strand of NC_092343.1, from coordinate 218,057,006 downwards.
TTAATTATTCATTTGGCATGTAATAATTCATTTGGTTATGTAATTTATTTTATATTTGGTATGTAAAGTAGATTAGGTTGTAATTTCAATTTTAGACAAAATGTATTAGGATATATTTTGTAAAATGATGAAGATGATGAAGACTTGAAGAACACATGAAGATGCATTTGGATGCAAGTTTAAGTGGGAGGTTAAAACCTCTTACTTTGTGTTTTAACCCTTAACTGGTGATATTTGTTTTCGGCTAAACAAATCTCCACCAAATTGGCTTGATTGTGAACACATTTGTTTTGCATGCGTGGTTGTTTTATTTCTTGTATGATTGTGGATTGTATGTTTGTATGCTACAAGTTAATCACACAAGTTAACAACAAACTAAAATGACAATTTAATTGGTTAAATTAACATTATTAACAACATGCATATCGACAATTTAAATGGTTAAATTAAAAGTAGCAAAAGGACATTAATAAACGGTTATTAAGAACATGAAAAGGATCGCATATATAAATTGGTTTATATCAAGTAATTGGCTTAATTACAAGACTTGAAAATGGATTTCAAATGAACCATACACTAAATGCATGTTGGTGTATGGCATAAATGTTTTCTTAAACTAGAATTAACGAAAACTTAAAATCCCTTAATCGACAAGGCAAACAAGTTAAACGCCATCCTTTTGTGTGACACTTGAAAATATTAGGGAACTCATAATGGGATAAAGGTCACCTAACCGTTGTGAGCAAACTAATATGATTGAGGTAAATTTCGCACACTTGTGGGATAAAGGTCACCTAACCACTTGGATGTTAAATTTACACGTTTACGCAAGTAGGACAACTTGATTTGGGAATCATGAACTTAGGGTCACCGAAGCATGATGAACAAATAGGCGTTGATGGGATGAATATGCCATGCAAAAGGATTGCATGATCCCATAATTTAGAAGTTGCAAAAGGTTTGCAATTGTCATGTAAATGACTACCTAGCTAAATCAAATAACGGGATAAAGGTCACCTAACCGAAATTTGATTTACCGTTGGATTCTAATATTTAATGAATCAATTAATTATAAAAGGGTATTGTTTATTAAATTTAAAATCAATACTTAAATGAACTTTGTTAATTTTGTAGATGGCCACCAATAACAACAACATGCAAAATGCACCACTTAACCTAAACAACCTATCGTTAAGGTCTCTCCTCGAGAAAGACAAACTCAACCATACGAACTTTATGGATTGGTTCCGTAATCTTAGGATTGTCCTCAAACTTGAGGATAAAGCGTATGTGTTGGAGGACCCTATTCTCGACCAACCGGATGAGGAAGATCTAGAGGGCATGGCTTATTATGACAAGTATTGCGCCGATTCGGTGCAAGTCGCTTGCCTAATGCTTGGCACTATGATACCCGAACTCCAAAAGGATTTCGAACATCATAGTGCATATGACATGATTACGCAATTGAAGGAGATGTTCCTTCAACAAGCACATGTCGAGCGCTTCGAAACGGTTCGAGCGCTACATGCATGTCGTATGGATGACACCCAATCCGTATCCTCTTATGTCCTCAAAATGAAAAGCCTCATTGATCGCGCAAACCGTCTTAATCTCAACATATCTAATGAGCTAGCCACCGATCTTATCCTAAACTCCTTGTCAAAGAGGTTTGACCAATTTGTAATTAATTACAATATGAATGGGATGGATAAGACCATTGGTGAACTTCATGGCATGTTAAGGACGACCGAAACTAGCATGGGTAAGAGGGCTTCACCCGTGCTAATGATCAATGATGGTGGGTCCAAAGGTAACAACACCTCTAAGCCAAAGGCGGCTAAGAGGAAAGGACCCACCCATCAAGGCAAGGGAAAGGGGAGGATGGTTACCCCAACCAAAAACAAGAACAAGAAGCAAAAGGTTGCCGGACAAGCAAACCCCAAGGAAGACCCGTGCTTCGGTTTCGGTGAAGTGGGTCACTGGAAACGCAATTGCCCGGTCTACCTTAAGGAGTTGAAGGAAAAGAGGGATGCGGGGCAATCCTCAGGTAACATATATATGGTATATATAGAGCTTAGTATTACTTCATCTAATACATGGGTATTAGACACTGGATGTGGAACTCACATTTGCAATTATTTGCAGGGGTTCAAAGGAAGTAGCAAGCAAACGGGAACATCAAGTCTCTTTATGGGTAATGGAGCCAAAGTGCAAGTGAAGGCTCAAGGAGACTTTGTATTAAAGCTTCCAAGTGGTTTGGAACTTATTTTGAACAATGTTTTGTATGCACCGGATTTATGTCGAAACATTATTTCAGTTTCCCGTTTAAAACAATGTGGTTTTTATCTTAATTTTGTTAATAATGATATCCATGTTTATTTAGATAATGTATTCTATTTTAAGGCTTCGCCTTCAAATGGAATTTATGAATTGGTTCATGATGATACATCATCTAGTAGCTCAATATACCATACTAGCACCAAGAAACTCAAAAGGGATTTGAGTGATTCCTACTTATGGCATTGTCGCCTTGGTCACATAAACAAGAACCGAATGCATACACTTCAAAAGAATGGACTCTTGAAATCAAATGAGATGGACTCGTTTGATGTGTGTGAATCTTGTTTACAAGGCAAAATGACTAAAGCACCTTTCAAAGGGACCTATGAAAGGGCTAAGGACTTATTGGGATTAATACATCCGGATGTATGTGGACCCTTTAAGCCCATAGCTAGGAATGGTGAAAGATACTTCGTTACTTTCATTGATGACTTCAGTCGTTTTGGATATGTCTACTTGTTAAGACATAAGGACGAAACTTTTGAAGCATTCAAAGAATATCAATGCGAAGTACAAAATCAACTCAATAAGACAATCAAGGTACTTCGTACCGATAGAGGAGGTGAATACCTAAGCGATGCCTTCCAAGATCATCTTAGAAGTTGTGGGATTATCTCACAACTCACTCCTCCTGGAACACCCCAACTAAATGGAGTTTCCGAAAGGAGGAACCGAACCCTAATGGATATGGTTCGATCTATGATGGCTAGAAGCTCGTTACCTCTATCATTTTGGGGTTATTGTCTATGCTCCGCGGCTCGTATTTTAAATATGGCCCCAACCAAGAAAGTGGAACGAACACCTCATGAGATGTGGTTTGGAAAACCTCCATCTCTATCATACTTAAAGGTATGGGGATGTGAAGCTTACCCTAAGCGTTACGTCCCTAATAAGTTGAATGCTCGATCCACGAAGTGTATCTTCATAGGATATCCCAAGAATGATATGGGATATTATTTCTATGATCCATCCGAGCAGAATGTATTTGTTGCTCGGAAGGCAGAATTCCTTGAAACTAAGTTCCTAATGGAAGGAAATAGTGAAAGGAAGATAGATCTTGAGGAGGTTCAAGATCAAGTAGATGATACACAATTGGTTGACACTAGCACTCAACATGAAAATGTTGAGAATGATCAAATGGATGATCAAAATACACAAGACGTTCGCAGATCTGGTAGGATTAGTAATCCTCCTGAGAGATATGGGTTTCTCATGGATGGTTGCTATGTGGTTGATTTGGATGAACCAATAAACTACCAAGATGCTTTATCAAGGATTGATAAAGATAAATGGCAGGAAGCCATGAACACTGAGATGCAATCCATGTATGACAACCAAGTTTGGGAACTTGTTACACAACCTGCTGGCTCAAGGCTAGTTGATTGTAAATGGCTTTTCAAAATGAAAACTGACATACATGGAAACTTGGATACATATAAAGCTAGACTTGTAGCAAAAGGTTTCACTCAAACTCAAGGGGTTGACTATGATGAAACTTTTTTGCCTGTGGCAATGCTAAAGTCTATTAGGATATTACTTGCCATTGCTGCTCATTATGATTATGAAATATGGCAAATGGATGTCAAGACCGCTTTCCTAAATGGACATCTTGAGGAAGATGTCTATATGGTTCAGCCTGAGGGTTTTGTTGATCCGAAATATCCTAAAAAGGTATGCAAGTTAAAGAAGTCAATCTACGGATTGAAACAAGCATCTAGAATGTGGAATCATCGTTTTAATGAGGAGGCCAAGAAATTTGGCTTCATTAAAAATGGTGATGAAGCTTGTGTATACAAGAAAGCTCGTGGGAGCACTATCATGTTCCTTGTACTATATGTGGATGATATATTGTTATTTGGAAAAGATATTCCGGCAATGAAAGGTGTTAAAACTTGGTAAAGCAAATGCTTCTCCATTAAAAATCTTGGAGAAGCACAATACGTTTTGGGGATTGGGATCTACAGGGATAGATCCAAGAAACTGATAGGTTTAAATCAAAGTGCATACATTGAAAAGATCTTGAAAAGGTTCAAGATGGAGAACTCTAAGAAAGGTTTGGTACCTATTCAAAAGGGAACACTTCTCAGTTCATCTCAGTGCCCCACCACGAAAGATGAACAGGAGAGAATGAAGAAAGTCCCATATGCTTCTGCCATTGGGTCAATCATGTATGCAATGATATGCACTAGACCGGATGTGTCATGCGCTCTTAGCCTGACAAGTAGATACCAGAATAACCCAGGAAACAGTCATTGGATTGCTGTTAAAAGTATATTGAAATACCTTAGGAGGACTAAGGATATGTTTCTGATATATGGGTCTGGTGAGGAGGAACTCGCTGTAAAAGGTTACGTGGATGCGAGTTTCCAAACTGATCGTGATGATTCTCGATCACAATCCGGTTATGTCTTCACATTAAATGGAGGTGCGGTCTCTTGGAAGAGTTCAAAACAGGATGTTGTTGCTCTATCCACTACAGAGTCGGAGTACATCGCCGCATCATTGGCAGCTCAGGAAGCTGCATGGATGAAGAAATTCATCGACGACTTAGGAGTAGTCCCTTCCATTCAGGACCCTCTTGAGATCTTTTGTGACAACGAGGGTGCGATTGCTCAAATCAAGGAACCTCGTGCTCATCAAAAGACCCGTCACATTGAGCGGAGATTCAACTACATAAGGGATGAAGTTGAAAAGGGAAAGATATGTATTCGCAAAGTTCACACAGATCTTAATATAGCGGATCCTCTCACGAAGCTCTTACATGGATCAAAACATGCAGGACATGTTTGTGCATTAGGGCTTCGATATTCTAGTGATTGGTCATGATCTGTTTTAAGTATTGTAACGGAACGAAATTGTTCAAACTCATTAATATAATTATGGTTTAATTTATTTTGAGTTAAGTTCCTATTTTGCATATTTTATCCATGAATAAGCAATTATTCTAAATTCCTTAGTTGATCACATTTGTGGGAACAAGTGTGAGGTTTAGACTATTATGAACTTGGATTGGTATACATTCACGGACTGAATGTGGGGCAAGGTTGCAACCAAGGTTCATAGATATTTGTGGGATACAAATATTGGAAGACCCGCCCTCAAGATTTACTAAATGGAGCCTTTGTGGTTGATCACATGTAGTCTTGAGTAAAGGAGAATATCATTGTATCCTCTGACCTGAGATACATATTGGGTTCGGATATTTACCAAGTATTGTGCCTTGATTCGTTCCTTCGCTATTCTGAAATATGGTAGTTCATAAGGAAGAGCTCAGGTATAATACAAGGTATATATTTAGGACGTATGTAGTCAAGATGGAATTTGTCCCTCTTATTCGTTGAGAGTCAGATGTCTAAGGCCTGATAAAGTTAAATCTAGAAGAGAGTGATCACTCTGTGTCTCTTGGATTTAACATGACATCTAGGATGAAAGGATATAATGAAAAGATTCACCTATTCATATTCGAGATGGGAACTCGAAAGGGATGATGTTATTGAATGGCACAAAGTCATAACATATTAGGGGTGATGGACGGTCGTTAGGTGGTATCCGTCACTTGCATTAATTTCTTATGTTTCTCGTGCAAGTGGGAGATTGAAGGTTTTTCGTATGCCCGAGAGACATATTAAATTAATGTGGCTAATATGTTTTGATCCAAGTCGGGTCATACCCAATAACAAGCTTACCGACACCTTGTTCGTATTTGATCTTAACGATTGGATCATTGATTAAATACGCGACACTTGAATTTTAAGGAAAAGGTTTCTTACTTGATATGTTTATATATAAGTTATGGAACAACTTATATAACAAGGATTTAATTATTTATAGGTTAAATAATTGATTAAGTTATGATACATTTTATAAAATTGGTTTTATAAAATATACATAACAAATAATATATATACAAGTTTATAAAATGTATTTTATGAAATCAAGTTTTATAAAAACTGATTTTATAAAATCAGTTTTTTTTATAAAAGTATATTATATTATGGCAATGTGAGTGGCATGGGAGTTAGAATAAGCATGCATTTGTTTAATACTTGCTATCCATGCTTAACTAAGACCAAGGGGACTTAGTATTCTACACACACATGCATTCAAACATATCAAAAGAGCTAGAAAACTGCACAAAATTCTGCTGGAGCTGTGCTGAAGGCCGTGGCCTTTTATTGCCAAAAGGGAAGTCTTAATTTGGTTTTTACAAGCTTATTTATAGTGTTATTTAAATCCTAACTAATTACAAAGGTGTTGGGGTTATTGCTTGTGGGTATTCCAAGCTTGAGGCTTCAAGTAAGAAGCTTGTTCATCATCATCTTCTTCATCATCTTGTAGTAACCCTCAACTAGCTTGAGGAGGTAAAACTCTAAACCCACTTGTTGTATGTAAGCATATTATTCAAGACTTGACATATATTTATGGAATTTGTCTTTTAAAATGGTTGTTATATAACATGAACTTTACATGCTTCCGCTTACTTTAATCTTCATAAAATGGGTTTTTTGAACTTTGTTAATGTGTAGAACATGTTTGTTTAAAAGATTGTCAAATTCCATCACATTTAACAAAAGGTGTAAAGTAAGTTTCGTTCATGAAAAGAGTTTAAAACAAAGGCTGAGTTCGGTCAGTCACCACGGCCTCTATACCTACTGAAATAAGGTGAGACCAGTGGCCATGGCTCCGTATGTGAGTCCTTTGGTTGTGGTGAAAATTACAGAAGTAAACTCGTCTTTGTTTGACCGTGGCAACGGTCTAAGTGCGAGTAGGTCAGAATTTTCAACACAACGTTAAATGGACATTGTGACGATCGGAGGGCCATAAATCCTAAACCTTAACTCGGATTAAGACGAGTACTATATGAAAAGTTATCTACTCGAACAGAGCTATCTGAAAATAATAATTATAGTACCCCAGGTCGTACGGGTCAGAGACAGAAACAGTAAAACACTAGGGTCAGTAGGTTCCGGTGATTCTTGGTGCTCGATGCTTATCATGGTTCTCATCCTTGATGCATATAGCTTCAAGTGTACAATTCATTGATGTGTTTGCATCATTTTCACCAAGGTTTGACCATCATAACCCAAGTGTAAGTCTAAAACATGAAGCACAACTCACTTAAGTGTTGCAAGTGTTTTGATGAACCAAAGTTACATCAAAGTCTTAGATTTAACACATACATGAACTATAAAAGTAATATTGAACTATAAACTTGAAAGTAAACTAACTAAACAAGATCTTAAGATGTAGAACATAGTTCTTAGTTTGATCTTGAAGATCCAAGACTCAAAAGTCTAGATCTAACATAAGTGTACAAAGTTATAATTAAAGAAAGCTTACTTACATGTTCTTGAACTTTCAAAGTTAACTTTTAGTTCAAGATTAATGAGATCAAGGTTAACTAGTAGCACTTGACCAATAACAACAAACAAACATGAAATTAAAGTGCATAATATGAAGAAATAAACTAAGTAAACAAGTAAATAAGTTCATGGGTTGCATACTTTAAAGATTCAAGCCTAAGTCTTGATCTTTAGAAAGTAAACTTTAAAGTTTACTTCATGAACTTCAAGTATGATATACAACCATGAACTTACAATCTTTGAAACAATAAAGGTAGAATCATAAACTAGTGAGTTTATGTTCTTGAGTGTTCATGTAATACAAGATAAAAGAAGAATGAAACTAGTAAGTTTGATTCTTGAAACTAGTAAAGAACAACAACTACTAGTAAGTAAACAATAATCAAAACAAGTAACAACAAACCAACAAGTAACTTTAACAAGTGAATGATGATGATGTTATTGTGGCTAGGCCACGGTTTTTAGCAAAGAAAAAAAGAAGAAAAAGCTCAAATTGCTTACAAGAATGTAGAGAAATGCTTGAGAAAAAAGAGAGAAAAATGAAAGCAAGTTGAAGTGTGTGTCAACAAGCAAATGAGGAGGGGGAATTGCCTACTAGTCTCATGCATGTAAAGGTTACAAAAGTTGGTTAATAAGGGTGTGTTCATGGGGATAAGGTGTAAGTATCATGTAACACGTCTTTCCTTTGCTAACTAAGCTAGTTCTTAACCCTTAATGGACTTGTTGTAACAAAAGGCTCCTAGTTAATCCATTAATATAAGTAGGGTGGGCTTATAAGCCCATTAACACTAATGAAAGCCCAAGTTCTAGTAGTTAACAAATTAATCCAATTAAAGCCCAAGTAATTAACTAGTAACCATAGTTAATTTAAATGATTAATAAATTAATCATGAATGTAAATAATATTCATAAATATTATTCGTGTAATGTACGTGTGTCACAGAGACATTTCGGGCAATTAAAAGTCAAGTGCGGGCAATCATGGCAACATGTAAATGTAATAATATACATTCGTTTAATCACAAGTATTATTAATAATAATTATTAATAAATAAACGTTGGAAAATCCAAGGTCGTTACAAAATTGCTTGTATTGTTTGTTAATTATCTTTTACGAATCTAATCCTTGTCTATTTTACAGTATAAAAACAAAATGGAGGTTAAGGGTAGACGACCGAATATTTTAGAAGACCTACCAGAGGATATGATTGAGGAAATCTTGTCTAGAGTCGGTCAAAATTCATCAGCACATTTAGTTATGGCGAAATTAACTTGTTAAACATTTGAAAGACTTTCCGGAAATGCCTTAGTTTATAAAAGGCTTTCCTTTGATAGGTGGGGTATATCACATTGGGGAGACCGTAAGTTATGCAGTGTTTTCTTTAAAGCATTAAATGCGGGGAACCCAAATGCAATTTTACGCTACGGGTTAAGAACCTATTTTGACTCAACATATCCCAACATAGGATTTTGTGAATTAGAAAGAGCTTCTAACATGCAACATAAAGAAGCATGTTATACTTACGGGTTAGTGATGTTCACTTCTTACCAAACTGAGAAAAAGAACATCGGATTGCAGCTTTTAAATAAAACTTTCCCACAAGTGACGAATTCAGTAGTTGGGGTGAGAAACAAGGTTTTTAGATTATTACGGGGCTGTTGGACATTACGAAACCCTCGTCCTTTTGACGACATTACAACATGCTGCCTAGCCAATGGTCATAACGGTTATTTTTCACAAGACCAAGGATGGGAAGTCGTCTTAGTAAAACCAGAATGCATGACTTGTTTCTGGACTTATTAATTACATGTCTTTATTTCCTTTGCTGAACAACTTGCGTATTAATTAGATTTATCTTCAAAACTGTCCTGTATCAAAGTGTACTATATTTCATGTTATATGTAATATAACGAAGTTGTAAGTTTGAAGAATATTTATATGTGATATATTATTATAATCAGTTTTTCATATGGAATTTTAGTAGTTGAATTGTATATTAGCTACTAAGTATGAACTTAACGGGTAGGTATTACCCAAATTTAAACTTATAAAATGCTAATATGAAGAAAAAGCTTTTATAAATGAGTTCATATTATGCTACGAAATACTATTGACTACTCTTAATATTCTATATGATTAACTCGATTCAGTTGTCTATTTTGAAGGAAATGGCACCGACTACTTGACACACCATGAATATGAACGAAGAGGAATTTCGTACCTTTCTTGCTGCAAACATAGCCACAGTACAGGTTGCGCTACATACCAACAATAACGCTGAATCTAGCAATGCAGCTAACGGCGCAAGAAATCGTGTAGGATGCACCTACAAAGAATTCACTGCCTGCAAACCTTTGGAATTTGATGGAACCGAAGGACCAATTGGATTGAAACGGTGGACCGAGAAAGTCGAATCGGTGTTTGCCATAAGTAAGTGTACTGAAGAGGACAAAGTTAAGCACGCTACGCATACCTTCACAGGTACTGCGTTAACGTGGTGGAACACCTATCTTGAACAGGTAGGACAAAATGCTGCTTACGCACTACCGTGGTCGGCATTCAAGCAATTGATGAACGAGCAGTACCGTCCTAGAAACGAAGTCAATAAACTCAAGGCAGAACTTAGAGAGTTACGAACACAAGGGTTCGACGTTACCACATATGAACGAAGATTCACAGAGTTGTGCCTATTGTGTCCGGGAGCATTCGAAGATGAAGAAGAGAAGATCGACGCGTTTGTAAAAGGGTTACCAGTAAGGATTCAAGAAGATGTGAGTTCACACGAGCCCGCTTCTATACAGAAGGCAAGTCGAATGGCTCATAAACTCATAAATCAGATTGAGGGAAGAATTAAAGAGCAGGTGGCCGAAGAAGCCAACACGAAACAACTCAAGAAGAAGTAGTAGGAAAACGGTGACAAGAGTCACCAGTACAACAACAACAACAACAACAATTACAACCACAATCGCAACAACTATCCCAACAACCGCATCAACAATCGCAACAATAACCGCAATCTTAACAATAACTACAACAAACATCCCAACAACAACAACAACAACTACAACAACCGTTTCAACAACAATAACAATCCCAACAACAACCTCAATAACAACAACGGTAACAAAATCCAAAAACAGCCATGTCATAGGTGTGAAGAAAATCATCAGGGGTTTTGCATAACATTTTGCAATAGGTGTAAAAGAAATGGTCATAGCGCGATAAAGTGTGAGGTCTACGGACCAAAGTTTAACAGAACTAAAGGAATAAATAATGCCGGAACAAGTAATGCCGAAATGAATAGTGTCGGAGCAAGTAATACCAACGTTGTTTGTTATAAATGTGGAAAACCGGGCCACATTATTAGAAATTTCCCGAATCAATACTAATGGGCAGGGCCGTGGAAGAGTTTTCAATATTAATGCGGCAGAAGTACAGGAAGACCCGGAGCTTGTTACGGGTACGTTCTTATTGACGATAAATCTGCTTATGTTTTATTTGATTCGGGTGCGGATAGAAGCTATATGAGTAGAGAATTTTGTGCTAAATTAAGTTGCCCATTGGCGCCTTTGGATAGTAAATTTTTACTCGAATTAGCAAATGGTAAATTAATTTCAGCAGATAATATATGTCGGAATTGAGAAATTAAACTGGTTAGTGAAACATTTAAGATTGACTTGATACCAGTAGAGTTAGGGAGTTTTGATGTGATAATCGGTATGGATTGGTTGAGAGAAGTGAAAGCAGAGATCGTTTGTTACAAAAATGCAATTCTCATTATACGAGAAAAAGGAAAACCCTTAATGGTGTACGGAGAAAAGAGCAACGCGAAGTTAAATCTTATTAGTAACCTGAAGGCACAAAAACTAATAAGAAAAGGTTGCTATGCTGTGCTAGCACATGTCGAGAAAGTCAATTCCAAAGAAAAGAACATCAATGATATTCCCGTCGCAAAAGAATTTCCCGATGTATTTTCGAAAGAATTACCGGGACTACCTCCACACCGATCCGTTGAATTTTAAATAGACCTTGTACCGGGAGCTGCACCAATAGCTCGTGCTCCATACAGACTCGCACCTAGCAAAATGAAGGAACTTCAGAGCCAATTACAAGAACTTCTAGAGCGTGGTTTCATTCAACCAAGCACATCACCGTGGGGAGCTCCTGTTTTGTTTGTCAAGAAGAAAGATGGTACATTCAGGTTGTGTATCGACTACCGAGAGTTGAACAAACTTACCATCAAGAACCGCTACCCACTACCGAGAATCGACGACTTATTTGATCAACTACAAGGCTCATCTGTTTATTCGAAGATCGATTTACGTTATGGATATCATCAAATGCGGGTGAAGGAGGATGATATTCCAAAGATTGCTTTTAGGACGCGTTACGGTCATTACGAGTTTATGGTTATGCCGTTTGGATTGACTAACGCACCAGCTGTGTTCATGGACCTCATGAACCGAGTGTGTGGGCCATATCTTGACAAGTTTGTCATTGTTTTCATCGATGACATACTTATTTACTCGAAGAATGATCAAGAGCACGAAGAACATTTGAGAAAAGTGCTAGAGCTGCGGAGAAAAGAAAAACTGTATGCTAAGTTTTCAAAGTGTGCATTTTGGTTGGAAGAAGTTCAATTCCTCTGTCACATAGTGAACAAAGAAGGTATTCAGGTGGATCCAGCAAAGATCAAAACCGTTGAAAAGTGGGAAACCCCGAAAACTCCGAAACAATTACGCCAGTTTTTAGGACTAGCGGGTTACTACAGAAGGTTCATCCAAGATTTTTCCATAATAGCAAAACCCTTGACTGCATTAACGCATAAAGGGAAGAAATTTGAATGGAAAGATGAACAAGAGAAAGCGTTTCAATTGTTAAAGAAAAAGTTAACTACGGCACCTATATTGTCATTACCTGAAGGGAATGATGATTTTGTGATATATTGTGACACCTCAAAGCAAGGTTTCGGTTGTGTATTAATGCAACGAATGAAAGTAATTGCTTATGCGTCTAGACAATTGAAGATTCACGAACAGAATTATACGACGCATGATTTGGAATTAGGCGCGGTTATTTTTGCATTAAAGACTTGGAGGCACTACTTATATGGGGTCAAAAGTATTATATATACCGACCACAAAAGTCTTCAACACATATTTAATCAGAAACAACTGAATATGAGGCAGTGTAGGTGGATTGAATTGTTGAATGATTACGACTTTGAGATTCGTTACCACCCGGGAAAGGCAAATGTGGTAGCTGACGCCTTGAGCAGGAAGGACAGAGAACCCATTAGAGTAAAATCTATGAATATAATGATTCACAATAACCTTACTACTCAAATAAAGGAGGCGCAACAAGGATTTTTAAAAGAGGGAGATTTAAAGGATGAAATACCCAAAGGATCGGAGAAGCATCTTAATATTCGGGAAGACGGAACCCGGTATAGGGCTGAAAGGATTTGGGTACCAAAATTTGGAGATGTGAGAGAAATGGTACTTAGAGAAGCTCATAAAACCAGATACTTAATACATCCTGGAACGGGGAAGATGTACAAGGATCTCAAGAAATATTTTTGGTGGCCGGGTATGAAAGCCGATGTTGCTAAATACGTAGGAAAATGTTTGACGTGTTCTAAGGTCAAAGGTGAGCATCAGAAACCATCAGGTCTACTTCAACAACCCGAAATCCCGGAATAGAAATGGGAAAACATTACCATGGATTTCATCACTAAATTGCCAAGGACTGCAAATGGTTTTGATACTATTTGGGTAATAGTTGATCGTCTCACCAAATCAGCACACTTCCTGCCAATAAGAAAAGATGACAAGATGGAGAAGTTAGCACGACTGTATTTGAAGGAAGTCGTCTCCAGACATGGAATACCAGTCTCTATTATCTCTGATAGGGATGGCAGATTTATTTCAAGATTCTGGCAGACATTACAGCAAGCATTAGGAACTCGTCTAGACATGAGTACTGCCTATCATCCACAAACTGATGGGTAGAGCGAAAGGACGATACAAATGCTTGAAGACATGCTACGAGCATGTGTTATTGATTTCAAAAACAGTTGGGATCGACATCTACCATTAGCAGAATTTTCCTACAACAACAGCTACCATTCAAGCATTGAGATGGCGCCATTTGAAGCACTTTATGGTAGAAAGTGCAGGTCTCCAATTTGTTGGAGTGAAGTGGGGGATAGACAGATTATGGGTCCGTAGATAATACAAGAAACTACCAAGAAGATCATCCAAATTCAACAACGGTTGAAAACCGCCCAAAGTCGACAAAAGAGCTACACCGACATTAAAAGAAAAGATATAGAATTTGAAATTGGATAGATGGTCATGCTTAAGGTTGCACCTTGGAAAGGCATGGTTCGATTTGGTAAACGAGGTAAATTATATCCAAGGTATATTGGACCATTCAAGATTATTGATCGTGTCGGACCAGTAGCTTACCGACTTGAGTTACCTCAACAACTCGCGGCATATATGTAGCGATTATCGTTGTAACGACATTTAATGTATATATATCATATTAAGATATATTAATACATCATGATATCATGATAATGTAATAATTTAACATCTCATTTGATTTAATAAACAATGGGTTTACAACATTTAACAAGATCGTTAACTTAAAGGTTTCAAATCAACATTTACATGTAACGACTAACGATGACTTAATGACTCAGTTAAAATGTATATACATGTAGTGTTTTAATATGTATTCGTACACTTTTTAAAGACTTCAAGACACTTATCAAAATACTTCTACTTAACAAAAATGCTTACAATTACATCCTCGTTCAGTTTCATCAACAATTCTACTCGTATACACCCGTATTCGTACTCGTACAATACACAGCTTTTAGATGTATGTACTATTGGTATATACACTCCAATGATCAGCTATTAGCAGCCCATGTGAGTCACCTAACACATGTGGGAACCATCATTTGGCAACTAGCATGAAATATCTCATAAAATTACAAAAATATGAATAATCATTCATGACTTATTTACATATAAACAAAATTACACATCCTTTATATCTAATCCATATACCAACGACCAAACACACCTATAAACACCTTCATTCTTTAATTTTCTTCATCTAATTAATATCTCTCAAGTTCTATCTTCAAGTTCTAAGTGTTCTTCATAAATTCTACAAGTTCTAGTTTCATAAAATCAAGAATACTTCCAAGTTTGCTAGCTTACTTCCAATCTTGTAGAGTGATCATCCAACCGCAAGAAATCTTTCTTATTTACAGTAAGATATCTTTCTAATACAAGGTAATACTCATATTCAAATTTGATTCAATTTCTATAACTATAACAATCTTATTTCGAGTGAAAATCTTACTTGAACTTGTTTTCGTGTCATAATTCTACTTCAAGAACTTTCAAGCCATCCAAGATCCTTTGAAGCTAGATCATTTCTTGTCACTTCCAGTAGGTTTACCTACTAAACTTGAGGTAGTAATGATGTTCATAACATCATTCGATTCATACATATAAAACTATCTTATTCGAAGATTTGAACATGTAATCACTAGAACATAGTTTAGTTAATTCTAAACTTGTTCGTAAACAAAAGTTAATCCTTCTAACTTGACTTTTAAAATCAACTTAACACATGTTCTATATCTATATGATATGCTAACTTAATGATTTAAAACCTGAAAACACGAAAAACATCGTAAAACCGGATATACGCCGTCGTAGTAACACCGCGGACCGTTTTGGGTTAGTTGATTAAAAACTATGATAAAATTTGATTTAAAAGTTGTTATTCTGGAAAAATGATTTTTCTTATGAACAAGAAACTATATCCAACAATTATGGTTAAACTCAAAGTGGAAGTATGTTTTCCATAATGGTCATCTAGACGTCGTTCTTTCGACTGAAATGACTACCTTTACAAAAAGGACTTGTAACTTATAAAATAGAGTTCAATATGAAACCATAGCAATTTGATTCGCTCAAAACGGATTTAAAACGAATAAGTTATGGGTAAAACAAGATTGGATATTTTTTCTTGTTGTAGCTACGTGAAAATTGGTAACAAATCTATATTAATCATATCCCAGCTAACTTATATTATATTATACATGTATTCTAATATATTATGTAATCTTGGGATACCATAGACACGTATGCAAATGTTTTGACATATCATATCGACCCATGTGTATATATTATTTGGAACAACCATAGACACTCTATATGCAGTAATGTGGGAGTTAGCTATACAGGGTTGAGGTTGATTCCAAAAATATATATACTTTGAGTTGTGATCTAGCCTGAGACGTGTATACACTGGGTCGTGGATTGATTCAAGATAATATATATCAATTTTTTTTCTGTACATCTAACTTTGGACAACTAGTTGTAGGTTACTAACGAGGACAGCTGACTTAATAAACTTAAAACATTAAAATGTATTAAAAGTGTTGTAAATATATTTTGAACATACTTTGATATATATGTACATATTTGTTATAGGTTCGTGAATCGACCAGTGGCCAAGTCTTACTTCCCGGCGAAGTAAAAATCTGTGAAAGTGAATTATAGTCCCACTTTTAAAATCTAATATTTTGGGATGAGAATACATGCAGTTTTATAAATATTTTATGAAATAGACACAAGTAATTGAAACTACATTATATGGGTTAATGATCGAAGCCAAATATGCCCCTTTTGCTTGGTAACCTAAGAATTAGTAAACCAATCTACTAATTGACGCGAATCCTAAAGATAGATCTATTGGGCCTAACGAACCCCATCCAAAGTACCGGATGCTTTAGTACTTCGAATTCATTTTTATCATGTCTGAAGGATTTCCTGGAATGATAGGGGATATTCTTATATGCATCTTGTTAATGTCGGTTACCAGGTGTTCACCATATGAATGAATTTTATCTCTATGTATGAGATGTATATTGAAATATGAAATCTTGTGGTCTATTATTATGATTTGATAATATATAGGTTAAACCTATAACTCACCAACATTTTTGTTGACGTTTTAAGCATGTTTATTCTCAGGTGATTATTAAGAGCTTCCGCTGTTGCATACTAAAATAAGGACAACATTTGGAGTCCATGCTTATATGATATTATGTAAAAACTGCATTCAAGAAACTTATTTTTGATGTAATATATTCTTATTGTAAACCATTATGTAATGGTCGTGTATAAATGGTATATTTTTGATTATCATTATTTGATAATGTACGTAATACTTTTTAAACCTTTATAGATAAAATAAAGGTTATGGTTGTTTTAAAAATGAATGCAGTCTTTGAAAAACGTCTCATATAGAGGTCAAAACCTCGTGACGAAATCAATTAATATGGAACGTTTATAAGCAATATGAACGGGACATTTCAAGTGGAATAAGTATACATGTGCGTATATGATGTGTTTACTTGTAGAAATGGAAATGTGTTGTCCAAGTTAGTGATATATGCGTTGTACACTAACGGTTTTAAGAACGGATATATGTTGTCCAATTTAGTGTTATATGTGTTGTACACTAATGATTTATGAATGGATATGTGTTGTTCGATTTAGTGTTATATGTGTTGTACACTAACGATTTTATAAACGGATATGTGTTATCCATGTGATGACCCGGGAATTTCTGACCAAATTTAAACTTAATCTTAGTATGATTTCGACACGATAAGCAAAGTCTATATAGTTGTATCTCAAAATTTTTGAACTGTTCGATATATTCAGTTAATCTTTGACCATTCCCGACGATTCACGAACAATTGTGTGTAAATAAATATGTAAAAATATTTATATATAATTATATATATAATTAAAAATAAATATAAATGTACAGATATTATATTAAAATAATAAAGTACGCTTAATCAATTGAAATTAAAAATGTAAAATAATAATTAGAAAAATAAAGATACCATTACAGTGAATATATATAAATATATATAAGATATTATATGAATCTATATATATATATATATATATATATATATATATATATATATATATATCTTAATAGTAATTATTATAGGGTAATATTTATAAAATATATAAATATTAAATATTCAAGAGATGTATTCATATAATAAATGACATAATTATTAAATATTATATAATTAACAAATTTAATTACAAGTTTAAGTATAATTGTTATATTATTATCATTAATACTAAATCAGTATTACCAATATTATTATGTAATGCATAATTATGAAATTTGATACATTTGATTTGTTATATCATTATTATTGTTAACATTATTGTTATCATTGTTAATATTATTATAACCGGTAGTAAAATTATAATTGTAGTTATTATGATTAATTTTAGTATTAATATTTGATATTATCAATACCATTATTATAAAGGATTATTATTATTATAAATAATTATCATTATTATTATAGTAATACAATTTATTATTAATATCATTAAAAATATTATAATTAGTATATTCTTTTATTATTTTTATTATTCAGTATTATTAAAAATATAATTATTACTATTAATAAAATTATTAATTATTAATTATTTATATTAGAATATAGACATGGAGATTGTACGATTTGGTTACACATATCCATCAAACTGTGTAAAGCTTTGTTTCTGTCCCTTAAAGTGATTCCCAGAAGAGTGTAATTAAACACAAACAACCAAATTCAGTTAACTTTTGACATCTAAACAATTCCTTTTATTATTTATTTATTTATTTATTTATTTTTCTTTTCTGACTAATTCAAAGTTATCAACTGCTATAAACTCGATAACTTCCAGTGCTAATGATACCAGTCGAGCTTCCACTATCAACTCAATTACACATACTTTTCTTACAGCTTTTAATTTGGTAAAATTTCCTCAAAAACATGAAGAACATGAATAAACACCCTGTACGGGTATTATTTTTGCAAACATTCGAATTCGAAACGGTTTTAAAAATCTAAGAATGCTGTGATGCTAGAAATCTTTCAAGTAAACTACCTGCAAAGTTCCAAGGTCCAATCTTCATTATCGAGTTTAAATTTTGAAAGTCAAACTTTATTTTCAAAAGTCAAACAAGATGTTCTTGATTAAATTCGCGTTCGTTGTTACGTTTTGAGTTTAATTGATAATGGAGAAAGTTTTTAGGAAGGAATTGAAACATAATTTGTTTTATAATCTTTGACTAATTCTTAGCCTTTTCGAAAAATCAAATTTTTTTTTTTTAAAACATAGCAGCGACGGCATTCTGCATATATTTTTTTTTATATTTTTTTTCGATTTCAAATACCTCATTTAATCATAAGTTGATTATGTCTGATTAGTTTGCAAGTCCTAACACAAATTATACGAGTTATGGGTTGAGTTAATCAATACGGTCGATGCATTTGAAGAAGATGAAGAGGGAGTATATATCAGAATAGTTCAGGGTTAAATATATTCGGTTTCAATATTAAAACAGAAAATGGGCTTCAGCTCAATGGTTTAGAGAGTGGTTGGGTGTGGGAGAGGTCGGGGGTTCGAGACTCGGTGGAGGCATTTCTTTTTATTCCGAATTTTGGAGGTAGTTTCATTTTTTTATTTTTTTGTTTATTCTTACCATTATTGTTATTACTAATATTATTATTATTATTTGTATTGTTAATATGATTATTATTCTTATTATTATTACACTTATCATTGTGTATGAGAGTCATTATTATTATTATTAAGTATTATGAGAAATTAATCTTTAATATTATGATTACTAATGTAAGTATGATGATATAATCTTTCATTTATTAGGATTATAAATACATGTACGAATATTATTATTGTTATTATCACTAACAGTCGTATCATCATTATTATTATTATTAGAATGAGGATTATTATTATTATTATTATTATTATTATTATTATTATTATTATTATTATTATTATTATTATTATTATTATTATTATTATTATTAATATTATTATTATTATTATTATTAATATTATTATTATTATTATTAATATGAAAATAATATGAGTTATCATCTTTTTCATTAATATTAGTATTAATATCACTTTTGTAATTATTAGTATAATTATTATTAATATAAGTATTACTATTATTATTATGATTAGGATTACAAATTGATGTTATAAAGCTTTTGTTATTAGTTTAGAAATTTAACGTGGAAAATTTGAATATGATTAAAATAAGTATTGTTATTAATATTATCACGAATAATGAAATTTCTATAATAATTATTATTATTAAGTATTATGTATTACTATAAAAACTTTTATTTTCATTATCATTATTAATAAACTTTTCATTTAATCAAAATTATGGTTATTGTCATAAGGGATATTATTAAAACTAACATTAATAGTGTGATCTATATGATTATCATTAAAATAGTTACGATTATGAAAATATAAGTATTAATGATGTTCTTAAAGTTATAAGTATAAAAATATAGATTTTTATATACAAAAATATATTATATAATTTAACTATATTAAAATCTATATATATATATATATATATATATATATATATATATATATATATATATATATATATATATATATATATATATATATATATTAAATGGAAATATATAAATACATAATACAACTTATAAAGTATTAACATAACAGATATATTCTAAATAATAAATGGATTTATTCGATTACGAGTATATATTTTAATAAATATACAAATGATATAGGTTCATGAATCCGAGGCCAACCCTGCATTGTTCAGCTGTTCAAGATAGTTACATGTATTTTTACTACAAAATACATTAAGTGAGTTTCATTATTCCCTTTTTAAATGCTTTTGCAATATATATTTTTGGGACTGAGAATACATGCGCTGCTTTTATAAATGTTTTACGGAATAGACACAAGTAATCGAAACTACATTATATGGTTGAATTATCGAAATCGAATATACCCCTTTTTATTAAGTCTGGTAAT
The DNA here is from genome assembly GCF_046630445.1 of Rutidosis leptorrhynchoides. NCBI lineage: Eukaryota > Viridiplantae > Streptophyta > Magnoliopsida > Asterales > Asteraceae > Rutidosis > Rutidosis leptorrhynchoides. The sequence goes on along the minus strand of NC_092343.1, from coordinate 218,036,337 downwards.
CTAAGAATTAGGGAACAGACACCCTAATTGACGCGAACTCTAAAGATAGATCTATCGGGCCCAACAAGCCCCATCTAAAGTACCGGATGCTTTAGTACTTCGAAATTTATATCATGTCCGAAGGAGGATCCTGGAATGGTGGGGATATTCTTATATGCATATTGTGAATGTCGGTTACCAGGTGTTCAATCCATATGAATGATATTTTTGTCTCTATGCATGGGACGTATGTTTATGAAAAATGGAAATATGAAATCTTGTGGTCTATTAAAATTATGAAATGATTATTTATGTTAAACTAATGAACTCACCAACCTTTTGGTTGACACTTTAAAGCATGTTTATTCTCAGGTATGAAAGAAATCTTCCGCTGTGCATTTGCTCATATTAGAGACATTACTTGGAGTCATTCATGACATATTTCAAAAGACGTTGCATTCGAGTCGTCGAGTTCATCAAGATTATTATTAAGTCAATTATAGTTAGATATATTATGAAATGGTATGCATGCCGTCAACTTTTGATGTAATGAAAGATTGTCTTTTCAAAACAAATGCAATGTTTGTAAAATGTATCATATAGAGGTTAAGTACCTCGCGATGTAATCAACTGTTGTGAATCGTTTATAATTGATATGGACTTTGTCCGGATGGATTAGGACGGGTCCTTTCAGTTGGTATCAGAGTGGTGGTCTTAGCGAACTAGGTCTGCATTAGTGTGTCTAACTGATAAGTCGTTAGGATGCTTTAGTAAGTCTGGACTTCGACCTGGTCCGCATGTCAAGAAGTTTTGCTTATCATTTTGTGTCGAAAATTATCTGCTTATCATTCTTAGTCTAGACACGTCTTGCTGCATTGATTGCATGAATAGTGTATAGACAAGATTCATATCTTAGCGTATCTGTTACTGTAAACCTTACCTGGCGTATCCCGTAGATTCCTCCGTAATCTACAAAACCTTTTGTTCTATATATGTGGATATTCTATGTAATTAAGAATACCATCCGTTAGCCAGAAAATAATTTCATATTTAAAAATTCTTTATTCAATCGTACGAAATGGAATTCGTCATTAGTTCAAGTCACTCGGATTCCGAAATGGAATCCCACTCAAGCTCTGAAAGCAGTGTAACCGGAATGGATCAATCAATCAGTCGTCATCTATTCTGGATGAATTGGGGATGGGTTCGTAGCCTCCTCAATCATTGGAGACAAGAAGAAGGTGATCCTTTCCATCCGCCACATTGCTCTATTGGCGAAGAACCTGAAGCACTTACCGGTGAACCTATTCGAAACACCATCTTTTCTCTCATTTCCAGAGTATCTCGCCATGATTATATACTATACCAAATTCTAGATTATATTTATCCGCTAGTTCGAACCGAAAATCACCCCGGTGTAATAGAAGAAGTCAACGAGCTTCACGCTCGGGTAGTGGCTTTAGAGAATATGGTGCGAAGGTTACAAACACCAGCAGCAGCACCAGCAGCATAACCAGTTCCACCACCAATGTCAACAGTACCATCACCACCACCAACATCAACATCCGCATCCCACACCTCAACATCTAAATCTATACCTCGAACATCAACGTCATACGCACCATGGATACCAAGGAGTACCAACAACAACAACATTATCACACCTCGCAATCTATACCTCAAGCATAATCATCGTTCTACGAATCGTTTTACGAATCATTCTACATAAACTATCTTCGTCCTTCATGGTGATTATGTAATCTCTAATATTTTAGAGATTATGTACTCTAGTTTTAGCCGTAAATCTGATGAGTTTAATATCACATTGACTCATTAAATCCATAATTGCGTCTGAAGAAAATATATATGTATATATGTTTTCATAAAGATTGTAATTAAAATTTTTATTGTACAAACTGTTAATGGTGAAAATATTTTAACGGGTAGGTAATACCCAAGGAATATTTAGATTTCGCATTAATAAGTTACAATGTACATTCTTCAAATCTGATTCAACAGTCATTTACTATCCTACTTGCAACCACAGCTATACGAATCCGTTCATCACAGAATAACCATTTTCATTCAATTTCATATTTGGATTTTGACCTATCAGAATCCGACAAGTGGCATAATGAAGAAAACATTGGATAAAATAAAATTTGTTAGAAACAAACAAATTAACTATGATAAATTTTGTTAATAATCCACGCTAACAAAATCCTAGCTAACTGTTCCTAGCTAACTGATTACATTTTATTTATCGCAATTTATTTTATCGCAATTTACATTCTCGCAATGTTATTTATCGTCATTAAATTTCTGTTATTTACTTTACGCATTTAAATTATCGTCATTTAATTTCTGTTATTTATTTTACGCACTTTAAATATCGGGACATGTATACAAGGTTTTGACATATCATATCGACGCATCTATATATATTATTTGGAATCACCATAGACACTCTATATGCAGTAATGATCGAGTTCTCTATACAGGATTGAGGTTGATTCTACAATAATATATATAGTTTGAGTTGTGATCGAGTCTGAGATGTATACGGGTCACGACATGTATTAATTAATTCGAATATTATATATTAAACTATATATGAATGATTGCACCGTCAACTGTGGACTATCGACTATGGACTGCCAACATTGAACAATTAAAAAGAATTAAAATACTGATTATAACATATGAAACTAAACAATTCTTCAAGTTTGCCACTCGATTTCATTTTAAACCTCATTTGTATCTGGACGATTACAATCTGCATTCCAATCTTTCATAATTCTTGAAAACACCTCAATCGATAGGATGAATCAATCGCACTTTATCTACGGAAGGAAAGATTTATGTATATAGTTATGCACATGAGAAACTCTCGGCAACTGAGTAAAAGTTTAACCCGTAGCCGCGTTAGATCCTTGGGCATTTATTAGCAAAAATAATTTTGCGATCTCTTTTCAAAGTAGCCAATTTTGTCACAGCTCCAGCAAGTCAATTTCGACTTTTCATTCGAAGTAGCCCTACTATAATCCTGATATATATACGATTACCCTTTTGATACTGGAGAATTCTTTTATATTTCACCATATTACCAGCAGGCGTACCAGCAACCTCGTTGCTTCTTGGCTTAAATCTCTCTGACAAATCATGATATTTATTCATTGAAACCCTATCATATACTCATCCGCATCTTGTAACGAGAACTGCCATACCAATTATCGGGAATCAGCAATCAGTACTTTGAAAACTCACATCATATCTACATCAACAGTTATATGTATGAAATTTATCTCTTAGAATTATGATCTCTCATTCTGAAATTCTGAAAAGCACTCAGTCACAAATCAATACTATGAATGTTGAAAAAGTTTAATGAAGCAGCAGAAACTGTAGGCAATCGTAAACGATCTTAGTCGTCGGAAGTTTGATGATAAAGAATAGTATGTTGGAAAAGCTCAGAAACGTTGGAACTGGAAAACGGATTGAGCTAACCACGAAGGAGACCAAGGACAAATACATGGACCAAACCCTATATTCAAAGAATCCAGGTAATTTTGAATCCGATGAAATCTTTAGAGAATATCTTGCTCCAAAGTCATGTTAAAATCTTGCGGAAAATCTTTCTCCATCAACCATCGAACTTAGAAATTCCAAAATATCATCATCAATATCTTCGATATTTCTGAGGATATTTTCAAAAATATTCTCGTCCGAAATTATATACCTCTTCATGTTTCCTATGTATCATTATATTGGAGACATTCAAGAGAAAATTTAGTATCGAAAATCAAGTTATGCGAAACTATGAAGAAATCTGTGGACAAATCACAAAGAATAAGTTTGACTTCAAATAATCTAAATGATTCAATGTCTACTGAAGTCTTTCGCGAATATCTTGCTCGTTACTCTAAACCCTTGCAGACAATAGTTTCCATCATTCTCTGATCTTAGATATTCAAAGATATTATCGTAACTTTCATTATAAATATCCTCCATATTTCTGAAGATATTTTTATAATTATTCCTATCTGAAATCATTAATCTCTTCGTGCTATCAGTGTTACATCACATAGAAACTGTTAGTTTCAATTCTGTAAACTTTCGAGCTTAAAACAGGAATGTTATTGAAGTAATATTGGGAACTGATGCATGAGTTAGTATAATATAATGATACTTGATCAACGTGATTATATTACAGTAAGTCATGCTGAGTTTCTAAATGGGACATGATGATTCACAGATTATAATGTCATCATGTGCCATGTTACACGACTTTTACATTTTATCTGATATATAAACATATCAAGAACATATTTTCTTGATAGTTCTATCTTTCCTGGATATTCTGGTAATTTGACAAATCAAGATCGTGCTATTACCAAATTTTTTTTTTTTTTTTTTTAACATTAACTATGTTCATTTCGAAATTCATATCTACGAATTCTGGACCATTACTCGCTTGATTTAAAGTCGAGAAGAGAAAACAAAAGAATGAATCTCTGAAAAAGAAATGGGGGGTATAAATCACAGCAAATAGGAGATAGCATTAACTGTGAATGACAATGATTATTAAAGACAGAAGCAGTGACTTTGAAATTTAAAGGAAAATATAAAGTCCGATAACAACACATAAATTACAAATTGTGTATATCAATGTTTATCGCAACATAAAGACACGGGAGAATTAAAAACATTATAATTCCAAGGGCGAAGTAGAAGAAAGCAGATTCCTCTGGTGGAAGTTGGAAAAGGAGAATGATTGTTGCGATAGTAAGGATGAGGACAAGGATCAGAAATGGATTAAGCATTTCAGAATCTTTTGGATGTATGAAACAAGAAGGAAAGTATAGGAATGGTGAAAATAATGGAACGGAAGAGTTTAATTTACAATGGAAATATCAGACAGAGTAATCGAAACAGATCACCGTATTTAATTAGAGAGATCTTAATTTCCTTATTCGCCGAAGAATCAGATCTTATAGATTTTCAAAGATTTTCTTTTAAATCCCTTGAATTCCGGAATTCAACCAAGACAACGTCAAAAGTTAAGGCGCACCTTATATTTTTTAAAATCACCAGACAAGACGAATCTGCACTTATTCATTTCACTCTTTTGTGATATCTTCATTCGTACTCTTCGAATCGAATTGTTTTATCCATATTACTCAATGATGATAAAACTCTATTTATCAACTCATATTCATCATGAAAACATTTTTATTGTTAGCCATGACCACCTCACTCAAATTTCGGGATGAAATTTCTTTAACGGGTAGGTACTGTGATGACCCGGGAATTTCCGACCAAATTTAAACTTAATCTTAGTATGATTTCGACACGATAAGCAAAGTCTATATAGTTGTATCTCAAAATTTTTGAACTGTTCGATATATTCAGTTAATCTTTGACCATTCCCGACGATTCACGAACAATTGTGTGTAAATAAATATGTAAAAATATTTATATATAATTATATATATAATTAAAAATAAATATAAATGTACAGATATTATATTAAAATAATAAAGTACGCTTAATCAATTGAAATTAAAAATGTAAAATAATAATTAGAATAATCAAGATACCATTATAGTGAATATATATATAAATATATATAAGATATTATATGAATCCATATATATATATATATATATATATATATATATATATATATATATATATATATATATATATATCTTAATAGTAATTATTATAGGGTAATATTTATAAAATATATAAATATTAAATATTCAAGAGATGTATTCATATAATAAATGACATAATTATTAAATATTATATAATTAACAAATGTAATTACAAGTTTAAGTATAATTGTTATATTATTATCATTAATACTAAAATCAGTATTACCAATATTATTATGTAATGCATAATTATGAAATTTGATACATTTGATTTGTTATATCATTATTATTGTTAACATTATTGTTATCGTTGTTAATATTATTATAACCGGTAGTAAAATTATAATTGTAGTTATTATGATTAATTTTAGTATTAATATTTGATATTATCAATACCATTATTATAAAGGATTATTATTATTATTATTATAAATAATTATCATTATTATTATAGTAATACAATTTATTATTAATATCATTAAAAATATTATAATTAGTATATTCTTTTATTATTTTTATTATTCAGTATTATTAAAAATATAATTATTACTATTAATAAAATTATTAATTATTAATTATTTATATTAGAATATAGACATGGAGATTGTACGATTTGGTTACACATATCCATCAAATTGTGTAAAGCTTTGTTTCTGTCCCTTAAAGTGATTCCCAGAAGAGTGTAATTCAACACAAACAACCAAATTCAGTTAACTTTTGACATCTAAACAATTCCTTTTATTATTTATTTATTTATTTATTTATTTTTCTTTTCTGACTAATTCAAAGTTATCAACTGCTATAAACTCGATATCTTCCAGTGCTAATGATACCAGTCGAGCTTCCACTATCAACTCAATTACACATACTTTTCTTACAGCTTTTAATTTGGTAAAATTTCCTCAAAAACATGAAGAACATGAATAAACACCCTGCACGGGTATTATTTTTGAAAACATTCGAATTCGAAATGGTTTTAAAAATCTAAGAATGTCGTGACGCTAGAAATCTTTCAAGTAAACTACCTGCAAAGTTGCAAGGTCCAATCTTCATTATCGAGTTTAAATTTTGAAATTCAAACTTTATTTTCAAAAGTCAAACAAGATGTTCTTGATTAAATTCGAGTTCGTTGTTACGTTTTGAGTTTAATTGATAATGGAGAAAGTTTTTAGGAAGGAATTGAAACATAATTTGTTTTATAATCTTTGACTAATTCTTAGCCTTTTTGAAAAATCAAATTTTTTTTTTTAAAACATAGCAGCGACGGCATTCTGCATATATTTTTTTATATATATATTTTTTTTCAATTTCAAATACCTCATTTAATCATAAGTTGATTACGTCTGATTAGTTTGCAAGTCCTAACACAAATTATACGAGTTATGGGTTGAGTTAATCAATACGGTCGATGCATTTGAAGAAGATGAAGAGGGAGTATATATTAGAATAGTTCAGGGTTAAATATATTCGGTTTAAGTATTAAAACAGAAAATGGGCTTCAGCCCAACGGTTTAGAGAGTGGTTGGGTGTGGGAGAGGTCGGGGGTTCGAGACTCGGTGGAGGCATTTCTTTTTATTCCGAATTTTGGTGGTAGTTTCATTTTTTTTTTGTTTATTCTTACCAATATTGTTATTACTAATATTATTATTATTTGTATTGTTAATATGATTATTATTCTTATTATTATTACACTTATCATTGTGTATGAGAGTCATTATTATTATTAAGTATTATGAGAAATTAATCTTTAATATTATGATTACTAATGTAAGTATGATGATATAATCTTTCATTTATTAGGATTATAAATACATGTACGAATATTATTATTGTTATTATCACTAACAGTCGTATCATTATTATTATTATTATTAGGATGAGGATTATTATTATTATTATTATTATTATTATTATTATTATTATTATTATTATTATTATTATTATTATTATTATTATTATTATTATTATTATTATTATTATTATTATTATTATTATTATTATTAATAAGAAAATAATACGAGTTATCATCTTTTTCATTAATATTAGTATTAATATCACTTTTGTAATTATTAGTATAATTATTATTAATATAAGTATTACTATTATTATTATGATTAGGATTACAAATTGATGTTATAAAGCTTTTGTTATTAGTTTAGAAATTTAACGTGGAGAATTTGATTATGATTAAAATAAGTATTGTTATTAATATTATCACGAATAATGAAATTTCTATAATAATTATTATTATTAAGTATTATGTATTACTATAAAAACTTTTATTTTCATTATCATTATTAATAAACTTTTCATTTAATCAAAATTATGATTATTGTCATAAGGGATATTATTAAAACTAACATTAATAGTGTGATCTATATCATTATCATTAAAATAGTTACGATTATGAAAATATAAGTATTAATGACGTTCTTAAAGTTATAAGTATAAAAATATAGATTTTTATATACAAAAATATATTATATAATTTAACTATATTAAAATCTATATATATATATATATATATATATATATATATATATATATATATATATATATATATATATATATATATATATATATTAAATGGAAATATAAAAATACATAATACAACTTATAAAGTATTAACATAACAGATATATTCTAAATAATAAATGGATTTATTCGATTACGAGTATATATTTTAATAAATATACAAATGATATAGGTTCGTGAATCCGAGGCCAACCCTGCATTGTTCAGCTGTTCAAGATAGTTACATGTATTTTTACTACAAAATACATTAAGTGATTTTCATTATTCCCTTTTTAAATGCTTTTGCAATATATATTTTTGGGACTGAGAATACATGCGCTGCTTTTATAAATGTTTTACGGAATAGACACAAGTAATCGAAACTACATTATATGGTTGAATTATCGAAATCGAATATGCCCCTTTTATTAAGTCTGGTAATCTATGAATTAGGGAACAGACACCCTAATTGACGCGAACTCTAAAGATAGATCTATCGGGCCCAACAAGCCCCATCCAAAGTACCGGATGCTTTAGTACTTCGAAATTTATATCATGTACGAAGGAGGATCCCGGAATGATGGGGATATTCTTATATGCATATTGTGAATGTCGGTTACCAGGTGTTCAATCCATATGAATGATATTTTTGTCTCTATGCATGGGACGTATGTTTATGAGAAATGGAAATATGAAATCTTGTGGTCTATTAAAATTATGAAATGATTATTTATGTTAAACTAATGAACTCACCAACCTTTTGGTTGACACTTTAAAGCATGTTTATTCTCAGGTATGAAAGAAATATTCCGTTGTGCATTTGCTCATATTAGAGACATTACTTGGAGTCATTCATGACATATTTCAAAAGACGTTGCATTCGAGTCGTCGAGTTCATCAAGATTATTATTAAGTCAATTATAGTTAGATATATTATGAAATGGTATGCATGCCGTCAACTTTCGATGTAATGAAAGATTGTCTTTTCAAAAACGAATGCAATGTTTGTAAAATGTATCATATAGAGGTCAAGTACCTCGCGATGTAATCAACTGTTGTGAATTGTTTATAATCGATATAGACTTTGTCCGGATGGATTAGGACGGGTCCTTTCAGTCCAAGGGTTAGTGATATATGTGTTGTGCACTAACGATTGTTATGAACACCGATGGGAAATTTGAGTACCATTCCTATTACGATTGGTTAACCATGGTTGTATGAATTGTGTATTAGCATATTTAATTATGAACTATATGCTTTTGTTATTGCTAGCTCAAATGTGAATTGCGGTTATTGGTATATGCATAATGTTGTGCATGGTTGTCAAATTGCTAGCTTGTGTACGGTATTGTGTAAATGTTTGCAAGTAGATATATTATATATGTATATGTATAATTATTGCATTCACTAAGCTTTGCTTACCCTCTCATTGTTTACCTTTTTATAGGTTCGGTTATGGACAAGGGTAGGGGCATTATTTTGGAGTAGAGTTCCCGCTTTGTTGATAGAGGATGCCTTTTTGAAAGTGTTGGCTATTTGGAGTTTGACCGAGACTTGGGTAGTTTAACCCCAAACATCATGCTCGTTGAGTCGTTTGGCATTTAAACTTTTTGGTGGTCGAAACTCTCGTTATGTATTAAACTCGTAAAATGGCCGATGTGGGCCCCACCTTGTAAAACTTATTTTATGTTTGAATCATGTTAGTTTTACATATTTGAATATGTGGTTAAAAGCGTTTTGTCTAATTATGTCGGGAAGTGGCCGATCTTTTTCGCAAAAATGGAAAAATGGGACAGACTGTTTTGGCGCGCCGCGCCATTAGCTGATCAGTGAAATTTTTTTTTTGTGTGACATTTTAAGCGGGTTTGTTCATGGTTTGGTTTGGGTTGTTACACATGTGTTTAGTGAAAGTAGTTGCAGTTTATAGCTGGAACTAGTAGAGGAAGTTTAGTTTTGAAGTTAGAAGCTTAAGCTTATAATTTTTTATATACGTTTGACAAAGTAGTTGAAGTTAGACTTATAGTGGTAAATTGACTAAAATGACAACGTGTTTGAATTTTTGTCCTAAAAGGATTAGGATTTAAAAAACGTGTGCAATGGAGGTAATATCTTCAAATTTATTAACGATCGTTATTTAAATTTTGCTAAGTGCTCACATGTGCTTGACATGTGAGGGACAAAATGACACGTTGGTCCATAAACCTTATAAAAAATAATAAATATAAGAAAATAACGAAAACTAAAAAAAAAAAAATTTTAAAAAATAGTAATTGAAAATAATATATAATATATATATATATATATATATATATATATATATATATATATATATATATATATATATATATATATATATATATATATATATATATATATATATATATATATATTAGTTTTTCCAAAAAAATTTAAATTTTCAATTTTTCGGATTTCTTAAATTTTTTATTTTTATTGTAAAAATAATCGTAAATTCAAAAACTTAAAAATAAATTTTATTTAATTTTTTTTATTTCTATGATAAATTATCAATTTTTATATATTTTTAACATTTTTTATATTATTTTTAAGTTTTATCATCTTTTAAATTTTATCTTTTTATAAGGTTCAGGGACCAACCGTGTAAACTTGTCCCTCACAATATTACCTCAATTTCACACTTTTTCAAATCATAATTCTTTTAGGGCAAAAATTGAAACACATAATTTTTTTCGGGAATCTGGAAAAATCATATTACCTTTATTTTCAAATTTGGTAACATATGTTACCTTTTCAGGCCATTTCACAGTATAATAAATAATTATATTAAGCGTAATTATATAATTCTCATTTTATATGCTAAGAGTTTATTTCTTAAACTAGTTCAACTAGCTTATTTTGCGAAACTTATTGTTTTTCATAAATACTATAAATTTCGTCAGCTTATGAAAGAAATAAGCTTAAGTTCTAATAAGCTACACTTGTTACACAAACACAAACTTCAAGTTAATGCTATTAACTTCTTATATAATATAAACACATAGAAGAAATTGATTTTATATAAATGATTAATAAATAAAAATGAAGAAAATAATAAAAAAAAAACTTATATAGTATTTTGAGACACTTACACATAAGAATGACAATGGTCATCCAACCAGATGAACACTCATCTGCCCTCAATCCATAATGATCAATATCAATGCACTAAGTGTATGAATATTAGATACGGATATGAACATTCATACTCGGGGGATTGGAAATGGATGACAACAGGTAAACAATGGATGAATGCACTAAATGGATGACTATTAAATTTGTAAACAATGGATCGAAAAGATCTAATAAAGGTACAATATTAGCTCAAATATGATTAAGTTTGATTGATACATCCTATGTTGTATTTAACTGATCAGTTGAAGCTAGACCCAATACAACCCATTATAGATATATAAATACACAAAAAATGAATAGCACATCAAACTTGAAAATCCCTAACACCTACAACCAGAGAAATGTGATAGCGCCGTGTAGGGAGAAAAAAGGGATCAATTCAAGAAAAAAAGCCTTGAAACCAACCTACGACCAGCGTAATAAGTAACCACTACCGATCTCCAATGAGATCCAAACCCAACACAAACCTACAAACATACAATTACACTTTTACACTTTATGTTAAAGTGTGAAGGCAAATGGGCGTGGACAAGGGATCCAAGGGGTCGGGTAAATGATGAACTACAAAGGTTGAATGAAATAATTCAAGTGTAAAGTTTAATCCGCAAGCAAGAGACAAATGGAAATGGAAGGCGGGTGGGGGCGAACATTTCACAACAAAAGAACTTACAAGTTTGATCAACTCGAGGGTACTAACTACAAATGATTCATTAAACGAGACATTGTGTAATAAGTTGGTACCGAAAAAAATTGAGGTTTTTGTGTGGCGAGCAAGGAAAAAGCGGCTCCCGGTGTTGGTGGAACTTGACAAAGGAGGTATCGATCTACATTCGGTTAGATGTCCTTTGTGTGACGAGGATATCAAGACGGTTGATAACTCCATTATTGTGTGTAAACACACTTTTGAAGTATGGTGCAAGGTGTTTGAATGGTGGGGCCGCGGTGATATATCATTTGTTAACGTTGAGGACCTTTTTCTAGACTCGGGCCAAGCTACTTCGTTCGTGGGTAAACTTCTTTAGCAAGCGGTAATTTGGTCGTGTAGTTTCCTCATATGGAAAAATCGGAACCAAAAGCTGTTTACAAATAAAAGTTGGAATGTACTGATGGCTCTGAACGAGATACAAGTTAAAACATTCGAGTGGGTCGTGAAAAGGTGTAAAACGAAGATATCGATTGGCATACGTGGCTACATACTCCCCAAGTTTTTATTACATAAATAGTTTCCTTGTTATTATGGTGCTAACTTAGCATCAAAGTATATAATATAGTGTGAGTTGTAGCATGTAACTAGCTACTGTGATGTTTGTGTTGCTTGTGCTCTGTTTGAACTTACAGACACATTACCTTGTGTTGTTTGTGCTATTTCCAAAAGAAAGACACAATGCTTGTACCATGTGTAATGGGATTGTTGTAATGGTCGAACGAGCTAACGTAATTGAACAGTATTAATAGAACAAAAGGCAGTGGGCCTTTATTTATTTCACAATATGATTTAACACCAAAAAAAACTGATTTGCAAACTCTTGCAAGAGAGCTTAAATATTGAAAAAAGAAACCAAATAAACTCAAAAAAAAAACTGAAAATAAGGAAGTAGAATCGTTTGAATTGCTCCAACTTTTTGACTTCATGTTTCCTGCCAAAGTTTCACTTATTAACCAAGCCTTTTTTTTTTTTTTTTTTTTTTTTTTTTGATAATACTCCACATAATCATGCAAGCCCACTTGAGTTGTCTTGGGCTTCTTTTGATAAACCTTGCCATATTTCTTTTCCAATTCATCTTGGGTTGATCTTGCATCATCCTCCCCCCCTTTGGAGAGACTCGACCTCGAGTCCAAATCGTGCTCGTGATCACCAACATAGGGAGAAAGTTCCGCCACGTTAAATGTTGCCGACACATTATAATGACCCGGTAAGTCAACTTTGTAAGCGTTGTCATTGATGCGTTCTAACACACGAAATGGTCCATCCGCACGTGGTTTCAACTTACCAAAATGACCTCCTGAAAACCTCTCCTTGCTTAAATGTATCCAAACGAGATCACCAACATTGAAGGTCACTTTCTTGCGATGGACATCAACTGTTGCTTTATACAATTGATTTTGCTTTGTAACTCGATTACGAACCTGTTTATGGATAACCTTTATTTGTTCAGCTTGTGGAAGCACATCTGGAGAAACATCAGTGGACACAACTCTTGGCAATAAATCAAGGGGAGTAAGTGGGTTTTGTCCATACACTATCTCAAATGGACTTCTTCCTGTGGTCCTATTGACGGACTGGTTAAAAGCAAACTCGGCTTGTGGTAAGGTTAAATCCCATTGCTTCGGATGATCCCCCACAAGGCTGCGTAATAAATTTCCCAAACTCCGATTAACCACTTCGGTTTGACCATCCGTTTGTGGATGATGTGAACTACTAAATTGTAATTTGGATCCCATGCGAGCCCATAGCGTACGCCAAAAGTGACTAATAAATTTAACATCACGGTCCGAAGTTAAAGTTTTTGAGATGCCATGCAGCCTGACGATTTCCGAAAAATAAAGACGAGCAACCTGACTAGCATCAAAGGTTTTGTTACACGGAATGAAATGTGCCATCTTGGAAAAATGATCAACCACTACCATGACTGAATCTTTATGTCGTTGCGTACGGGGCAAACCAAGAACAAAATCAAGACTTACGTCTTCCCATGGCCCATTCGGTACAGGAAGAGGTGCATATAATCCAGCGTTGCTGCCATGCATTTTTACAATGTGACAAACCCAGCATCGAGCCACCACACGATTAACATATCGCTCCATATGAGGCCAATAAAAATGATATTTAACAAGTGATAAGGTTTTGTTTATACCAAAGTGTCCCGAAAGACCACCTGCATGACTTTCTACAACAATTTCATCACGCAACGACCCGAAAGGAATGCACAACCGGGAGCCTTTAAATAAAAATCCATCATGCATGAAAAAACTCCCAAAAGTCCCTGTTGTAGAGTTACACCAAATGTCCTTAAAATCCTTGTCACTTTCATATAATTCCTTCAATAAATCAAACCCCGTGATGTTACATGCTAATGTAGTAATGAGTGAGTGGCGACGACTAAGGGTGTCGGCCACTTGGTTGAGTGCGCCGGCTTTATGTTTGATAACGAACGTATATGCTTGTAAAGTTTCAACCCATCTTGCGTGTCGAGGGCTTAATTTATGTTTCCCATTAATGTATTTATGGGAGTCATGATCAGAATAAAGTATGAACTCAGTCAAAAGCAAGTAATGGCGCCAAGTCTCAAGTGTACGCACTATCGCATAAAATTCTCGGTCATAAGTTGAATATTTGCGACGTACGTCATTAAGCTTTTCACTAAAGTAGGCTATGGGACGTTGGTTTTGACTTAATACACCCCCAATGCCCACTCCGGACTCGTCACACTCAACTTTAAATACGTCATGAAAGTTAGGCAAGGCCAAAATTGGTGCTTCAGTAACCTTACACTTTAGCTCATTGCACGCGATAGTGGCCTGATTGTTCCATGTGAATCGACCCCCTTTCATACATTCGGTAACGGGTGCGATAATAGTACTGAAATTACGAATAAAATTCCGGTAAAAAGATGCGAGACCGTGAAAGCTACGAACCTCATGAATGGTAGTTGGAATAGGCCAATTAATGATAGCCTCAATTTTTGATCCATCCATGCTAATCCCACTACTGGAGATAATGTAACCAAGGAAGCTAACTTCACTAGAAAAGAATTGACATTTTCTACTGTTTGCAAATCGCTTCTGATCACGTAGTACTTGAAACACATCTTTTAAGTGGTTGAAGTGTTGTTCGTCTATTGTGACGACCCAGAAATTTCCGACCAAATTTAAACCAAATCTTTATATGATCTCGACACGATCACTACAAGAAATATGTATATATAAGACCCCCATAAGTGTCCTAAAATGTGTTGTTTTAGGACCTTTCACTTGAAAGGATGCACCGAAATGGCGTCTCCTATAAGACGGTTATATAAAGTGAAAAGGGTCCTAAAACTCATATATGATTATATGACCTTTATTTGAGTCATATAAACATCGAAAGGGTCCTTATAGAGTGACATATTATGACACTTTATAATATTTTGAGACGCACAAAAAGGTCTTTAAAACACTATATATGACACTAAATTTGTATTGTAGACCATATTAGGACCTAAAAAAAGTGTTCTAATATAAAGATAACTTATGTTAGTACCAATAAAAGTGTCCTAAAATAAATATAAACTTTTAAGTACCAAAAAAGGGTCGTATTATAAAAATATAGTATGTTAGTACC
This sequence comes from Rutidosis leptorrhynchoides, assembly GCF_046630445.1. Lineage (NCBI taxonomy): Eukaryota > Viridiplantae > Streptophyta > Magnoliopsida > Asterales > Asteraceae > Rutidosis > Rutidosis leptorrhynchoides. The sequence goes on along the minus strand of NC_092343.1, from coordinate 218,020,713 downwards.
AAGAAAAAAGAGTCCTAATATAAAGGTAACTTACATTAGTACCAACAAAAGGGTCGTAAAATATCGATGTACTACTTACGACCACAAAAAAGGGCCTCAATACAACTAGATGTTAATTTAGTACTACAAAAAGCGTCCTAACAGGTCATAAGAAATATGTATATATATATATATATATATATATATATATATATATATATATATATATACATATAATTTCTAGAAATGAATTTGGAAATCAAATTAATTACAAATTGCATTAAATATCAAAAAGGATTTAATACATAATATTGTTGAAAATAGCACAAAACATAGGTATATATATATATATATATATATATATATATATATATATATATATATATATATATATATATATATAATTTCTAGAAATGAATTTGGAAATCAAATTAATTACAAATTGCATTAAATATCAAAAAGGATTTAATACATAATATTGTTGAAAATAGCACTAAACATAGGTAACTTAAACAATATAATATTAAGGTAACAATTGGCGATTAATGAAAAGCATCAAAGTCATGAAGCATAAGTCCAAGGTCTTCATTAAATCTTCTCAATAGAAAGGCACTACCTACAAACAAGTCATTCATGTATAAGCATAAACTAAATTGAGTACAGCATAGCGCACATATTCTAAGTCCAGTTGAGTACATTTCATGAGATAAACTAAATTGCAAGATTATTGTAGTCAAATCAAACTATCAATACACACAGAATGAACTTAAATTTAAAAAGTAATCAACATCTACCATGACTAATGAAGAGATAAAATTTGCAACTACTAATAGTCAACATAACGAGGTCCGGTCCGCGTGTTGCGGCGGGGATAACACAAAAACACAGCAACAAACAAAAGGGGCACTAAAAGGAGGAGCATGTTGGACAATAATAAAAAAAAATTAACAAATATAAAACACAACTAAACCAACACTTTTTAATCCATTAACATAGCCTATCTACAAATCCATACCTTCGAATTGTAAGCAAACACCAGCAGCGCGTAGCAACTTGTCGGTTGCTTTAAAAAGCAACAACTGTTAACCCACAAAACCATCTGTAGCAATCTTCATTCAATCGAAGAGACTATAACTTCATAAGGAGAAAAGGGTTAAAACAAACGATTATAGACGTAAATCGTTATAAATTGAATAAAGTTGTATACCTTCAGGCCAGCACAAATTCATCCGCTGAAGAGCCAAGAACATCCGCCACTGTTATAATTATTAGCATATGCATTAGAAAACTATAAAAAAAAATATAATCGAAGGAGTTTCATCTCGATTGAGTGAAGCAGCCTGAGTAAAGAAACACGTGTCATTTAATACATATACATATAAGTTATTAACTAATTCATTTGAGTGGCTACAAAATATAAAAATTTTCTTATAATGACAATGTAAAATGTAAATGTAAATGTAAATGTAAATGTAAATGTAAATACATAGCATTTGAAATCAACTAAGTTTACGTACCTCCTCGATGAATTGCACAGTTGTGATTTGCACAGTTGTGAATTTGTCGTCTATTTTATACGTTCCTTTGAAGAGTTGGGCGATGAAAAGAACATATTAGTTTAACATATTTTTGAATATGACTACTATTGTTTGTTCCTTGATAGACCATAAAAATAGATCTATCAGAAAGTTCAGCCGCAAGAAAAATACAACATTAATTATCTATTTCAGTACCAGACTGGTAAACATCTATAATGCAATTAATTAGCAAGTTATATTGCAGGAAAAATAAAGGTAGTTATAATGGTTTGAATCAAGAATATTAAGCTCATAAAGCAAAGGTAGTTATGTTGTAGAGAGTCAGGGTAATATTGCAGTGTGTTGTCGCGAATAGAATAATTCAAGAGGTTTATAATGGTCAATTACCAAATCGCAAATAATCTGGGAAACAACATTTAAAGTAAGACTAATGTACAGAATTACAAAACATCCAAATGAAAGAATGACTTTTGGTTAACTTTTGTCGATGATGACAATAGGTATGGATGTTTTCCGTTAAAGGGGGAAGATTTAATAGAATTTAGAATGGGTCATATTGGTTAGTTATTAAGTTATCGAAATTCAGAATGCATTATGGGGGATTTTTAACCTGATGTGTTTTTGCATTTTGTTTGTTTTGACACATCGTAAACCAAATTGCTCTCGTACAATATGTAAGTTAAAGACACTTAATTTAGGGTATTGAGGGTTTGTTACCTGATTGAATGGTTTCAGTGATTATTGATGAAACTGCATCCAGAGTTGGTACATCGAGGATGTTGTCGATGTTAAACGCTGAGTAACCTCTTCTTCATAAACCCGAACAACGCCAAATATACAATAATTTACACATGAAACGCGCTGACAGACTTTCAAGTTACGGGAAATAGAAGAAACCTGAAACATAGGGTAACATTTCAATAACAATCAACAAACAAACAACAAAATCAGAAGTTAAATTCTCTCTTACTCCTTCACACGTAACAACTTCAAAAATAATGCATCTAAAATAAAAGAGGGTAACGAAATAAAAAAAAAATCAGAATAAAAAGAAGAGAACGAAATTTCTGAGATGTGCGGACTTCCAATGAAGCAAGAGGTCACGGGTTCGATTCCCTTCAAGGCAAATACCTTGGGGTGAGCTCCATTTAGTGACTGATTGACTAGAGGATGCTTTACCTGGTAGCGGTGGAGGCCTGGCTTGCCTTTTACCCGGGGTTTACCAACTAGAGGGGAGCCATTATGGCTCGTCGCTAGGGGGTTCCTCGTAAAAAAAAAAGAATATTCTTTATGATTATTAATCAAAGTTGCAAGTCAGTTTGAACCTATATCTGACACTTACATCGACATGTTTCATAATAAATAAGCTCGTGTCATGGCCTCTTAAATAGAGAAGATTGGTCATTAACTTAGCACTTGAAGTTTTTGTTAATATATAAAAGACAAACCAAATGTCAATGTGATTTCAAGTATTTGTGCTATACTTTCAGCTGACAATCAATTTTGGTAACTTTGGTTTGTAGTTAATTTGACGGAAAAAAGAGTTGGGTGAATAAAGTATGTTTTAGTCATAAATTTCACATTCAACATCGAACTGTGGCATTGGATTTCGATAGTTTACTTCCATAGGAAATCATAAATCTCTAAATAATGCTCCATCGCTTTTGAATTTCTCCTAAAGTTTTCTAAGCGGGGGAATGTAAACAAAAATGAATAAAGCATCCTAAATCTTCTAGTCCGTAGTTATGAAAAGTAGCATGTTGAAATTTGCAACCATTAAATATTTGCCTAATGCTAGTACTGGTAGAGGTAAAAAAAATGATAATTATAATTAAAGAGGACGTATCAATATCTAAATTTGGACATAGCTTTAAACGTTATAATCCCAATATCGTTAGTGCGAACAATAGCAGGTATGTGTGCAGTAGCAACAACTTATCTTGTCACATAGTTAATGCCTACGAATGCAAATATGAGTAATCAACAACAAAAGTATGGCATACAAATTAATGGACAACAAAATTACCTTTGGAAACAGATGAATTGAAACTTGTGGATGAAATATGTATGCACATGTGGGTCGATTCAGGTAACTGGGCAGCAATTTCAGATGGAAGAAGATGATCGATAGGCGGTGGTAACAGCCATATGATTACGATATCTTAACATGTTTCTAACATCCATTTGCCTCGAGGATACAAAAGACATATCAGCAGCACAATCACTTTCTCTAATACCCTCGAAGTAGACGTTCTTATTTTGAGTCGAACTCTTTAGGCGTTGTCTACTCGCCATTAGACTAAAGTTGTGTAAGACAATATACTGGTACAAATTTAACCCAACGTGTAACAACGTTAACAAATAAAAAACGCAGGATATAACAATATTAGATAGTTGGAAGTTGGCTATGTATGACAACACACATGACACTTGCACTTTTAATAATAGTGATAAACGAATATATTATATATAAGGCAAAAAAAATTTATATTTCATGCGTTAATGCGACAACTTCACATTAACAACGGCTTATAAATAGCAACAGCTTATACTGTACGATGGTGAAAGGTGTAACTATCGAAAAGTCCAGAAGGAAAACAAATCCAAAGTGAGTCTAGACAGCCAAAGACAATAGTCTGAACTATTATCCTCCACTGCACTGAGGACCAACAACAAATTCACAATTTCAACATAACAAAAAAATTATAAATATGTAGAAGTAAGAATATGTGCATAACAAATTGACGCCAAAATTCAGACAAAACGCACATGTATCATATGTTTTTTTTGTATGCATTCATATTTGTTTCGTTGACAGAAAATCGTTAATCTGAAAAATAATCTACATCAGAACAATGAGAAAATGAAACATAAAGAAAGCCTTAATCTGATAACAATACTAGAAAAACCCAGATGTGAGCCTTCTAATCTGATAAGTTAAAAACTTAAAGTAAAAAGAACTCATGTAAAAGTAAACATACAGAAACGGAAAAGTTAAGACGAATCACCTGAAAAACATACGAATCAGCGACACTCAAGAGACGAAGGTTGTCATGGTTCCCACCGGCGGGAGTCCCAGGTACAACGGACATTAACTATAAACCCTAATTTTATCAAAATCGGTGATTTACAATTTAAACGTCGATGATTAGAACTAAAAACATAAATCATGTGAGAAAAGTTTAAAGACAAACCCTAAAGGCGATGATGTTGGCGGCGACGAAGATAGGCGATGGAGCAACAGAGACTGATGGGCGATGGAGAGGGCGCTTGTGAAAGGACCCGTCCTAATCCATCCGGACGAAGTCCATATCGATTATAAACGATTCACAATAGTTGATTACATCGCGAGGTACTTGACCTCTATATGATACATTTTACAAACATTTCATTCGTTTTTGAAAAAGACAATCTTTCATTACATCAAAAGTTGACGGCAGGCATACCATTTCATAATATATCTAACTATAATTGAATTAATAATAATCTTGATTAACGCGACGACTCGAATGCGACGTCTTTTGAAATATGTCATGAATGACTCCAAGTAATATCTCTAAAATGAGCAAATGCACAGCGGAAGATTTCTTTCATACCTGAGAATAAACATGCTTTCAAGTGTCAACCAAAAGGTTGGTGAGCTCATTAGTTTAGCATAAATAATCATTTCATAATTTTAATAGACCACAAGATTTTATATTTACATTTCTCGTAAACATACGTCCCATGCATAGAGACAAAAATATCATTCATATGGATTGAACACCTGGTAACCGACATTCACAATATGCATATAAGAATATCCCCATCATTCCGGGATCCTCCTTCGGACATGATATAAATTTCGAAGTACTAAAGCATCCGGTACTTTGGATGGGGCTTGTTGGGTCCGATAGATCTATCTTTAGGATTCGCGTCAATTAGGGTGTCTGTTCCCTAATTCTTAGATTACTAGACTTAATAAAAAGGGGCATATTCGATTTCGATCATTCAACCATATAATGTAGTTTTGATTACTTGTGTCTATTTCGTAAAAACATTTATAAAAATTTCGCATGTATTCTCAGCCCAAAAATATAAAGGGTAAAAAGGTAAATGAAACTCACGCATATAAATATTGTAAAACAGTTAATAAAGCATTTGCATGTATTCTCAGCCCAAAAATGTAAAGAGTAAAAGGGATTCAAATGAACTCACCTAATGTATTTTGTAGTAAAAATACGTATGACTATATTGAACAATTGAACAATGCAGGGTTGACCTCCGATTCATGAACCTATATCATTTATATATATATATATATATATATATATATATATATATATATATATATATATATATATATATATATATATATATATATATATATATATATATATATATATATATATATATATATATATATATATATATATATATATATATTAACACCTATAGTTGTAATTGAACAAAGTTGTATATATTTTCTATTATAATATATTATTAAATTGTAACTTATTGTTATGTATATATATAATATATAAAAATTAATATTTATATTTATATGTGTGTTTATATTATTACTTATAATATCTTAAAACATATTTGTACACCATGTGTAATTTAGTTATTATTATGGTTTATAACTTCTCATATAAAAATATAGTAGGTAATATACTTTATATATATATAACTCTCTTTTGTTTAAAAAAATTAATAATAAAAATAATACAAAAATAAAGATAATAATACTATTAATTAGATATAATGATGATAAAATAATAGTTTTACTAATAATGATTCTTTTAATAATAATATTGTTGTAATAATAATAATAATGATACTAGTAGTAGAAATAATAATAATAATAATAATAATAATAATAATAATAATAATAATAATAATAATAATAATAATAATAATAATAATAATAATAATAATAATATACTAAATATAGATAGTATACCAAATCAGTTTATTGTTCCTGCATCCAGCCCGTTAAAGGCCCAACCAGATAATCGGCCCAATAAGCCCTAGCCAATCCACTAGCCCGTGAATTTGAGATTAAGTTGAGTGGGTTCTGTTTCATAGTTTAAAGTCAATTGCAACCAACCCTCGGGAACACACAGCCTAATCAATCACCGATCAATCATCGCCATCATCCTTATAACCTCATCCCCATCGTTTCATCATCAACCCTAGTTTGAATCTCACAACTCCGATTTGATTAAGGTCTCCTTTGTTGAGATCCGGAATCGTCGGTCGACATCGATCCTTGAGCTCAAAACCTCAAATTTATATCAAGTTTAACACTACCATTCGATCCAGAAAGCGTGTTCCTGATCGAATACTCTAGTCTTTGTGCATCATCCGGTTGGATTAATAGCAGTTCAATGGATGATCGGATCGTATTCTTTGATTTTCAAAAGCTCAATACGATTGGGTTCCCAGGTTGATTGACAACGAATTGGAGAAAACTGAAAGTGTGGATTTGTCCTAAAGTTAATCGTAACTATTTCTGTGATTATTCAAATCTGAACACGAGGATTTGAATTCGAATTCGAAGGTCAAAGTCCGTAGCAAGAGTCAAGCTAATTTTTAATTTCTCAAATTCGAAGGAGGTATGATTTCAGTTATGATTCTGTTTATTAGATATTCTGTAAATAATATTGATTGTACTTCATGTATAGATTGATTTTCAGAAAGTAATTAAAATGAAAAAAATAAACTTTTGAACTCCATGAACACAGCCAACTCTATTTTAGTCGATAACTCTTAGAATTATTTTATAAATTTGTGAGTTTTGTATTGAAAGTGTTGTGTTGGTTTTTAAATAGAGATATATGCACAATTGATGATGACAGGAGGTGGTTTTTTGTGAATTAAGACAGAACTAGGTAGTAGCAACATGATGGTAGAAATAATGTGACGGCTTGATATTGTAAACGATGGTTTTGATGATGAAAGAGTATAGATTTGGATGAGCGTATATATATGTATTTCTGGTTATGAATGCTTTATTGATTTGACCTGTCTTGGTGGCTTACCTCCTGATGTAGCAGGTCATAACTGCAGCAGCAGTGATGTCGGTTAAAGGTTGAAACAGAGAAGAAGCCAAGTGTTGTCGTAGGAGTTGATCGAGCAAGAAATAAGGTGAGGAGTGGTGTTGTGGTGGATGGTATGTTCGTGGGTTTTGTTTTGAGTTGATGATCGTTGTGTTCAATAGAGGACATAAAATATCAGCAAGATTTAGAATAGTTTAAGTTTAATGAAGAAGGAACATGGGTTGTTTATTGTTTCTGTAAGTTGTAATTGATATTGTGAGATTGTATCATGCTAGTTATTACTGGATTGATTTGGATTTATATGTATTTAGTTCGACAGAAAGTTTACCCAGGTACAGAAAATATATAAAAAAAAATAAAAGTTGATTGGGGTTGTTAATATGCTTTGCTTTATAGCAGATAGGAAATATATATAATTAAAAATAGTTCTGAGATTGATTCATAACTGAATTTGGAGTTGTTGTTGTTAATTGATTCTGATTTGTGCGATTTGAAAATCAATTACAGTATGATTGTGATATTATACTGAATCCTCCATATAATTCATGGATTACTCCTTTAAATAAATAATTGTAAATATATTATCAACAATAGTTCTAATAATAATAATAATAATAATACTAATAATAATATTTACTAATAATAATATTAATAATGATATTAATAATAATGATAAAAATAATAACATGATAATAACATTAAGGATAATGATAATAAAATTAATGATAACAATAATCATAATATTTATAATTCTTAATTATACTTTTTAATAATTATAATACAATTATAATAACTGATAATATTTAAATTACCATTATAATATATACATAAAACTAGTATTGATATTAATATTAGTAATAGTATTAATAATGAAAGTAATAATAAAGTTATTATAACGACTATATTCTTAACTTGTATTTACATTTAATATATACAATTTATTAATCATGTAATTTTTAATAGTTATCTATATAGTAACTTACATTAAGTATTAAATTCTTATATATATATATATATATATATATATATATATATATATATATATATATATATATATATATATATATATATATATATAAGAATATATGTATTATAATAATTATCCATAGATATCATATATTTATATAAAATCATTTTAAGTACAACTTAATTATTTTATGTCTCATCTTACATATTTAGTTTTACTGTTTAAATTTTATTTTATAAATTTTCAAATTATTATATATACTACACTATGTATATATACATATTTATTTACAAACAACTGTTCGTGAATCGTCGGAAATAGTTAAAGGGTAATTGATTTCATGAATATACTTTCAAAATTTTTGAGACTCAACATTACATACTTTGCTTATCGTGTCGAAATCATAATAAGATTAAGTTTAAATTTGGTCGAAAATTCCCGGGTCATCACAGTACCTACCCGTTAAAGAAATTTCGTCCCGAAATTTGAGTGAGGTCGTCATGGCTAACAATAAATATGTTTTCCTGACGAGTATGAGCTGATAAATAGAGTTTTATCATTATTGAATAATACAGATAAAATAATTCAATTATTCGAAGAGCACGAATGAAGCTATCACAAAAGATTGAAATGAGAAAAAATAAGATTCGCCTTAGCTTTTGACGTAGTCAGGGTTGAATTCAGGAATTCAAGGGATTTAAAAGAAAATCTTCGAAATCTAAAAGATTTGATTCTGCGGCGAATAAGGAAATTAAGATCTCTATAATTAAATACCGTGATCTGCCTCGATTACTCTGTCTGATTTTTCCATTATAAATCAAACTCTTTCGTTTCATTATTCTCACCATCCCTATACTTTCTTTCTTAGTCCATACATCCAAAAGATTGTGAAATGCTTAATCCCGTTCTAATCATTGATGTTTTCTTAATCATCATTTCTGTCATTCTTCTTTCCAATCTTCCATCAGAAGAATTCTGTTTACTCCTACTATTACCTTGGGGTAATACTATTCTTAATTATTCCATGTCTTTATATTGTTATTCATATTCATATCCACGATTTGTAACCTCCGTGTTGTTATTGGTCTTTATATTTCCTCTTATATTTTGGAGCTTTGTCCCTTCGTTTCTTCTTCTTGCGATTAAACACCGCTTGTAATGGTTCAGAATTTGCAGATATAAACTTCAGAATGAACATTGTTAATGTTCTAAGAAGGAAATCGTAATGGCACGATTTGATTTGTCGAATTACCAGAATCACTGAGAATAGAACTATCAAGAATATATTTTCTTGATATGTTCAGAAGTTAATTTGAATGAAAGAGTTATGTAACATGGCACATGATGACGTTATGATCTGTGAATCATCACATTCCATTAGAAACTCAGCATGACTTACTGTAATATAATCACGTTGATCAAGTGTCATTATATTATACTAACTCATGCATCAGTTTCCAACATTACTTCAATAACATTCATATCTTAAGCTTGAAAGTTTACAGAATATAGAAACTAACAGTTTCTATATGATGTAACACTGATAGCACAAATAGATTAATGATTTCGGATAAGAATAGTTATGAAAATATCTTCAGAAATATGGAGGATATTTATAATGAAAGATACGATGGTATCTTGGAATATCTAAGATCAGAGGATGATATAAACTATCGTCTACAAGGGTTTAGAGTAAGAAGCAAGATATTCACTGAAGACTTTAGCAGACATTGAATCATTTGGATTCTTTGAAGTCAAACTTATTCTTTGTAATTTGTCCACGGCTTTCTTCATAGTTTCGCATAATCTGCTTTTCGGTACTAAATTTCTATTGAATGTTTCCAATATAATGACATACAGGAAGCACGAAGAGGTATATAATTTCGGACAAGAATATTTATAAAAATATCCTCAGAAATATCGAAGATATTGATGATGATATTTTTGGAATTTCTACGTTCGATGGTTGACGGAGAAAGATTTTTTCGCAAGATTTTTTTTTTTGACATGACTTCGGAGCAAGATATTCCCTAAAGATTTCAACGGATCCAGAATTATCTGGATTCTTTGAATATATGGTATGGTCCTTGTATTTTTCCTTGGTCTCCTTCGTGATTAGCTCAATCCGTTTTCCAGTTCCAACTTTTCTGAGCTTTTCCAACATACTATTCTTTATCATCAAACTTCCGATGATTAAGGTCGTTTACGGTTGCCTACAGTTTCTGCTGCTTCATTAAGCTTTTTCAACATTCAGAGTATCGATTCGTAAACTGGATGCCTTTTCAAAATTTCAGAATTGAAGGTCGTAATTCTAGGAGATAATTGTTATATGTATACATATAACTATTGATGTAGAATTGCTACGAGATTCGAAATATTGATTGCTGATTCCTCTACATTTACTGCTACTATATCTGAATCATTGGTTATCGATCCGAGGTGATTTTTAAGAGAATTGTGTTTTTAGATGATTAAACGCTGACGGTAATATGGTGAAATATAAAAGGTTCCCCGGTAACAATAAAAGAACATACATATAAATCAAGGTGATAATAAGGTTGTTTCGAACGAAAAGTCATAGTTAATTTGCTGAAGCTGTGACAAAATTTGCTACTTTGAAAAGAGATCGCAAAGTTATTTTTGCTAATAAATGCCAAAGGATCTGACGCGGCTACGTGTTAAACTTTTACTCAGTTGTCGAGAGTTTCTCAGATGCAATACTATATACAAAAATCTTTCCTTCCGTAGATGAAGTGCGGTTGATTCATCCTATCGATTGAGGTGTTTTCAAGAATTATAAAAGGTTTGAATGCAGATTGTAATCGACGAGATACAAATGAGGTTTAAGATGAAATCAAGTGGCAAACTTGAAGAATTGTTTAGTTTCATATGTTATAATCAATATTTTAATTCATTTTAATTGTCCAATGTTGGTGGTCCTCAATTGATAGTCCACAGTTAGCAATATATAATTTTCGAATTAATTAATACGTGTCGTGACCCGTATACGTCTCAGACTCGATCACAACTCAAATTATATATATTATTGTAGAATCAACCTCAACCCTGTATAGAGAACTCGTTCATTACTGCATATAGAGTGTCTATGGTTATTCCAAATAATATATATAAATGCGTCGATATGATATGTCAAAACTTTGTATACATGTCCCGATATTTAAAGTGCGTAAAATAAATAACAGAAATTAAATAACAATAAATAAATTGCGTAAAGTAAATAACAGAAATTAAATGACTATAAATAAAATTGCGAGAATGTAAATTGCGATAAACAAACTGCGTTAAATAAATTGCGATAATTAAATGGTAATACGGAATTAAAAGTTAGCTAGGATCAGTTAGCTAGGATTTTGTTAGCGTGGATTCTTAATAGAATTTCATATTGTTAATTAATCTGTTTCTAATCAATTTTTATTGTGTCCATTATTTCTTCATTATGCCACTTGTTGGATTCTGATAGGTTAAAATCCAAATATGTAATTGGATGAATATGGTTATTCTGTGGTGAACGGATTTGTATATTGGTGGATGTAAGTAGGATAGTATATGACTGTTGAAACAGATTCAAAGAACGTACAATGTAACTTATTAATGTGAAATTTAAATAGTCCTCGGGTATTACCTACCCGTTAAAATATTTTCACCATTAACAGTTTGTACAAGAGAATTTTTAATTACAATCTTTATGAAAACATATGTACATATATATTTTCTTCAGATGTATTCATGGATTTAATGAGTTAATATGATATTAAACTCATTTGCTTTTCGGTTGGAACTAGAATAAATAATCTCTAAAACTTTAGAGATTACATATTCGCCATGCCGAACGAAGATAAATGAGGTAGAACGATACGTAGAACGAAGATCATACTCAAAGTACATATGATGATATTGAAGCATGGATTGTTGATGGTACTGGTGCTGTTATTGATTGTACTGTTGGTGTCGGTGATGTTGCTGAAGCTGGTACATTTTGCACCATATTCTCCGAATTGATTATTCGAGCGCGAAGTTTGTTGACTTATTACTCCAGGATGATTGTCGGTCGGAACGAGCGGATGAATAGGGTTTAGAATTGTGGATAGAATATAATCTTGTCGAGTTACCCTAGAAATGAGACTGAAAATGGTGTCTCGAACAGGTTCGCCGGTAAACGCTTCAGGTTCATTGTCAAGAGGTGAATTCGGTTGATGGAAAAGATCGCTTTCTTCGCGTTTCCATTAATTAAGTCGACTACGAACTCATCAGATGAATTGGGGATGGATGATTGGTTGATTCATTCTGGTGACGCTGCTTTCGGAGCTTAGGTGAACATGCATGTCAGAATAGATGTCGGAATAACTATCGAAATAGCTATCGAAATCTGAGGGACTCGAAATGGTTGAGGGATTCATCCCGTAAGATTAGATGTAAGACCCGATTATTTATAGTGTACATAAGTGTATATAAGTGTAATGTACGGTACTGGAAACGGGGTTCTGTTGCGTGTATTTAAAATACAAAAGGAGCTGAACTGGCAGGGTTGCGCGCCGCGCGGCCTTGTGGCGCGCCGCGCCAACTGTCTGTGACAGATCCCTTTCTCTTTTTAAATTAGATATTTTGGGGGTATTTTGGTAAATTCACATCAAGGCCGAGTTTAATGCTTGGTTCAGTAGTTTGGGAGCTCATTTACTCCCTTGTTCACCAACCTTATCACCTCCCAATTTACTTTAGTGAGAGAGTGAGTTTTAGAGAGGGAAAGCTCACTTTGAAGAGGAAGAAGAGGGTTTCTTGCTAAAGCCCAAGTTCTAAAGTTGTTCATCTCGTCATTATCTTCGTTTTGGTAGTTGTGGTATGCTCTAATCTTAATTCCTTTGTTTAATTTGATTTAGGGCTAGGGTTTGAGTCAAAGGTGAACATAAAACCCACTTTTGGTTAATTTTGGGTATTCTTGGGTAATTTGGGTCATATAGACTCAATATTGAGTTAACTAGGGTTTTGTAAGTGTTAATTGATGTTAGAGAACCCTAATTAGCTAGTAAGAGGGTTAGAACACCATGATTTATGTAAATGGGTGTAAAAGGGTTAGTGGTTGACCCAAAAAAAATGGGTAGGTTGACTTTGAAAGTGCCAAATGGGTCAAATTGAACTTAAGCTAATTAATATGTGTAGTTGAAGCCTAAAACTAATGTTAAAATGTGTAAAGAACCTACTTTGGTTAATGATAGGGTTTTGTGATGAGTTAACCCGATTTTAGGGTTAAGGGTGCAAATGGGTCGGATTTGCACCATAGGTCAAATTGGCTCTAGGAGTGAGCTTTAGAGTGTTGACCAACTTGAGTTATGATTTTGATATTGTGATAAATGTAATAGGTGCGTTACATTGAAGTGTTCAAGCTCGGTTATCTTTCGACAAGAGATTTTGAGGTGAGTGGAATATCTATATATGTATGTATATGATTTATGTACCGTGTTGATGGTGTCACATAGCCGTTTTGTGACCAAGGTTGTGGGACTTAGCCGTATTAGCCCATGTTTTGTACTAAGGCACATAGCCGTGTTTGTGCATTTAGTGGCGAGTAATAGCCGGGTTTTACTCCCACGTTGTTATTTGAGTTACCCGTACACATAGCCGTGTTGGTGTACGAAAGCGTGAGTAATAGCCGTGTTCTACTCACATTGAGCAAGTGATGCCATAGCCGTTTTTGGAACACTTGAGGGGTGATGCCATAGCCGTTTTTGGAACACCTCGGGGGGTTAGCATGCCATAGCCGTTTTTGGAAGCTAACGAATGTTATGAACATCGATGACTTGTTTCGCGAGGTCGTTCCCTAGCGAAGAGATTGGTTAACCATGATTTATTGTTGTTCATACTAACATTTGATTATTGTTATGAGTATTTATGCTATGATTATTGCTAGTGATACGTTTGGTGATACTAGCTTGCTTATCGAGATTTGTTATGTGTTATTTGATATCGTGGATGCGTGTGGGTAAGTTGTATATGCATGTATATATATGTTTTACTCACTAAGCTTTGCTTACCCTCTCGTTGTTTACTATTTTTATAGGTTCCGGTGTGGACAAGGGTAAGGGCATCCGGTTGGATTAGAGATCCCGTCTTGTTTAGTGACGCTTTTGGGATGTGATGATTTTGGAGTTTGACCGAGATTTGGGTAGTTTAACCCCAAACACCATGCTCGTTGTATCGTTTGGCAATTAAACTTTTGTGGTCGAAACTCTAATTTGTATTAAACATTGTATTTTAAACTTAGTGGCGTTTTGGGCACGTGTGGGCCCCACTTTGTAAAACTCGCTCAAACCTTAGTTATGTGCTAGTTTTACATATATGAATGTATGGTTAAAAGCGTTTTGGCTAAAAATGTCGGGAACTAGTCAAACATTTTCGTTAAATAGACTTCCGGGGACAGCGGGCTGTCCAGGTGATTTGGCGCGCCGCGCAGATGGCCTGCACCAGAAATTTTTTTTTTTGTTTGAAATTTCGTCGTGTTTGGTCGGTTACGGTTTGGGTTGTTACAAGTGGTATCAGAGCATGGTCTAAGGGATTTAGGTGACTTGAGATAGGCGCCTAGACTTAGACTTTGTGTGCGTGTTTATGCGGGACTTGTAGGACTTTGGGTCGGATCGGTATGATTAGTGCATAGGTTTATGTGAACTAATCATGCGCTATTTGTTTGTGTTGTGTTTAGCAATCATCAAGCGAGATGGACGTTGTACTAGCGAGTTAGCGCGACGTGCTTGCGTGGTAATGACTAGCTACCATTACTACGGGTGCAAATCGGGTTAAACAAGCAATGTACGACGATTGTTGAGCAAGATGGGGTAGTGTGGTGTATACGTATGTAATTGGGTATAATTGTCCTTTCGTTTCATGGTTTAACCTAATTCGTTTTATAGAATGAAGACGAGAAACGGTCCTGATCATGAAAACGGGAGTACAAGTGAAGACGCCGAGTTCTCGACCAAGGTCGAGGCCGTCTTTAAGAAGTTGAAATCGGATTTTCTTGCGGATGTCCGAAGGGTCTTCCAAGAGTCGGTCGATGGGCAAGTGACCGAAATGATAAATGAACGATTGAAGGCCACTATTGAAGAGGCCCTTGATGCTAGAAACGTTTATCCTCGAGGTGAAGGGGGTGATGGAAAGAGAGACTTCCACTACAAAAATTTTAAGGATACTCAACCTCCGACGTTTAATGGGGTGAGGGATCCGTTGAAAAGTACTTGTTGGATTTCGGACATCGAGGGGGCCTTCCGTACCGCGGAGTGTCCTCCCGAGAAGAAGGCGAGGTTTGGGTCTAGCATGTTACGTGAAGAAGGCAAGTTGTGGTGGGATGATAAAATCAATTTGTATGGCGAGGAGCAATGCATGGGCTTGACGTGGGAGGAGTTCAAGAAAGAGTTTTTCAAGGAATACCGAACTTCATCCGATCTTGATCGAATTCGGGACGAGTTGCATCATTTGCAACAAGGTTCCATGGATTTAGTTACCCTCAAGTCTACATTCTTGGCAAAGACTCGTTTTTGCCCGGAGTATGTGGGTGATGATCATAAGCTTATGAAAGATTTTTATCGTACTTTGAATGCCGACTACAAGAGCAAGATTAGCCGGGGTATGGCTAAGACTTTCGATGAATTGTTTGAGTTGGCTCGGGGTTTTGAGCCGGAGGTGCCTAGGAAGAGTGATTTTGTTTTCTCGAAAAGGAAGTTTGAAGGTTCGAGCTATTCGAATTTTTCAAACAAGAAGTCTAGGAAAGGCACCGAGAGCGTTAATAGTGTGAAGAAAGGTGGCACGGGTACTTTTGCGCCCACTTGTTTTAATTGTGGGAAGTCGGGTCATTACGCCCGTGAATGCACGGCCAAGACGGTTACGTGTTTTAATTGCGGTAAAGTAGGGCACAAGAGGCCGGAATGCCCCGAGTTGAATAATGATCATGTTAAGAAGATTGAGAAGGCGGCAGGGTCGGCTAGAGGGCGAAACTACTTGATGACGAACGATGAAGCCAAACAATCCAACGAAGTTGTTTCAGGTACTTTCATGGTTAATTCTAATCCGGCAAGGATTCTTTTTGATAGCGGTGCAAATTTGTCGTTTGTGTCTCCTAAATTTGTGCCTAAACTTGATAGTCCGCTAGCTAAGTTAAGTCGTCCGGTAGAAGTCGAAATAGCGGACGGCAAGACGGTGCTAGTGGTTGATGTGTGTAAAAATTGTGATGTTGTTTTTGGTGCCGAAACTTTTAAAATTGATCTTATTCCAATGACCTTGGGCGACTTTGATATCGTTGTTGGTATGGATTGGCTCGATCGTTATAGAGCCAATATTGCATGCCATGATAAGTGTATTCGTGTGAAGACCCCAAGTGGGGGAGAAATGATTATTCATGGCGATAAGAGAAGAAGACCGGTGCCGATATGCACTTTTGCACGGGCACGTCGTTCCGTTGTTACCGGTGGCATGGCTTTCCTTGCTTATGTTGTTGATACTCGTAATGAGCCACCACCTATTCGTGAAATTCCGGTAGTTAATGAGTTTGAAGACGTTTTTCCGGATGAGTTACCGGGTGTTCCGGCGGAAAGACAAGTCGAATTTCGCATCGAGTTGGTTCCGGGGGCTACCCCCATTGCTAAAACTCCTTATCGTTTAGCACCAACGGAGATGCAAGAGCTATTGAATCAAATTCAAGAGTTGCTAGAGAAGGGTTTTATCCGACCGAGTGCTTCGCCGTGGGGCGCTCCGGTCTTATTCGTGAAAAAGAAAGACGGTAGTATGCGCATGTGCATCGATTACCGTGAGCTAAATAAAGTGACGATCAAGAATCGTTATCCGTTACCTAGGATTGACGATTTGTTTGATCAACTTCAAGGCGCAACGTATTTCTCTAAGATCGACCTACGGTCCGGCTATCACCAAATGCGGGTCCGTGAGGAAGATATTGAGAAAACGGCTTTCCGAACGCGTTACGGGCATTATGAATTTGTAGTTATGCCCTTCGGTCTTACGAATGCACCGGCGGCATTCATGGATCTTATGAACCGGGTGTGCCAACCTATGTTGGACAAGTCGGTTATTGTATTCATTGACGACATACTAGTCTACTCGAAAAGTATGCACGAACATGAACGTCACTTACGTGAAGTTTTGAAGACGCTAAGAAAAGAGAAGTTGTATGCAAAGTTCTCTAAATGTGAATTTTGGCTAAGGGAGGTTCAATTCCTTGGTCACATTGTGAACGAAAGCGGTATCCAAGTGGATCCGGGGAAGATTGAGACGGTGAAGAGTTGGGGACGACCGACTACGCCCACGGAGATCCGAAGTTTTCTCGGATTGGCCGGTTATTATCGTCGGTTTATCCAAGACTTTTCTAAGATTGCTTCTCCATTAACAAAGTTGACGAGGAAGAGTGCTAAGTTCAATTGGGAAAACGAGCAAGAAATTGCTTTTCAATTATTGAAAGAGAAGTTGTGTCAAGCTCCGGTGTTAGTGTTACCGGAAGGCGTCGAAGACATGGTGGTTTATTGTGATGCTTCCTTAAATGGGCTCGGGTGCGTTCTTATGCAAAGGGGTAAAGTCATTGCTTATGCCTCTCGGCAGTTAAAGGAACACGAAACGAGGTACCCGACTCATGATCTTGAAATGGCGGCGGTTGTGCATGCGTTGAAAATTTGGCGCCACTACTTGTATGGTGTCAAGTGTACGATATATTCGGATCATAAGAATTTGAAACACCTTTTTACTCAAAGGGATTTGAATTATCGTCAACGTAGATGGATGGATGTGGTGAAAGATTATGATTGTGAGATACTTTACCATCCGGGTAAGGCGAATGTGGTCGCGGATGCGTTAAGTCGAAAGACTCAACATCCGGCGATACGTATAACATCGTTACGTTTGATTATCACTAACGACTTTCTTGAAAAGATGGGTGAAGACCAAATAGAGGCTTATGTTCACGATAAGCACACGGAACGAATTGTGGGCCAATCGGAGTTTATTACTATGGGTCCGCGGGGTTTGTTGTCCTTTCAAGGAAGGGTGTGGGTGCCTAAGACGGGTGATTACCGACGGGTGCTACTCGATGAAGCACATAAGTCGAAATATTCCATTCATCCGGGCGCGACGAAAATGTATCATGATTTGAAGAAAGATTATTGGTGGCCGGGCATGAAACGCGATGTTGTAAAATACGTCGAACGATGTGTTACTTGTTTGCAAGTTAAAGCCGAGCATCAAAAGCCGTATGGTAAGTTGCAACCGTTAGAAATCCCGAAGTGGAAATGGGAGCACATTACCATGGATTTCATCACTAAGTTGCCTAAGACGGCGAGGACTCAATATGATTCGATTTGGGTTATAGTGGATCGGTTGACGAAAAGCGCTTTGTTTCTTCCCATTAAAGAAGCAATATCGTCGGAGACCTTGGCTAAGTTGTTTATCAAGGAAGTGGTCGCTCGTCATGGGGTTCCTATATCTATTATCTCGGATCGAGATACCCGTTTTACATCTCGATTTTGGGAGAAGTTTCATGAAGATATGGGTACACAATTAAAGCTGAGCACGGCGTATCATCCCCAAACGGACGGTCAAACCGAACGTACGAACCAAACTTTGGAAGATATGTTACGGGCGTGCATTATTGATTTTGGTGGTAGTTGGGACGAGCATTTACCCTTGGTGGAATTCTCGTACAATAATAGCTTTCATACTAGTATCGGGATGCCACCTTATGAGATGCTATATGGGCGAAGATGTCGAACTCCCGTCTGTTGGGGAGAAGTGGGTCAAAGGGAAATCGGGAGCACCGATTTGGTTCTTGAAACGAATAACAAGATTGATACTATACGAGAACATTTGAAGAAGGCTCAAGATAGGCAAAAGTCGTATGCCGATAAGCGAAGACGAACGATCGAGTTTCAGGAAGGCGATATGGTGATGCTTAAGGTTTCGCCTTGGAAAGGTATTATTCGATTTCGAAAACGGGGAAAGTTAGCTCCTCGATTTATTGGGCCATTCAAGGTTTTAGCTCGTGTTGGCGAAGTTGCTTATCGATTGGAATTACCCGAAGAGCTTGTGGGGATCCATAATACATTCCATGTTTCACACCTCCGTAAGTGCCTTGCGGATGATTCTTCATGGATGCCTTTAGATGAAATTGAGCTAAACAATAAGTTGGAGTATGTTGAAGAGCCAATTGCAATACTTGATGAAAAGGTCAAGAGGTTGAGGCATAAGGAGGTTAGGACTTTTAAAGTTCAATGGCGGCGGAATAAGGGTTCCGAGTTCACTTGGGAACCTGAAGAGTTTGTGTTGGTTTATCTTCCCGCTTGTCATGCGGCATGGATTGCGAGGTCGCAATCCGAATAAGTGGGGAAGAGTTGTAAGACCCGATTATTTATAGTGTACATAAGTGTATATAAGTGTAATGTACGGTACTGGAAACGGGGTTCTGTTGCGTGTATTTAAAATACAAAAGGAGCTGAACTGGCAGGGTTGCGCGCCGCGCGGCCTTGTGGCGCGCCGCGCCAACTGTCTGTGACAGATCCCTTTCTCTTTTTAAATTAGATATTTTGGGGGTATTTTGGTAAATTCACATCAAGGCCGAGTTTAATGCTTGGTTCAGTAGTTTGGGAGCTCATTTACTCCCTTGTTCACCAACCTTATCACCTCCCAATTTACTTTAGTGAGAGAGTGAGTTTTAGAGAGAGAAAGCTCACTTTGAAGAGGAAGAAGAGGGTTTCTTGCTAAAGCCCAAGTTCTAAAGTTGTTCATCTCGTCATTATCTTCGTTTTGGTAGTTGTGGTATGCTCTAATCTTAATTCCTTTGTTTAATTTGATTTAGGGCTAGGGTTTGAGTCAAAGGTGAACATAAAACCCACTTTTGGTTAATTTTGGGTATTCTTGGGTAATTTGGGTCATATAGACTCAATATTGAGTTAACTAGGGTTTTGTAAGTGTTAATTGATGTTAGAGAACCCTAATTAGCTAGTAAGAGGGTTAGAACACCATGATTTATGTAAATGGGTGTAAAAGGGTTAGTGGTTGACCCAAAAAAAATGGGTAGGTTGACTTTGAAAGTGCCAAATGGGTCAAATTGAACTTAAGCTAATTAATATGTGTAGTTGAAGCCTAAAACTAATGTTAAAATGTGTAAAGAACCTACTTTGGTTAATGATAGGGTTTTGTGATGAGTTAACCCGATTTTAGGGTTAAGGGTGCAAATGGGTCGGATTTGCACCATAGGTCAAATTGGCTCTAGGAGTGAGCTTTAGAGTGTTGACCAACTTGAGTTATGATTTTGATATTGTGATAAATGTAATAGGTGCGTTACATTGAAGTGTTCAAGCTCGGTTATCTTTCGACAAGAGATTTTGAGGTGAGTGGAATATCTATATATGTATGTATATGATTTATGTACCGTGTTGATGGTGTCACATAGCCGTTTTGTGACCAAGGTTGTGGGACTTAGCCGTATTAGCCCATGTTTTGTACTAAGGCACATAGCCGTGTTTGTGCATTTAGTGGCGAGTAATAGCCGTGTTTTACTCCCACGTTGTTATTTGAGTTACCCGTACACATAGCCGTGTTGGTGTACAAAAGCGTGAGTAATAGCCGTGTTCTACTCACATTGAGCAAGTGATGCCATAGCCGTTTTTGGAACACTTGAGGGGTGATGCCATAGCCATTTTTGGAACACCTCGGGGGGTTAGCATGCCATAGCCGTTTTTGGAAGCTAACGAATGTTATGAACATCGATGACTTGTTTCGCGAGGTCGTTCCCTAGCGAAGAGATTGGTTAACCATGATTTATTGTTGTTCATACTAACATTTGATTATTGTTATGAGTATTTATGCTATGATTATTGCTAGTGATACGTTTGGTGATACTAGCTTGCTTATCGAGATTTGTTATGTGTTATTTGATATCGTGGATGCGTGTGGGTAAGTTGTATATGCATGTATATATATGTTTTACTCACTAAGCTTTGCTTACCCTCTCGTTGTTTACTATTTTTATAGGTTCCGGTGTGGACAAGGGTAAGGGCATCCGGTTGGATTAGAGATCCCGTCTTGTTTAGTGACGCTTTTGGGATGTGATGATTTTGGAGTTTGACCGAGATTTGGGTAGTTTAACCCCAAACACCATGCTCGTTGTATCGTTTGGCAATTAAACTTTTGTGGTCGAAACTCTAATTTGTATTAAACATTGTATTTTAAACTTAGTGGCGTTTTGGGCACGTGTGGGCCCCACTTTGTAAAACTCGCTCAAACCTTAGTTATGTGCTAGTTTTACATATATGAATGTATGGTTAAAAGCGTTTTGGCTAAAAATGTCGGGAACTAGTCAAACATTTTCGTTAAATAGACTTCCGGGGACAGCGGGCTGTCCAGGTGATTTGGCGCGCCGCGCGGCCACCTGGCGCGCCGCGCAGATGGCCTGCACCAGAAATTTTTTTTTTTGTTTGAAATTTCGTCGTGTTTGGTCGGTTACGGTTTGGGTTGTTACATTAGATGAAGGATTTTTGATAAGAAATAGATTATAGGATATAGACTAGTACCCTGCAATACATAATTTACATATGCATATATAATACTAAAATCCCATAAGTTACGGAGGAATCTACGGAAGCTGTCAGGCATCGGTAACAATAACAGGTACGCTAAGATATCAATTAGCAGATATGCTAAGATATACATTTTGTCTATGCACTAATCATGCAATCAATGCAATAAGATGTGTCTAGACTAAGGATGATAAGCAAGTGATTCTCTAAGAATGATAAGCAGGTAATTTTTGACACGAAATGATAAGCAAAACTTTTGACATGCAGACACAGTCGAAGTCCAGACTCACTAATGCATCCTAACGACTTATCAGTTAGACACACTAATGCCGACTTGGTTCGCTAAGACCATCGCTCTGATACCAACTGAAAGGACCTGTCCTAATCCATCCGGACGAAGTCCATATCGATTATAAATGATTCACAACAGTTGATTACATCGCGAGGTACTTGACCTCTATATGATACATTTTATAAACATTTCATTCGTTTTTGAAAAAGACAATCTTTCATTACATCAAAAGTTGACGGCAGGCATACCATTTCATAATATATCTAACTATAATTGACTTAATAATAATCTTGATGAACGCGACGACTCGAATGCGATGTCTTTTGAAATATGTCATGAATGACTCCAAGTAATATCTCTAAAATGAGCAAATGCACAGCGGAAGATTTCTTTCATACCTGAGAATAAACATGCTTTCAAGTGCCAACCAAAAGGTTGGTGAGTTCATTAGTTTAGCATAAATAATTATTTCATAATTTTAATAGACCACAAGATTTCATATTTCTATTTCTTGTAAACATACGTCCCATGCATAAAGACAAAAATATCATTCATATGGATTGAACACCTGGTAACCGACATTCACAATATGCATATAAGAATATCCCCATCATTCTGGGATCCTCCTTCGAACATGATATAAATTTCGAAGTACTAAAGCATCCGGTACTTTGGATAGGGCTTGTTGGGCCCGATAGATATATCTTTAGGATTCGCGTCAATTAGGGTGTCTGTTCCCTAATTCTTAGATTACCAGACTTAATAAAAAGGGGTATATTCGATTTCGATAATTCAACCATATAATGTAGTTTTGATTACTTGTGTCTATTTCGTAAAAACATTTATAAAAATTTCGCATGTATTCTCAGCTCAAAAATATAAAGGGTAAAAAGGTAAATGAAACTCACGCATATAAATATTTTAAAACAGTTAATAAAGCATTTGCATGTATTCTCAGCCCAAAAATGTAAAGAGTAAAAGGGATTCAAATGAACTCACCTAATGTATTTTGTAGTAAAAATACGTATGACTATATTGAACAATTGAACAATGCAGGGTTGACCTCCGATTCACGAACCTATATCATTTATATATATATATATATATATATATATATATATATATATATATATATATATATATATATATATATATATATATATATATATATATATATATATATATATATATTAACACCTATAGTTGTAATTGAACAAAGTTGTATATATTTTCTATTATAATATATTATTAAATTGTAACTTATTGTTATGTATATATATATAATGTATAAAAATTAATATTTATATTTATATGTGTGTTTATATTATTACTTATAATATCTTAAAACATATTTGTACACCATGTGTAATTTAGTTATTATTATGGTTTATAACTTCTCATATAAAAATATAGTAGGTAATATACTTTTTATATATATAACTCTCTTTTGTTTAAAAAAATTAATAATAAAAATAATACAAAAATAAAGATAATAATACTATTAATTAGATATAATGATGATAAAATAATAGTTTTACTAATAATGATTCTTTTAATAATAATATTTTTGTAATAATAATAATAATGATACTAGTAGTAGAAATAATAATAATAATAATAATAATAATAATAATAATAATAATAATAATAATAATAATAATAATAATAATAATAATAATAATAATAATAATAATAATAATAATAATAATAATAATAATATACTAAATATAGATAGTATACCAAATCAGTTTATTGTTCCTGCATCCAGTCCGTTAAAGGCCCAACCAGATAATCGGCCCAATAAGCCCTAGCCAATCCACTAGCCCGTGAATTTGAGATTAATTTGAGTGGGTTCTGTTTCATAGTTTTAAGTAGATTGCAACCAACCGTCGGGAACACACAGCCTAATCAATCACCGATCAATCATCGCAATCATCCTTATAACCTCATCCCCATCGTTTCATCATCAAACCTAGTTTGAATCTCACAACTCCGATTTGATGAAGGTCTCCTTTGTTGAGATCCGGAACCGTCGGTCGACATCGATCCTTGAGCTCAAAACCTCAAATTTATATCAAGTTTAACACTACCATTCGATCCAGAAAGCGTGTTACTGATAGAATACTCTAGTCTTTGTGCATCATCCGGTTGGATTAATAGCAGTTCAATGGATGATCGGATCGTATTCTTTAATTTTTAATTTCTCAAATTTGAAGGAGGTATGATTTCGGTTATGATTCTGTTTATCAGATATTCTGTAAATAATATTGATTATACTTCATGTATAGATTGATTTTCAGAAAGTATTTAAAATGAAAAAAAATAAACTTTTGAACTCCATGAACACAGCCAACTCTATTTTAGTCGATAACTCTTAGAATTATTTTATAAATTTGTGAGTTTTGTATTGAAAGTGTTGTGTTGGTTTTTAAATAGAGATATATGCACAATTAATGATGACAGGAGGTGGTTGTTTGTGAATTAAGATAGAACTAGGTTGTAGCAACATGATGGTAGAAATAATGTGATGGCTTGATATTTTAAACGATGGTTTTAATGATGAAAGAGTATAGATTTGGATGAGCGTATATATATGTATTTCTGGTTATGAATGCTTTATTGATTTGACCTGTCTTGGTGGCTTACCTCCTGATGTAGCAGGTCATAACTGCAGCAGCAGTGATGTCGGTTAAAGGTTGAAACAGAGAAGAAGCCAAGTGTTGTCGTAGGAGTTGATCGAGCAAGAAATAAGGTGAGGAGTGGTGTCGTGGTGGATGGTATGTTCGTGGGTTTTGTTTTGAGTTGATGATCGTTGTGTTCAATAGAGGACATAAAATAGCAGCAAGATTTAGAATAGTTTAAGTTTAATGAGGAAGGAACAAGGGTTGTTTATTGTTTCTGTAAGTTGTAATTGATATTGTGAGATCGTATCATGCTAGTTATTGCTGGATTGATTTGGATTTATATGTATTTAGTTCGACAGAAAGTTTACCCAGGTACAGAAAATATACAAAAAAATAAAAGTTGATTGGGGTTGTTAATATGCTTTGCTTTATAGCAGATAGGAAATATATATAATTAAAAATAGTTCTGAGATTGATTCATAACTGAATTTGGAGTTATTGTTGTTAATTGATTCTGATTTGTACGATTTGAAAATCAATTACAGTATGATTGTGATATTATACTGAATCCTCCATATAATTCATGGATTACTCCTTTAAATAAATAATTGTAAATATATTATCAACAATAGTTCTAATAATAATAATAATACTAATAATAATATTTACTAATAATAATATTAATAATGATATTAATAATAATGATAAAAATAATAACATGATAATAACATTAAGGATAATGATAATAAAATTAATGATAACAATAATAATAATATTTATAATTCTTAATTATAATTTTTAATAATTATAATACAATTATAATAACTGATAATATTTAAATTACCATTATAATATATACATAAAACTAGTATTGATATTAATATTAGTAATAGTATTAATAATGAAAGTAATAATAAAGTTATTATAACGACTATATTCTTAACTTGTATTTACATTTAATATATACAATTTATTAATCATGTAATTTTTAATAGTTATCTATATAGTAACTTACATTAAGTATTAAATTCTTATATATATATATATATATATATATATATATATATATATATATATATATATATATATATTACAATATACGTATTATAATAATTATCCATAGATATCATATATTTATATAAAATCATTTTAAGTACAACTTAATTATTTTATGTCTCATCTTACATATTTAGTTTTACTGTTTAAATTTTATTTTATAAATTTTCAAATTATTATATATACTACACTATGTATATATACATATTTATTTACAAACAACTGTTCGTGAATCGTCGGAAATAGTTAAAGGGTAATTGATTTCATGAATATACTTTCAAAATTTTTGAGACTCAACATTACAGACTTTGCTTATCGTGTCGAAATCATAATAAGATTAAGTTTAAATTTGGTCGAAAATTCTCGGGTCATCACAGCTTGAGAGATGGATAGGGTGAAGAAGTGACGGAAGTCGGTGGAGATAAACCAGTACGTGATTTGATTAGGGCGTATGAGGTGAAGGGATATTGTAATGGTGGAGGCGATAGAGATTGGGGAAAACGTGGGTGGAGCAAGATAAAATAGCGGAGGGATAAAACAAAAAAACCCAGATAAGACGAGTGAACACTGCTGGAGCGAATAAGGAGGCGACATCAACTCTTGTTAATAGCTTTTTATGTAATTTTAGTTTCGAGTTTAAAGAAAAATAAAAATTGGATCTGAGATGTAGTGACCCGAACTTTTCCATGTTTATATATATTAATTGAGATTGATATTTACATTATTAAATGTTTCCAACATGTTAAGCAATCAAACTTGTTAAGACTTGATTAATTGAAATATGTTTCATATAGACAATTGACCACCCAAGTTGACCGCTGATTCACGAACGTTAAAACTTGTAAAAACTATACAATGACATATATATGGTTATATATATAGTTAACATGTTTTTACTATAAGTATGTATCTCATTAGGTATTTTAACAATGAGTTATATACATAAAAATGAGACTATTAATTTAAGAAACTCGAAAACGATATATATAACGATTATCGTTATAACAACGTCTTACTAAGTACATATGAATCATATTAAGATATTGATACACTTGGTTAATTATGTTAAATGATAATTAAATATATTATTAATTATATTAACAATGAACTACATATGTAAAAACAAGACTACTAACTTAATGATTTTGAAACGAGACATATATGTAACGATTATCGTTGTAACGACATTTAATGTATATATATCATATTAAGAGATATTCGTACATCATAATATCATGATAATATAATAATTTAAAATCTCTTTTGATATTATAAACATTGGGTTAACAACATTTAACAAGATCGTTAACCTAAAGGTTTCAAAACAACATTTACATGTAACGACTAACGATGACTTAACGACTCAGTTAAAATGTATATACATGTAGTGTTTTAATATGTATTTATACACTTTTGAAAGACTTCAATACACTTATCAAAATACTTCTACTTAACAAAAATGCTTACAATTACATCCTCGTTCAGTTTCATCAACAATTCTACTCGTATGCACCCGTATTCGTACTCGTACAATACACAGCTTTTAGATGTATGTACTATTGGTATATACACTCCAATGATCAGCTCTTAGCAGCCCATGTGAGTCACCTAACACATGTGGGAACCATCATTTGGCAACTAGCATGAAATATCTCATAAAATTACAAAAATATGAGTAATCATTCATGACTTATTTACATGAAAACAAAATTACATATCCTTTATATCTAATCCATACACCAACGACCAAAAACACCTACAAACACTTTCATTCTTCAATTTTCTTCATCTAATTGATCTCTCTCAAGTTCTATCTTCAAGTTCTAAGTGTTCTTCATAAATTCCAAAAGTTCTAGTTTCATAAAATCAAGAATACTTTCAAGTTTGCTAGCTCACTTCCAATCTTGTAAGGTGATCATCCAACCTCAAGAAATCTTTGTTTCTTATAGTAGGTTATCATTCTAATACAAGGTAATAATCATATTCAAACTTTGGTTCAATTTCTATAACTATAACAATCTTATTTCAAGTGATGATCTTACTTAAACTTGTTTTCGTGTCATGATTCTGCTTCAAGAACTTCGAGCCATCCAAGGATTCGTTGAAGCTAGATCCATTTTTCTCTTTTCCAGTAGGTTTATCCAAGGAACTTAAGGTAGTAATGATGTTCATAACATCATTCGATTCATATATATTTAACTATCTTATTCGAAGGTTTAAACTCGTAATCACTAGAACATAGTTTAGTTAATTCTAAACTTGTTCGCAAACAAAAGTTAATCCTTCTAACTTGACTTTTAAAATTAACTAAACACATGTTCTATATCTATATGATATGCTAACTTAATGATTTAAAACCTGGAAACACGAAAAACACCGTAAAACCGGATTTACGCCGTCGTAGTAACACCGCGGGCTGTTTTGGGTTAGTTAATTAAAAACTATGATAAACTTTGATTTAAAAGTTGTTATTCTGAGAAAATGATTTTTATTATGAACATGAAACTATATCCAAAAATTATGGTTAAACTCAAAGTGGAAGTATGTTTTCTAAAATGGTCATCTAGACGTCGTTCTTTCGACTGAAATGACTACCTTTACAAAAACGACTTGTAACTTATTTTTCCGACTATAAACCTATACTTTTTCTGTTTAGATTCATAAAATAGAGTTCAATATGAAACCATAGCAATTTGATTCACTCAAAACGGATTTAAAATGAAGAAGTTATGGGTAAAACAAGATTGGATAATTTTTCTCATTTTAGCTACGTGAAAATTGGTAACAAATCTATTCCAACCATAACTTAATCAACTTGTATTGTATATTATGTAATCTTGAGATACCATAGACACGTATACAATGTTTCGACCTATCATGTCGACACATCTATATATATTTCGGAACAACCATAGACACTCTATATGTGAATGTTGGAGTTAGCTATACAGGGTTGAGGTTGATTCCAAAATATATATAGTTTGAGTTGTGATCAATACTGAGATACGTATACACTGGGTCGTGGATTGATTCAAGATAATATTTATCGATTTATTTCTGTACATCTAACTGTGGACAACTAGTTATAGGTTACTAACGAGGACAGCTGACTTAATAAACTTAAAACATCAAAATATATTAAAAGTGTTGTAAATATATTTTGAACATACTTTAATATATATGTATATATTGTTATAGGTTCGTGAATCAACAGTGGCCAAGTCTTACTTCCCGACGAAGTAAAAATCTGTGAAAGTGAGTTATAGTCCCACTTTTAAAATCTAATATTTTTGGGATGAGAATACATGCAGGTTTTATAAATGATTTACAAAATAGACACAAGTACGTGAAACTACATTCTATGGTTGAATTATTGAAATCGAATATGCCCCTTTTTATTAAGTCTGGTAATCTAAGAATTAGGGAACAGACACCCTAATTGACGCGAATCCTAAAGATAGATCTATTGGGCCTAACAAACCCCATCCAAAGTACCGGATGCTTTAGTACTTCGAAATTTATATCATATCCGAAGGGTGTCCCGGAATGATGGGGATATTCTTATATATGCATCTTGTTATTGTCGGTTACCAGGTGTTCACCATATGAATGATTTTTATCTCTATGTATGGGATGTGTATTGAAATATGAAATCTTGTGGTCTATTGTTACGATTTGATATATATAGGTTAAACCTATAACTCACCAACATTTTTGTTGACGTTTAAAGCATGTTTATTCTCAGGTGAATATTAAGAGCTTCCGCTGTTGCATACTAAAATAAGGACAAGATTTGGAGTCCATGTTTGTATGATATTGTGTAAAAACTGCATTCAAGAAACTGATTTCGATGTAACATATTTGTATTGTAAACCATTATGTAATGGTCGTGTGTAAACATGATATTTTAGATTATCATTATTTGATAATCTACGTAAAGCTTTTTAAACCTTTATTTATGAAATAAAGGTTATGGTTTGTTTTAAAAATGAATGCAGTCTTTGAAAAACGTCTCATATAGAGGTCAAAACCTCGCAACGAAATCAATTAATATGGAACGTTTTTAATCAATAAGAACGGGACATTTCATGAGATTAGAGAATAGAATGGCTTGAGTTGTATGAGAAATCTGAGCAAGATGAGAAAGAGGTTGAGGGTGTGTTTGGACGAAAGTAGCTGGAACTGGAGCTGGAGCTTATGAGCAGGAGCTGGAGCTGGAGCTTATTATTGAAGGTGGTAGCTGGAGCTTATTATTTTTTATAAATATTTGGTAAACTAGCTGGAGTTTATTTTTCAGTTCATAAGCTCTACTTTTTTTCATAAGCTACTACAAGTAGCTTATTTTTTCAGAGCTTATGATTTTCATATTAAAATCATAAGCTCAAGCTCCAATAAGCTTCCATAAGCTCCAATAAGCTACGCGCCAAACACATCCTGAGATTAAAAGGTTGATGCACTTGAATTGTTTTAAAATGGTATATTAAATTTTTTTAGTGAAATAGGAGGAAAATAGACGGCCAAATTTAAAGAGTGAATGGTGAAAATAATTTAGTGAAATTTAAAGAGTGAAGAACAGTCTTAAAATCCTAAAATTTTCATTTTCACTCTAAAGTCTAAGTGGCACCAAAATAGACAACTTTTGAAGTTATTGATTCAGAATTTGATTTTAGAGAAATGAGAAAATTGGTTTAATTTTGGTGAGAATATAAAATTCGATTAAAATGGTGGGATGAAATTTTTGCGACAAAAACCTATAAAAGATTGAGGGTTCAAATAATTTGAAATGTAAAATGGAAATGTAAGTTTGGTGGGAAAATTTCACCTTCAAATTTTTTTATGTAACTTTCGATAAAAATGTAAATGTTCTTTTTAGTTTGTTTCATATCAAGTGTCCTTTAAAAACATATGATGACAGTACCCCAAAATTTATATGTCATATCAATTAGTTTTTAGGACACCACTTTGCAAATGTATCTCGTAGTGCAACCCATTTTTCAAATGTCCTATAAAAACATAGTATAATAGGACCTCTATAAATCAAGTATCATATCAAATAGGACTTTAGGACACAACTGTGTGAGTATATCTCATAATGGGGCTTAATTTCTAAGTGTCCTATTAAAACCTAAGATAATATGACCATAAAAACTCTTGTGTCACATTAAATAGCTTGTTAGGACACCACTGTAAAACCGTATAGTTCTTTAAGACACCGTTGAAAAAGCGTAAAGCTTTTTAGGACATCACTTTATAAGCGTATAGGTTTTTAGGACATCTTATTACTTTTTAGGACACCTCGTTATAAGCGTATCTCATACCGGGACCTCAAATATTTAACCGTCCCAATAAATGGATCCTTAGGACCCTAATTTACGAGGGTCCTAGGGAAAGGGTCCTATAAACTCACTTTTCTTGTAGTGGATAAGCAAAGTCTGTAATGTTAAGTCTTAAAAATTTTGAACTGTTTCATATATTCAAATGACATTTGACTGTTCCCGACGATTCATGAACAATTTGTTTGTAAATAAATATGTAAGTATATATATATATATATATATATATATATATATAAATGTAAGTATATATGATAATTAGAAATAATAAAATATAACTTAAACATTAAAGTTAATATGTAAATATAAGGATATATATAATAATTTGATATAATAGAAAATAATTTAATCATTTGAATTGAATATGTAAAATACTATATAAGATAATATTGTTGTGATAAATCTATATGTAAATATATATACGATTTCTATACCTAGTTAATGTTATAGGCATATTGTAATATATATAAATGTTATATATTATATATATGTTATTATATGTATGTCATAATTAATAATATATAATATCGAGTTTGATTTCTGGTTAAAAATATAATTAAATATAATTATTATAGTTACTTCCAATATTTTGTTAATATTATTAATAGTATTATTATTGTTATTGTTATCAGTATTATAATTATTAAGATTATTATTACAAATATAAGTATTATGATGTAAATCCATTTATTATTATAGATACAAAAATGAGCTTCATTATTATTAACGTTATTACTAATATCATTTAAAATATATCATTTTACTACTAGTATAACTACTATTATTATTAATATGATTAAGATTATTATTATAATTATCATTAATATGAAAATAATAAAACTTATTATTATTTTCTTTAATATTAGTATTAGTATCATTTTACAATTATTAGTATTATTATTATGATTATCAACAAAAATATTATTGATATTATCATTATTATAATTTTAATTTTAGCTATTAATATAATAATTATTATTATTAGTATTATTTTTAGAATTTCTATTAGTATTTGAATTATTATTATAATTATAATTATTAATTAAATAAATCAAACGTATGATTTTCAGAATCAAATTCAATTATATTTATCAATCAAAACTGTATTAGGTTGGTACTAGCTGATTTCAAATCACTGAATGTATCCAAAATCCGTTGTAAGTCGTTGTCTATTTTTTTTCTTTTCTTTTATTCTCTGCTCGATGGAACCTGTTGACTACAATCCTCCTATAAATCGATTAATTCAAGAGTAATGTATTCATTTGAATCCCATTTCACTACCAAAAATAATTACAACAGCTGGTAATCGAGTTTATATTTTAAAGAAAACAGAAAAACAAGAACAAACAGTCCCGTACCCCTGTTCTTGAAGATTTTAGTCAAAATTCGAATTCGAGCTTTATTTAAAAATCTATAAATGTGGAATTGTTAGGAATCTTATATTTAATAAGTTTCAAAACTCAATTCTTCCTATCGATTTCAAATTTTAGAGTCAAAGTTCTAACTTTAAAAAGTCAACTTTTATTTTTCGATTAAATTGAAGTTTTCTGATACGTTTAAGGTGAAATTGAGGATTTGGAAAGTTTACATGAATGTTTTCTAAACTACTTCATGTTATAAGTATAGATTAAAATGTTCTTAAATTCGTAATCACTATTTTTTTCCCCAACAGCGACGAACAGCTGTGTTGTTTTATATTTTTTGTTATTTTTTTCAAATAATACAAACACTTATTATTCATTTTTTTTAAATTGTTTGAAAGTCCAAATCGTCTAGATAATTGTTTAATCAGTATGTTGGATTATGGATTGATTTTATTAAGATGGAGGAGAAGGAGGTATAAAACACAGAAAACATTTCGGTTATATAAAATACGGAGGGGTATAATATCAGAAAAACTGAATCGGCTGGATGGTTGAGTGTATGTTTGGGTTAGCAAGTGGTCATGGGTTCGAGTCTCGTATGAAGCACTTTTTTTAGAGGGGTATACACTCTTAAATTCATTTCTATTATTATTATTATTATTATTATTATTATTATTATTATTATTATTATTATTATTATTATTATTATTATTATTATTATTATTATTATTATTATTATTATTATTATTAGTTATTATTATGGCTATTATGTTAGTTATTAGTATTAACCATATGATTAGTATCATTATCATCATTAATACAACTTATGATATTATTATTATTATTATTATTATTATTATTATTATTATTATTATTATTATTATTATTATTATTATTATTATTATTATTATTAGTATTATCATTTAAAAATTAGTAGTATTATCATTACAAATATTATTATTAGTATTATTATGGTATTATTATGGTATTATTATGGTATTATTATTATTATTATTATTATTATTATTATTATTATATTATTATTATTATTATTATTATTATTATTATTATTATTATTATTAGTGATATTATCATTAATAATAAAATTATCATTTTTATTATTATAATTTTGAATATGTTAATAACATAGATATTATAAAATTTATAATAAGAGCTAATATGGTAAAATTATGGAAAGTAATTATGAATTATATGAATACATGTATAATTATAAATTTGACTAAGAAATTAAGCTATAGGAACTATAATTATAAGTTGAGAAATTAAAATCTAAGTTATGATAAATCTAATTGTTATTATTACCACTGGTATTATTATTATCTTTATAATATTAAAGCAAAGTATCATTTTATTATTATTATTAGAATTAATATTATTATTATTATTATTATTATTATTATTATTATTATTATTATTATTATTATTATTATTATTATTTTCACCATTATAATTAAAATTAACAAAATTATCGTTTTCTTAAGATTTAAGATTATTAGTAGAATTGTTATTTTTATTAAAGTTATCATTATCAAAATTAACATTATTATTATTATTACTATCATTATTATTATTATTATTATTCTTAATCTAGTATATTTACAACTATTAATAAATGATATTTACATAAAAATATATTTAATACACATAACTTAACTATATCAACATTTATATATATAAAATGAAAATATATAAATAAATAATGAAACTTATAAATTATTAAATATATAAATTATATCACTAATAATAATATATATATTTGTTTGATTTTAAGTATACGTTTTAATATATATATGAATGATATAGGTTCGTGAATTCAAGGCCAACCCTGCAATTATTCATTTCAGCCGTATGCATATTTTTACTACAAAATATCGTATAGTGAGTTTCATTTGCTCCATTTTTAAATGCTTTTGCAATATATATTTGTGGGACTGAGAATACATGCGCTTTTATGAATGTTTTACGAAATAGACACAATTAATCGAAACTACATTCTATGGTTGGATTATCGAACCGAATATGCCCCTTTTTAGCTTGGTAGCCTAAGAATTGGTGTTTATTATAATTGCCACCAATTGACGCGAATCCTAAAGATAGATCATTTTGGCCCAACAAGCCTCATCCGAGTTACGGATTATTTAGTACTTCGATTTATCATGTCCGATAAGAGTCCCGGAATGATGGGGATATTCTATATGCATCCTGTTAAGGTCGGTTACCAGGTGTTCAATCCATATGAATGATTTTTTTTACAGATGCATGATATTTATGAGAAATGAAATGAAAATCTTGTGGTCTATTAAATTAATGGAAATGATTGTTTATGATAAACTAATGAACTCACCAACCTTTTGGTTGACACTTGAAAGCATGTTTATTCTCAGGTTTGAAAGAAATCTTCCGCTGTGCATTTGCTCATTTAGAGATATTACTTGGAGTCATTCATGACATATTTCAAAAGACGTTGCATTCGAGTCGTTGAGTTCATCAAGATTATTGTTAAGTCATTTATAGTTGGATATATTATGAAATGGTATGCATGCCGTCAACTTTCGATGTAAAGAAAGTTTGTCTTTTAAAAATGAATGCAATGTTTGTAAAATATATCATATAGAGGTCAAGTACCTCGCGATGTAATCATATGTTATATTGTATTCGTCCTTATGGATTGGGACGGGTCATCTCATCTGTAAGACTATAAACAAGGATATCATCAAAATAAATGACAACAAAACGACCAATAAAAGGCTTGAATACCTGATTCATTAATCGCATAAAAGTGCTCGGCGCATTCGAAAGCCCGAAAGCCATAACCATCCATTCGTATAAACCGTCACGCATCTTGAATGCGGTTTTCCACTCATCCCCGAGTCGCATTCTAATTTGATGATATCCACTCCTTAAGTCTATTTTGGAAAAAACAGTAGCTCCATATAATTGATCAAGGAGATCGTCCAAGAGCGAAATAGGGAATCGATACTTGACAGTAATTTTGTTAATGACTCTACTATCAATACACATACGAAATGTGCCACCATGTTTTGGAACTAAAAGTGCGGGTACCGCACATGGACTCGTGCTCTAGCGAATCAATCCCTTCTCCAACAATTCTGAAACTTGTCGTTGCAACTCCTCGAACTCTTTTGGATTTAAACGATAGGCGGGTTTGTTGGGTATGACTGATCCGGGCACAAAATCTATGCAATGTTGAATGTCTAGCATGGGGGGTAAACCCGCTGGAATATCTTCAGGGAACACGTCAAGAAAATCGTCCAAAAGTGGTTGAACCTTGAAAGGAATAGTGGTAACAGTAGCATTAGGTTCAGCCACCACCAAAGCAAAAATAACAGAAGAGTGTTTGGCTTCTTGTTCAAAGGCTGCACGATTGAGAAATAAATTAGGATCACCGTCACCCTTGCGTCTAGAATCCCGAGGGGTTAAAGTAATATTAATTCCCTCTTTAATGAAACTATAGGTGTTATTGTAGCCATCGTGTTTCGTCTTCCTATTGTATTTCCATGGCCTTCCTAATAAAAGATGACATGCGTCCATAGGTATGACCTCACACCAAACTTCATCGGTATACTTTTTTCCAATAGAAAATTTAACCAAAAACCGTTTCGTGACCTTGACATGATTACCACGTTTCAACCAAGTTAGTTGATACGGATCGGGATGAGGCTCGGCCGAAAGACCCAACTTGTCAACCATCTCGGTTGACACCACATTCTCACAACTTCCACCATCAATGATCATAGTACATACCTTCCCATGTGCTGTAACCTTTGTTCGAAAAATATTGTTACGTAACCATAGGTGATCATCAGGTGGGTTTTGTGTGGTTTTAAGCACCCGACGGATCACTAAAGATTCCCCGTGATCGGGATAGATGAGTTCCACGTTCTCCTGTTGTTGTTCCATGTCTTTGTCTGTGTCATAAGTAGGTGCAACAAGATCGTCACAATAGCCAACCGATCGCTTAGTAGGACAATCATGAGAATAATGTCCATACCATTGGCAAATAAAACAATTTGGTCCTTTGTTGTTACTGTTTTGGCTTGAAGATGCAGCCTTCTGGTCAGCCTTCTCATTGTCTTGTAATGTGGTCACTGGTTTAGGAATAGGTGTATATGTGCTACGAGTAATAGGTAGTTTCGCCCTACCCCTTTTTTGCTGCTTTTCTACTTTAAATGCTAATTTGCATACATCATTATAACTCCAATATGGTTGTAATGAAACCACATCAGCTATTTCGGTTTTGAGAACACCAAGAAATCTTGCGATCGTTTGCTCTTCCTCCTCTTGAATATCACACCGCATACGTAAACGGTCAAATGCTTGAATAATATCCTCCACACTTTGTGACCTCTGGCATAAATTATGATACTCCAAAAACACCTCTTATCTATAATTGTCAGGTAGAAATTTGGCACGCAACAACTTCTTCATCTTATCCCACGTCTCAACTTTGGATTTTCGGGCATACGCCCTATTCTTGCGGACATTTTCCCACCACAAGGACGCGTGTTTGCGTAGTTTCGTTGCCACAAGTTTAACCTTGAGGTGGTCGGGGATATCCTTAAGGTCGAATACTCTTTCCACTGTATGTAACCATTCAATAAAATCATCTGGTTCCATTGTTCCCTTAAATTCAGGATCTCGATCTTGATGCCTAAATTGCGTAGGGGATCCTCACGATGATCCCTATGATGACCCGCCGCAAACAGATTCGTCTCATGGGTCTCCAACTCACTGGTCTGATCCGAAAAACTTTCTTGAAAATCATGGTACCGGTTGAATTCTAACTCATCAATTCGTCTTTGTAAGCGTGCGATTTCAGCAAACAGGTCGTGATCGCTGCCTCTTCCGGCGAATCTGCGATTTCCACCTCGTTCAAAACCACCTCGATTGTACCGTTCGGCCATCCATGGACTACTGATACCAAATAATGGGATTGTTGTAATGGTCGAACGAGCTAATGTAATTGAACAGTATTAATAGAACAAAAGGCAGTGGGCCTTTGTTTATTTCACAATATGATTTAACACAAAAAAAAACTGATTTGCAAACTCTTGCAAGAGAGCTTAAATACTGAAAAAAGAAACCAAATAAATTCAAAAGAAACTGAAAATAAGGAAGTAGAATCGTTTGAATTGCTCCAACTTTTTGACTTCTTGCTACCTGCCAAAGTTTCACTTATTAACCAAGCCTTTTATGATTTTTTATTTTTTTTTTATAATACTCCACATAATCATGCAAGCCCACTTGAGTTGTCTTTGGCTTCCTTTGATAAACCTTGCCATATTTCTTTTCCAATTCATCTTGGCTGCTAACTTAGCATCAAAGTATATAATATAGTGTGAGTTGTAGCATGTAACTAGCTACTGTGATGTTTGTGTTGCTTGTGCTCTGTTTCAACTTACAGACACATTACCTTGTGTTGTTTGTGCTCTTTCCAAAAGAAAGACACAATGCTTGTACCATGTGTTTATTACTATCAATAAAGTATTGCCTTTCAAAAAAAAAAAAAAATTTTAGTGCACCTATTACCAGTACATTATCAGACAACTATTATTGTTGACCTACTAAACTAATACCAAACTAACCTACACCTACAAACAAACTATGATGATCAATACCATTGAATTAAGAGTTCCATGTCAAAAGTGAAAATGAGAACGCCATGTTACCTGAAAAATAATACCACTGAATTATAACATGCAATAGTCAAACTAAGAACAACATGTCACTTGAAAACCAATACCATTGAATTGAAATTATGGCGACTTATAAGTTGTCGGTTAAAAACCGTACCACCACTCCCCTAAACGATTAATCCATGAAACTACTAAACGACACCACAAACTCGAAGCTCAAAGTATATGAGCCACCCATGTACTCGTCGCTTGAGTATCAGGTACGTGGATGGAATGTTCCATGAAAAACAAAAAGAAAAAAAAATAGTAGGAGAAAATGAAAATGAAGAGGATCGGTAGAAGCAGTAAAAAATGACCACCACATCACTCACAGAAAACGGTGGGTAAACAACCTAGGTAACTGCCTAAATAGGGGCATAAGAGGGAATGATGAAGTCGAAGAACTAACGACATACAGAAGATATATATATATATATATATATATATATATATATATATATATATATATATATATATATATATATATATATACACACACACACTAGGTTTTGGAGCCCGTGCGTTGCACGTTGGAATTCATATTATTTCTAAGATACCGTACTTATAATATTAGTAACATCACATGGAAACTTATACAATTTTTGTCACATATATGATATGAATGAAACATATTTAAAAATAAAATTATACTGGTGAAAATCATAATACTGTAACATAATTCAAATATTTCTAAAAAAACATTATACACACATAATAGTTCAAAGATATCATACCAATGAAATTTTTTTAAAACATTTCTTCAATTAAGTCTAGAAGTGTTGCAAGACTTCTTTGTATACCACATTTTTTGTTGTGTTGGAAATTTTGTTATCCTTGTCTAAGATTAATATCTTGATTCCTTCCCGATTAGTAACCCGAGATAGTGCAACGTATAGTTGTCCATGACTAAACACCGGTTTTGAAAGAAATAAACCGACACGCGATAGTGATTGTCCTTGACTTTTATTTATTGTCATTCTAAAGCAAACCAAAAACGGATATTGTCTTCTTTGGAATCTGAAAGGTATTCTCTTGTCCGTCGGTATGATAAGCATACGTGATAACGCTGTAATCTTCCCCACGTTGGGCCTGTTAAAATTTTTGCTTTGATGATTTTTTCTCCTAAGTGCACAATTTGTAAACGTATACCGTTACACAAACCTCCTGCCTGATCTGTATTTCGAAGTAACATAACTGGTACACTAATTTTGAGCCTCAGATTGTGCTTTGGTAAACCACCAACTTCAATGCTATTTAGGAAATCGGTAGTGTATAGTTCACTATTAAAGTCAGTGTCTCTCTGTGATGCACATATACTGTCTGAGCTCAAATATGACCTTTCTTTTCCGTCCAAACACATCATCATTCTATAATTAATGATGTTAACTACTTCATTAGTTGGAGCAAGAATTGCACGTTGCTGATAGTATTATGGATTGCCAAGATTAAAAAGATAATCTGGATAAATAGTTGAGATGATCGAACCAATTGGATCATCAAGATCTGTTACCAAAAGATCTTGTGGAATTTCAATATCAAAAACTCCGTCTTCAGATTCACCGACATCACCGTTGCCTATGTCAAGTATCCATTGAGCAAAACTTCTAGTATTGGTATTAGTTTCAATACCACATAATCTCATGTTAACTGTACATTTTAAAACAGTAACATAATCCTATAAATAGGAAGAATTTAGAGATGCACCTACTATATCTTCTCTTTTACCTTTTTGAATAACCGGTAATATTTGTCTAAAGTCACCACCAAACACAACTATTTTACCCCTAAAGAGAGTATCCATACTATAAGGATTGGATTGATGACATATATCACGCATAGAACGATCCAGTGCTTCAAAGCACATCTTGTTAACCATCGGGGCCTCATTCCAAATAAACAGTTTTGTTCTCCGCATAATCTCACCCAATTTGTTGCTTGGAGAAATAGAACAAAATGTCTCAACCGTAGGATGAAGCAGTATGTGAGAACGTGAATGCGTCGTTCGACCTCCAGCTAATAGCAAAGCTGCTATCCCACTTGACGCAACATTTAAAACAATTTCTCCTTTTCTGTGCAATACAGCTGAGAGTGTTTTCCAAAGGAAGGTTTTTTCAGTACCACCATAACCGTACAAAAAGAACACACCTCCTTTACCGTGATCAACCGCTTTTATTATCTGATCGTATGTCTCCTTTTGTTCGGATGTTAACTTTGTAATGAAATCTGAATGTTCATTTGTAAGTGAACTTTTGTCATAGGAGAGCTCATCTATAATAAGATGATTTTCTGAAATATTTCTTGTATGATTCGATGGGCATGGCATTGAACTAAAACTTCTCAATGAACTACTATTGCGTTGAAGTAGTTTGTCAATCTCTTGTAAAGTTAAATCTTTTAATAGTTCAATCTCAATTTGTGTCACTGCAATCAATTAAATTTAATTTAATAATATACTACAATATGACAATTGAAGTATAATATAATTTAAATATCCTTACCTATTCTGTGCGGATGAACAATATCCACCGACAAAAATCGAAATGTTTTCTCAAATACAACTTCCGGCCGACTCATAGTGTTAGATAATAGTAACTGTGCAAATAATGTTCTGACGAAATGACCACCCTCCCCAAAAAATGCCTCTTGTATACCTTCTATATACTCCTTATCATCATCCAATAAACCTAAATCATAGCAGGTGTCTCTGTAGCTATTAAATACCTGACCATTTACCGTGTGGATATCTTCATAGAAAGTTGGACCTTTAACCTTGCTGAGAAGTATTCTAAGAAAAAAAAAGATCACCAGACGCTGGTGCCACATGATGAATACGACTAATTGAACAGGTGTTTCTTTTACGCCTAATCCAACTTCGATTATCTTTGTTCCAAATGAACTTTGTCGGAAATTTAACATAAGTCAATTCGCGTGCTTCTTGGTTAGAAGCGTTACAGACGTATTGACTGATGGCTTTTCTAAAACCTCTTTAATTAATTCCTCTTTATCAAAAATGATTTGCTGTTGTCCCTCTAAATGGAACGGTAGTCTTATAACGATGGGGGTAATGATGATGTATATCGAACTTCATAATCCTCCAAACGGCTTCACACGATGAAACACATCGACAATCGTAGTATTCTTGAATTTCATCAGTTTCTGCATTACATAGCTGCGCTGTAATCCTATCATTACCTTTGTTGATATATTTGAACAAATAACTAATTGAAG
Organism: Rutidosis leptorrhynchoides; assembly: GCF_046630445.1. NCBI lineage: Eukaryota > Viridiplantae > Streptophyta > Magnoliopsida > Asterales > Asteraceae > Rutidosis > Rutidosis leptorrhynchoides. Next base: position 217,978,991 of record NC_092343.1, on the reverse strand, counting down.
CAAATTTGGTTACACCACTCAACATTGAGATGAGCTTGTAAGGAGGTAAGGTTATAAGCTACCACACTTCTGTTATCCAATTCATGACCTTGTTTTGTTACCGTTCTTCCATCATCCCTTCTTCGGTAAATTGGATAACCATCTTCATCAGTTTTTATTACATCTGAGAAAGGTTTTGGAAACCGTTTTGTACATTTTCTATCTGAATCAGTGCACTGGCACGATGGATTCTTTTCACCGAAAGGACCGTGAATCATTATATCTGACACGAGTTGATAAAGTTCTGGTTCTTCGATTTCATCTGGTATTTAAGCACATATATACTGATATACATCTTCTGTTTGAGGCATTTTGTTTCTTTCATCAAGGAATAAGCAGATATGGGCATGAGGCAAACCACATTTCTGAAATTCAACGGTATAGACTTCTGAAAAATAAAGAAACAAATTATTAATAAGGATGTTCTATATTATTGAATTATCTAAAATTTTGTTGTATATTAATGATTATTCAATTAGTATGTAGGTGTTTCATAAAATTAAATATTTAACGGAAGATTATATACAAAAACTAATTAAAAAGTAATAGACAAACCTGCGTTAACAGTACCAAATAATTTTTTTCCTGATATCTTTCATCAGTTGATCGAGCTTCATTTTAAACATCCTTGCGCAAAAAGATGGTTTGTCTTCTAGTTTAAAACCGGTCCCGTCCAATTCTCTTGTAATTTCTGGCCTCTTTGGATTACATGTGAAAGTTAAAAAAAAGCCCGGATAGCCAAATACACAACAAAGTGCCATAGCATCATGATAATTCTCAATCATATATCTAGCACTCCCTGTGAATGACTAAGGAAGTTTTATCCTATTTCCCATCATACTATATTCTGAAGTACCTGACGCCGCTGAATTCAATAAGTTTGTGAAAGTATCTGCTCTTAGAATATTCAGATTTTTCCTGATGTATGAGATTCTTTCGGCCTCAATCATAGTGTAAGCATCAACTACAAATTGTTGATACAACTTACGACCCAAGTGCACAAGTGTGGGAACAGCACGTTCTTGAAGTTTATATGCAAAGAATTCACGCATGGTAACCCTCTTTTTCACTCTTGTTGAATGTTCATCGACATCACGATGAAGAACATCTGTCCTGTACCCATCTTCTGCATAAATAAACAGAAGTGGATATTGTAGGGCTAAATATTCGGTGTGAAGCTCAGAAATTCTTTTTAACCCTTCAATACGACTGTCTATTATAATATCCCTTTCGTCATACGAAGAAACATTGATATCACCTACAATAAGTGTTGCTACTTCATCTACCGTTGGCAGATTATAATTACGTCCATCTTTGGTTCGTCTAGCAATTAACTTAATTTTCATTTCCAAATTAGGTGTTTCTAGAAACCGGTCACGAGCCATCCGAAATGTCTTGATAAGAGGATTATGTTCATCGAGAACTTTCATTATTTGACGAATGAGATCCTCGTCTAGTGAATAGCGTGAAGACGAAGGCTTTGTTTTGTTTTTTCCACTATTATGAATTCAACCAATCATAAATATGAATGTTAATATTCTCATATATTAATTTAGTACATTGTTTATTTGATGTTAAGCTATATGAATTACACGAATCATACCTGATTGCTTCTTTCCTGCTATTTGTTTCATTTACAGTATCATATATGTATAACTGTCCGAATCTTAGTTTTCGACCATCCGTTGGTAATAAACCTCCATATTGGTGACAATTTTGACCACGAATACAAAATGTATAAGGGCCACGACCTTTGTTTACACGATCGTCCAACTTGCCACCCATCGAAGTAAAAGAAAAAAAATCATGTTTTACTATCGAACATTCTCAATGAAATGTTGAATGTTGGGATGATTGTTAGTATATAGATCCCAAATTAGTTTAGGAGGAGGTTTGTTGAATTCGGGCAGCGCTATTTTACCTTTCAAACAACAAAGTGAGAATGCCTGGGAGTGTAACAACCTGCCTCCGATAACCGACCATAAACAGTCCCAAAAAAAAAAATTTAACTGCTGCTCAGGTGTGGTGCTCGGCGCGCTCCACTGAAAGTGCGCGGCGCGCACAAGGTGTTCCAGGCTCTGATCAAACTGTTTTTAACTCGTAAAAAGATGGACCACTTCCCGACATATTTAGACCGAACGCTTTTCACGGCAAACTTATATATGTAAAACTAACACGAATCAAACATAAAATGATGTTTTACAAGCGGGGCCCACACGACCCAAAATACAAGTTTAATACAAGTTTAGAATTTCAACCACCAAAAAGTTTAAGTTCCAAACTACACAATGAGCATGGCGTTTGGGATTAAACTACCCAACTATCGGTCAAACTCCAAGAGCTACTAAAGCCAAAAGCGTCCCCTAGCATCAAGCGGGATCTCATGTCCGAACGAATGCCCTTACCCTTATCCACGTCGGAACCTATAAAATGGTAAACAACAAGAGGGTAAGCTAATGCTTAGTGAATGCAATACTTATACATATACATATGTAATTTACCTACACGCATCCACCTACAAAACCATTACATACAACGAACAAACGAGTTAGCATCAACAAACACACGACTAGCAACAACGTTAGTATATAATTCAACACGATAATATACTAAACATAAAAGGGCATAAACACGCTAACCGTTCACCGCTTACTACTACCGACTTGTAGCCGACCAAGATCATTGAGTCTCACTCGTACCATGTCACCGACTTGTGACTCGTCATATGGTGTCACCGACTTGTGAATCACCATGTAGCATCACCGACTTGTGAAGCCCCACCTAGTGTCACCGACTTGTGATCACTAAGAAATGTCACCGACTTGTGACTCATCATAAGGTGTCACCGACTTGTGAATCACCACTATTACTTATGGGTCACCGCCTCGTGAACGCCATGTGGTATCACCGACTTGTAAAGTACCACCAAGTGTCACCGACTTGTGAACACTATGGGGTGTCACCGACTAGTGCACCACCCGTCAATACATATGAGGTCACCGACTTGTAAACCTCCAAGAGGTGTCACCGACTCGTGAGACACCTAGCGAGATACTACCAACCCGTAGTTCTCTTCACCCGAATACCAAATAAGCCACCAACTTGTGACATAACGCCCAACACTCACGATGTGGCGCCAAAGGCCCACATCGCGTACGAGTAAATAAACCACATACATACATGTATAAATATTCCACTCACCTTGATTTCAAGTAAGGCAACTTCCGCTTGTGCTCCTAATCGTCCGATGCAAATCACCTAAGTAATTTACAACCGAATAGGCTAAATACACTAGCTTATACACAAAACACCATAAGTGCAATATCGACCCATTTGCACATGCATCACTTTGACTAAGTCAAAACTCGCCCAAAACACCCATAATCAAAATTAACTAATGATTATGTTCAAACACCCCCTTATGCTCAAGGTTCAACATCAAAACACTTACTAGCATCATTAGGACACAAAAATCCATTTTGACCCAAACTCAAGTCAACACCCATTTGCAAGTTTACACTTCTAATCACTTATAATCTTAATTCACTAGTGATTCCAACAACCAAACATGATTAACAACTAATCATCTTCATTAACAAACCCAAACAAACCAACAATGGTTATTAACACCATTTACTAGCTCAAACATCCAATTAACAACTAATGGGTTTATTTCAAGAACACCCATTTCAAAACCCCAATTATGAACACTAAATCAAACTATGAAAACTCGGAGTTAGAGCTTACCAATACCACCACAACGTAGCGGTGAACAAGGTGAACAACTTTAACACTTGCAACTTCGTTTGATTCAAGCTCCTTCTTCCCCAAATGAAGCTTTCTCTCTCTAAGCTCTATTTCTCACTCTAGGGTTTGAGAGTGTGTGGAAGAGATGAAGATAAGATTGTGGACTTGAAAGAGTCCACCAATTTGCCTTTGTGGCCTAAAACCGACCCTCAAGTGAAAACACCATAATGCCCTCCATTAAACTTAAAACAGAAAAACTGGGGTTCTGTCGCAGGGACAGTGCGCGGCGCGCACCATCACCCCTGCGCGGCGCGCACCATCACCCCTGCGCGGCGCGCACGAAGGGCTGAACAGGTTCTGTCTTCGGTTTACTCACACAATTTTCCCCACACTTCATGCACTCTAATACACTTCTGTAAAATAAATAATCGGGTCTTACAACTCTCCCCCACTTAAATTGGATCGCGTCATCGCAATATAAACCTCATCGCGAACGAAAACAACTCATTTTCCACAAGTCTTCGAGTTCTCACACAATCTCGGAACCTTTGTGGCCACCGTGCATCCTATCGATCACACTTTACCACCATGCAACGTTCCAGTTGCACAATTAACCTTCATGATTTCCTTGGCATACTCCAACTCACGACTTAGAGTTCTAACGCCCATCGCCAATACTCTAGAGAGTTCGTTCCCGAACGCACTCTATCCTAACACGCCCCTACATGAGACAGTCCAAACTAACACTCTACGTCTCTAGTTGGCTCTCAAAACGAGATAACCTACGGCAAATGGCTCAAACACGCCTACCAAACCAAAGAAGCATCGTACCCTCCGGGTACATACTCCCCCACTTAGGGTTTTAACCCTACCTTATCATCGTCAAGATGATAATACGTTGCGAAATTTCAATATTCCACAACATACATGACCGGTACCAACATCGGTCATACTCAAAATTTTCCGCGGACTTACCACAAGATACTCGAACCTAGTCTTTCCGAATCGGCTAAACGTCAACGCCCGCTACTCGTCGCAATAAACCATGATCGTACCTTCGGGTTTCCTCACCGGTACCCAAGTACAAAGTAATCACACCACCGGAGTGAAGCATTCCACTTGCAAGTATATGGAGGCACCTGACGTAGTGTTATGCAACTCTCATTACTACCACCGAGTCTCATTCACTTGCCCCTTTCGGGGTCCATCCTCGGCGTTATATGACACTTGACTATTCGAAGTCACCCAAACCCAATGAACATTACGGCTCAACGCCACAACTCCCCAGCAATCAACTGCTAGTCGAGATCTACCTAGGACACAAAGCAGGCCTAGCAAACTTTCACTTACAATGGCGATACTTGGTGCCACCAAGACTTATACCCTACCCGTACCGTCTCGACCATTAACGCGGTCACTTACACACAAACAAAGATAGTCAACCACCATGACTATAGTCGCACACATACAAAGTCAACTTGAACGCCTCTCGAACGGCATACCATTACTACGCTAAACCTTATGGAGCGCAATACAAGTAACCCTCTAATCAAATCACAGTTTCACCCGACTCGGTTAGGCCTCCAACTCGTCCGGTCAACCTACCTCGGCCAACCATTAACAAGAATTTATTAACCCGACCCGGTTAGTCAAATACGCTCGGTCAACCCGCCTCGATCAACACTTATCACCAAATTGATTAACCCGACTCGGTTAAGTCGAACTCACTTGGTCAACCCGACTTGGTCAACACTCCCAACAACTTATTGATTAACCCGACTTGGTTAGTCAAACTATCTCGGTCAACCCGACTTGGTTAATCCCCTAAAAACAATTTGATTAACCCGGCTCGGTTAGTCAAATACCCTTAGTCAACCCGCCCCGGTCAACGCCTAACAACAATTGATTAACCAGACTTGGTTAAGTCAAACACACTAGGTCAACCCGACTCGGTCAACACTTATCATTTAATTGATTAACCCGACCCGGTTAGTCAAACTCACTTGGTTAACCCGCCTCGGTCAACATCCAACATCCAATTGATTAACCCGACATGGCTAATCAAACCGCAATGGACTAACTCGACCTAGCTAGTCACTACAACACATGGATAAACTCAATCATTATCCAAAATCACCCGCATAAAGATAGTACTAAAATCGAATAGTACCTGAATCAAGCGTCGCTAGATTTTCGCGCTCCGTCACTATTCCACTCGGGACATTCCGACTTCTGGTGTCCCTCCTTCCGGCACTTAAAACATGTGACCTTACCCGACGGACAATCACGAGACTTATGCCCCGTTTGCCCACAATTATAACAAGCGAATTTAGAACCACCCGTGTCATTCATCTTTACGCTTCTGACACCTTCGGTAGCGCTTTTACTCATCTTGTTCGAAAACGTCGCCGCTTCGAACTTCCGTTTACTAACATCGGACACACTTGGCTTTGACACCTCCGGTTCGAAACCCCGCGCCAACTCAAACAACTCTTCAAAAGACTTAGCCATTCCCCGACTAATCTTACCCTTCAACTCGTCATTCATGGTACGGTAGAAATCTTTCATCAACTTGTGATCGTCACCAACATACTCCGGACAAAAACGAGTCTTTGCCAAGAAGGTAGACTTGAGAGTAACCAAGTCCATCGAACCTTGTCGCAAATTGTGTAACTCGTCCCGGATTCTATCAAGGTCGGAAGAAGTTCGGTATTCATCAAAGAACTACTTTTTGAACTCATCCCATGACAAGCTCATACATTGTTCCTCGCCATACAATTAAATCTTGTCATCCCACCACAACTTGGCTTCTTCACGTAACATACTAGAACCGTACCTCATTTTCTTCTCGGGAGGACATTCACTAGTACGGAAAGCCCCCTCGATGTCTAAAACCCAACATGTACTCTTCAACGGATCCCTTACCCCATTAAACATAGGAGGTTGTGCATCCTTGAAGTTTTTGTAATGGAAGTCCCGCCTCCTATTTCCTTCACTCCCTTCGCCTCGGGGATAAATATTTCTAGCATCAAGCGCTTCCTCGATTACGACATTCACCCTTTCATCAATTAGATTGGTTAATTGCCCATCAACCGATTCCCGAAAAACTTTTCTAACATCCTCGAGAAACTCCACTTTTTGACGTTTAAAGATGGCCTCAACCTTAGCCGTGAACTCAACGTCTTCGTCTTGATCTTCGTTGGCTTGTTTGCTCCTTGTAGTCATTCTAAGAAATGAACTCGGTTAGGAACACAACATGAATAACTTACACACACCACCACGATCAATCGTTCACAAACATATAATATGCCACAGTTCGTACATCCCATCTAGTTCAACACTTGTTGTACATCACTTGCATGACTTGGCTTGCAACCGTAATAATGGTCGCGAAGCATTATTACGCTCACACGCCATGCTGAGCTCATGAATACAACAACTATCTCGCTAGATATTCAACGCAAACAACACGATTAATAACAACATAATCAATACATAGCTAGTTCACCCATTCTCTAAGGCACTAACTAAATCCCGAACCGACCCGCAATCCTACAAGTCCCGCATAATAGCACACACAAAAGTCTAAGTCTAGGCGCCTATCTCAAGTCACCTAAATTCCTTAGACCATGCTCTGATACCACTTGTAACAACCCGCCTCCGATAACCGACCATAAACAGTCCCAAAAAAAAAATTTAAACTGCTGCTCAGGTGTGGTGCGCGGCACGCTCCACTGAAAGTGCGCGGCGCGCACAAGGCGTTCCAGGCTCTGATCAAACTGTTTTTAACTCGTAAAAAGATGGACCACTTCCCGACATATTTAGACCAAACGCTTTTCACGGCAAACTTATATATGTAAAACTAACACGAATCAAACATAAAACGATGTTTTACAAGCAGGGCCCACACGACCCAAAATACAAGTTTAATACAAGTTTAGAGTTTCGACCACCAAAAAATTTAAGTTCCAAACTACACAATGAGCATGGCGTTTGGGATTAAACTACCCAACTATCGGTCAAACTCCAAGAGCTACTAAAGCCAAAAGCGTCCCCTAGCATCAAGCGGGATCTCTAGTCCGAACGAATGCCCTTACCCTTATCCACGCCGGAACCTATAAAATGGTAAACAACGAGAGGGTAAGCTAATGCTTAGTGAATGCAATACTTATACATATACATATGTAATTTACCTACACGCATCCACCTACAAAACCATTACATACAACGAACAAACGAGTTAGCATCAACAAACACACGACTAGCAACAACGTTAGTATATAATTCAACAGGATAATATACTAAACATAAAAGGGAATAAACACGCTAACCGTTCACCGCTTACTACTACCGACTTGTAGCCGACCAAGATCATCGAGTCTCACTTGTACCATGTCACCGACTTGTGACTCGTCATATGGTGTCACCGACTTGTGAATCACCATGTAGCATCACCGACTTGTGAAGCCCCACCTAGTGTCACCGACTTGTGATCACTAAGAAATGTCACCGACTTGTGACTCATCATAAGGTGTCACCGACTTGTGAATCACCACTATTACTTATGGGTCACCGCCTCGTGAACGCCATGTGGCATCACCGACTTGTGAAGTACCACCAAGTGTCACCGACTTGTGAACACTATGGGGTGTCACCAACTAGTGCACCACCCATCAATACATATGAGGTCACCGACTTGTAAACCTCCAAGAGGTGTCACCGACTCGTGAGACACCTAGCGAGATACTACCGACCCGTAGTTCTCTTCACCCGAATACCAAATAAGCCACCAACTTGTGACATAACGCCCAACACTCACGATGTGGCACCAAAGGCCCACATCGCGTACGAGTAAATAAACCACATACATACATGTATAAATATTCCACTCACCTTGATTTCAAGTAAGGCAACTTCCGCTTGAGCTCCTAATCATCCGATGCAAATCACCTAAGTAATTTACAACCGAATAAGCTAAATACAGTAGCTTATACACAAAACACCATAAGTGCAATATCGACCCATTTGCACATGCATCACTTTGACTAAGTCAAAACTCGCCCAAAACACCCATAATCAAAATTAACTAATGATTATGTTCAAACACCCCCTTATGCTCAAGGTTCAACATTAAAACACTTACTTGCATCATTAGGACACAAAAATCCATTTTGACCCAAACTCAAGTCAACACCCATTTGCAAGTTTACACTTTTAATCACTTATAATCTTAATTAACTAGTGATTCCAACAACCAAACATGATTAACAACTAATCATCTTCATTAACAAACCCAAACCAACCAACAATGGTTATTAACACCATTTACTAGCTCAAACATCCAATTAACAACTAATGGGTTTATTTCAAGAACACCCATTTCAAAACCCCAATTATGAACACTAAATCAAACTATGAAAACTCGGAGTTAGAGCTTACCAATACCACCACAACGTAGCCGTGAACAAGGTGAACAACTTTAACACTTGCAACTTTGTTTGATTCAAGCTCCTTCTTCCCCAAATGAAGCTTTCTCTCTCTAAGCTCTATTTCTCACTCTAGGGTTTGAGAGTGTGTGGAAGAGATGAAGATAAGATTGTGGACTTGAAAGAGTCCACCAATCTGCCTTTGTGGCCTAAAACCGACCCTCAATTGAAAAGACCATAATGCCCTTCATTAAACTCAAAACAGAAAAACTGGGGTTCTGTCGCAGGGACAGTGCGCGGCGCGCACCATCACCCCTGCGCGGTGCGCATGAAGGGCTGAACAGGTTCTGTCTTCGGTTTATTCACACAATTTTCCCCACACTTCATGCACTCTAATACACTTCTGTAAAATAAATAATCGGGTCTTACAGGGAGAAACCGTATTTTTTTTCCTACTTTCGTCTCTTTATGTCATAATTTAGCACCACAAGCGGAACATATATAATTAAGATTGCCGTAATCAACATAGTCTGCCAAAAATAACAATTTATTGGTTTAATTTATAAAATATAACATAGCTTAACAAATTAAAAAAAGTTATAAGAACAACCCTTTAAAGTTCCTTTGAATGATTTATTTTGAAGATCATCAGTGTTTGCTTCGTCAAGGTCAAAAGGTATTGGTGTAATATTTTCCTTCCAATGCTTGTTGTTTTGATTCCGCTTTGACCGTACTTTAAAAAATGCCAACTTAAAAAACTAAGTATGTAGATTTTAAAAGATAAAATAGGTTTGAATATTATATATGTCATACATAATTACCTTTGGATACACTGTATGATGAAGTGTAATATTTTTCAGTATTATTACGTGATTCCTTTGATATTCTAAGAGATGGTGTTAACGGTGCCGGAGTTGCAATGTTATATGAATATTCACCCGTTGTATTTGTCGTATGTTGAAAAATGTTTTCTTTCATCATACTTGATGTATATTGTAGCGACCCGACCAAAATCGTCATTGACGGCGTCACTAACTGAGGTCCCGTTACGTGGTCATAGTCCCTATATGAGACTCGTTTGACCGAAATTATGTCGCATTCATTTGAAAAGTACAAGACTTACAAAGTTTAGTTTACTAAACAGTTTGACAACAATTAAGTTTACAAAAGTTATAAAGTATAATGAAATAACTTGCGACATAATAAGTTGAAAATCACGGTTGCTATAAATAGCGTAAGTATGTAAACAAAAGTTTGAATCCAAAGGTGCTATCAGTAGCGTATGTATGTATGTATGCTTGACCCCAAGCAAAATGTATGTACGCGGAAGCATGTATCAAAAATAGCCATGTAGGAACCTGAGAAAACATATAGAAAACTATCAACGAAAACGTTGGTGAAATCATAGGTGTTTTAGTAAACGTTGTATTTGAACCACAAGATTTAGTATAAGATGATTATCAAAATCATTTGCATTCCAAAGTTGTTGTTTGTATCTCGGGCACCCAATTATCAAACTTAACTGTTTTGCACCCTTTGTGTAGTGTTAGAACATACACTAGACCCGAAAATATATTTCATCCGCAAACGGTAGCGAACCGTCCGAATGAGGATCGTCAAGCCCATGTGATCACATAATATAAGTTCACGTTTACACCCTGCAAGTGTAACTAATGATAATTGAATTGAGGCTTTTTGTTCAAACCCGTACGTGGAATGTTCGTTTTCGTACTTGTGTTCAATGTATAAAAGTATGATACGTATATGTTTCTCATCCCATAGTTTAAGCATAAAAGTTGTTTGAAAGATGGGACTATGATCTCACCTTGAGTGCACATATGAAAAGTACTTCACAAAGTAACGTGTGCGAAGGATAGTGCTAGTCTTGACCTAAACAAATAGGTCGTATCAATAACGGTAAACACGATAGGTCAAAGATGTTCAATTAGTCATATGGCTCGTTACGACTCGATTATGTAGCATGTGAAATCAAATTGTCAAGTTTCATGCAAGATACAGGTATAGAAACAAGTTAGGAAGGTTGCATAATCATTTGGTTAAGTTTGACAAAAAGTCAAACTTTGGTCGGTCAAAGTCAACGAAAAAGTCAACACGTTCGGGTCGGGTCCCGAACAATTTTTCTGAGGTTTTTAATCATATATGAGCATGTTAGAATAAGTTACATGTGAATCGGAGGTGCGTAGCATAGCAAACATTATTCAAAAATCGACAAAGTTGGACAGACCACTTTGGCGCGCCGCGCGGGTATATGGCGCGCCGCGCCATTACCTGTGCAGAGAAATTCTGGCAGTTTTTAAGTTTTATGCACGAACCTAACTTCAACCAATCACCATTTATGACCCGCAAACAACCAAAGCATGTATCTTATATCATCGGAAAGGTATTTTGACAAGGAAAACAACTAAACACATTTCATCCATCACATTTACTTTTACAACAACCAAAATCACATTCAAAGCTCCTCATTAAATGCACTCAAGTTCATAAATGAAATTCGATGATTTGGCAACCAATTTACATGAATGATATACCGTTTCGAAGGTGATCAAGCATACAATACAACCTAACACTTACAAATAACATTTCATGTCATTCAAAGCATCAAAAGTTCATTTCAAGTTCATCAAACCCTAACCAAGAATCACAAAACTAATAATCATGTAAATGATATTTTCCAAATCAACCTACACATCAAACTGATGCTAAAGATGCTAGTAACACTTTTAAAACATAAACTTTAAGAATTTAAAAATATTAAGTCATCCAAAATCAAAGATTAAGCACACCCATTTCAAATGTTCAAACTAGTTACTCAAAACAACGAATCGATCAAACAAAACATATATTCATGTTATACACACGCTATAGACACTAACTAACACCATTTCAAGTCAAAAACACGAATTTAGAGAAATCTAGAGTTTTTAGAAACTTTATCCCAAGCTATGAAATTGGTACCAAATCGAAGAGGATGAAGAGAGGATCACAAAAATGTAATTTGTTTTGATGTTTGCTTCTCCAATCGGATTTAGATGATGAATTTGGGAGTTGGGTGTTTATGGTTCAAAAATGGAAGAGAGAAAGGAGGTAGAAGGAGAAGAGGAAAATGAATGGATGAGATGGGGAGGTGGTGACTAGTCACCAAACATTTGGCCAAATGTCAAGATTAGTCCCTTAAGTTTGTTGTCGGGTGCGGGAGTTAACCAAACGAATATTTCTTAAAACGCTCGAGTAAACGAGTGATGTAATAATTAAATAATGGGAATATTAAGAACGTTAGTCATCGAAAAATACGAATTTAAATAACGAAAGGTATTATTTAAAAAAAAGATAGTGTTAAAAATAAATTTAACGGAAAAACGCAGGATGTTACATTACCTACACCTTAAAAGAAATTTCGTCCCGAAATTTAGTTGGAAGTAGTAGTCGTTGTTTCTTCCTCGAGATCTTGCGTTGTCGGTTCTACGAATAAGTGATGGTACTCCCTCGGGTATTTCAACGAACTTCGACAGTCGCGATTTTACGTTGGTTTAAAGTTTGGTTCCACGATTTATAGTTTTAACCGGTCCTCCTTGGAAGTGAGGTTTTATCGTTGATAGTAAGTTCATCGAAGAGGATAACAATTTCTTGTTTCGCAAGACACGCCTTTAAGTTTGATACACATAATGTAGGATGAACGGAATTTGTTTGAGTTGGAAGTTCGAAGCGGTAAGCAACGGGCACAACACACCCCAAAATTTCAAAAGGACTAAAAATATCGTGGATTTAGCTTTCTACATTTCCCAAAATGAATTACACCTCCTCAAGGTGCTACTTTTTACATTACGCGGTTTCCCACATGGAATTTGAAAAGTTTACGTCTAACAGTGGCATAGCTCCTTTGGCGACTACGGTCGTCTCGAGCCTTTCTGAGGTTAAAGAAGTTTCTTGGTTGTTCCATGAATGTGCTCGGGTTCGGTGGTTTGATTATCATTTACTTGGTTCTACAAAAGGAGAATGACGTTTCCGGTCACATAAGATTTCAAAAGGTGTGACGTTAAGACTTGAATGATAACCATCGGCGTAAGAGAATTTAGTAAAGGCAATGACTTTTCTCAAGAAATTTTGAAGTCGATAACACGAATTCGTTTTATGGTTTCCAAGGTTTGAATCGTATGTTTGTTTGGCCCTTCGAGATGCGTTGATGTGTTGTACTCATGTTTAAACGCGGTCCCGAGGCTTTTCGTAAAGCACTCCGAAATCTAGAAGTGAAACAAGAATCTCGATCTGAAATGAGGTACATTTCTGTAAGGTATGTTTGAACGAGTACATCAGGACTCGAAAACGTTAGTTAGAACAAGTTTCTCAAGAAATTTGCGTCGCGAAATCTGTTTCCAAAAACGATTGTCGGAGCCAGTTCTCATCAGTTTCTGAAAACGTTCGTCGGGGCTATTCACCCTCGAGGCGAGTACTAGTATAACGTGAAGAGTCTATCTCTCCATTGAAAATTTAGAATCAAAGATTTCCTTATACGGAAGTACGAGTGTAATACGAGTGAAGTTTCCACCTCGGTGTGAGCATAACAGGTATATTGTAGTTCGTTGATAAAACTGTGCGAGGACGAGATAGTATTCATGTATAACGTATGTTTGAAGTTGAAAGAATTCGTCATTCATTCGGAAGCATAAATATGGTTCGATAATATTCGAAGGTGTGTCCCCAGTATGGTTGTTGTCAGTACTTTCGGAGTTTTCGGATGTCCAAACATGAATAGATGAAGTCATGTACATGGCACATGGTGGTGATTAGGTTGATCGAGTCTAACCACCATCACGTGTCATTAGAACTTTGGTATGTCTTACCATAATATAACAACGTTGATCGAGTGTCGTTATATTACGCTAACTCATACCTCCATTCCCACATCACTCCATAGATTCAAGTTCGTGTCATCGTGAAGATCTAAAATGAACAAAATGTAACGACGTCTCAAACGTGACTCGTATTAAATCGAAAGAATTTGTGCAACTCTAAAGAAGCGTTCCTCGAGGGATGTGTATAAATGTTTGTTCACGCCAATGCGGTTCGAGTCAGACAATAATGTATTCAGGTATGAAAAGAGTAACGAGTCATGATAACGAGTAGCACGCAACCGTAGTGATAAATGTTGATGACGATACTCACCTAGAGTAGTGATGGTAGTAACACCAAAAAAAGTAGATAGTAAGAAACACCAGTGGGAAACCGATAGTAAGTTGAAACGGTGGCAAATAACAATCCGGGAGATAGAGTTCCCGAACAAGTGTGACTAATGAAGTCGTCATCATCCATACGTGTATGAATCTTGAATTTACGTGTGTTACCAGAAAGTGGCAGAATACGGATTCGTATGATGAAAGCTTGGTACCATTAAGAAGTTTGCCTAAGAATGATTCAACTATAATGCACAAGTAGTCAAGTAAGTGCTATCTATAGCAAATGTATGTCAGAATGCAATGGCTAACTATCCGGTTGTAGTCTAGATTCACTAATGCGTCCCAACGACTCTGTCAGACACACTAATGCACATCCTAGTTCCCTACAACCAACGCTCTGATACCATCTGTAGCGACCCGACCAAAATCGTCATTGACGGCGTCGCTAACTGAGGTCCTGTTACGTGGTAATAGTCCCTATATGAGACTCGTTTGACCAAAATTATGTCGCATTCATTTGAAAAGTACAAGACTTACAAAGTTTAGTTTACTAAACGGTTTGACAACAATTAAGTTTACAAAAGTTATAAAGTATAATGAAATAACTTGCGACATAATAAGTTGAAAATCACGGTTGCTATAAATAGCGTAAGTATGTAAACAAAAGTTTGAATCCAAAGGTGCTATCACTAGCGTATGTATGTATGTATGCTTGACCCCAAGCAAAATGTATGTACGCGGAAGCATGTATCAAAAATAGCCATGTAGGAACTTGAGAAAACATATAGAAAACTGTCAACGAAAACGTTGGTGAAATCATAGGTGTTTTAGTAAACGTTGTATTTGAACCACAAGATTTAGTATAAGATGATTATCAAAATCATTTGCATTCCAAAGTTGTTGTTTGTATCCAGGGCACCCAATTATCAAACTTAACTGTTTTGCACCCTTTGCGTAGTGTTAGAACATACACTAGACCCGAAAATATATTTCATCCGCTAACGGTAGCGAACCGTCCGAATGAGGCTCGTCAAGCCCATGTGATCACATAATATAAGTTCACGTTTACACCCTGCAAGTGTAACTAATGATAATTGAATTTAGGCTTTTTGTTCAAACCCGTACGTGGAATGTTCGTTTTCATACTTGTGTTCAATGTATAAAAGTATGATACGTATATGTTTCTCATCCCATAGTTTAAGCATAAAAGTTGTTTGAAAGATGGGACTATGATCTCACCTTGAGTGCACATATGAAAAGTACTTCACAAAGTAACGTGTGTGAAGGATAGTGCTAGTCTTGACCTAAACAAATAGGTCGTATCAATAACGGTAAACACGATATGTCAAAGATGTTCAATTAGTCATATGGCTCGTTACGACTCGATTATGTAGCATGTGAAATCAAATTGTCAAGTTTCATGCAAGATACAGGTATAGAAACAAGTTAGGAAGGTTGCATAATCATTTGGTTAAGTTTGACAAAAAGTCAAACTTTGGTCGGTCAAAGTCAACGAAAAAGTCAACACGTTCGGGTCAGGTCCCGAACAATTTTTCTGAGGTTTTTAATCATATATGAGCATGTTAGAACAAGTTACATGTGAATCGGAGGTGCGTAGCATAGCAAACATTATTCAAAAATCGACAAAGTTGGACAGACCACTTTGGCGCGCCGCGCGGGTATATGGCGCCGCGCCATTACCTGTGCAGAGAAATTCTGGCAGTTTTTAAGTTTTATGCACGAACCTAACTTCAACCAATCACCATTTATGACCCGCAAACAACCAAAGCATGTATCTTATATCATCGGAAAGGTATTTTGACAAGAAAAACAACTAAACACATTTCATCCATCACATTTACTTTTACAACAACCAACATCACATTCAAAGCTCCTCATTAAATGCACTTAAGTTCATAAATGAAATTCGATGATTCGGCAACCAATTTACATGAATGATATGCCGTTTCGAAGGTGATCAAGCATACAATACAACCTAACACTTACAAATAACATTTCATGTCATTCAAAGCATCAAAAGTTCATTTCAAGTTCATCAAACCCTAACCAAGAATCACAAAACTAATAATCATGTAAATGATGTTTTCCAAATCAACCTACACATCAAATTGATGCTAAAGATGCTAGTAACACTTTTAAAACATAAACTTTAACAATTTAACAACATTAACTCATCCAAAATCAAAGATTAAGTACACCCATTTCAAATGTTCAAACTAGTTACTCAAAATAACGAATCGAGCAAACAAAACATATATTCATGTTATACACGAGCCATAGACACTAACTAACACCATTTCATGTCAAAAACACGAATTTAGAGAAATCTAGAGTTTTTAGAAACTTTACCCCTAGCTATGAAATTGGTACCAAATCGAAGAGGATGAAGAGAGGATCACGAAAATGTAATTTGTTTTGATGTTTGCTTCTCCAATCGGATTTAGATGATGAATTTGGGAGTTGGGTGTTTATGGTTCAAAAATGGAAGAGAGAAAGGAGGTAGAAGGAGAAGAGGAAAATGAATGGATGAGATGGGGAGGTGGTGACTAGTCACCAAACATTTGGCCAAATGCCAAGATTAGTCCCTCAAGTTTGTTGTCGGGTGCGGGAGTTAACCAAACGAATATTTCTTAAAACGCTAGAGTAAACGAGTGATGTTATAATTAAATAACGGGAATATTAAGAACGTTAGTCATCGAAAAATACGAATTTAAATAACGAAAGGTATTATTTAAAAAAAAAGATAGTGTTAAAAATAAATTTAACGGAAAAACGCGGGATGTTACATATATTGGGTTGTAGATGAAGTCACCACTTTTGATCGAGTTGTGTTGGTTATATCTGAATAACCAATGTATACGACTTGAATTTAGAAATTCAGAATAAATATTATTTTCATATATACACCATAGATTACAAAACTTTTGTTATAATAACATGAAACACCTGTTAGAATTGAACACGATGGCGAGGATAGTTGTCCAATTGCTGCTGTTATACTTCTTTTTTTGTGTTTCATCATAATGTTACCAACGATTGTCTTTGCCGTGGAAGAAATTTCTAAAAATAATAGACATGTATTAGTATTTAAATTTGATGTATAGTGAATATCACTAAATACTAATTCTCAAAATATATGCCAAGAGTAACTTTCTATAAAATTTAGATTAATAAAAAGAGTAAGTAGTACCTGCATTTGATGTGTTAACATCAAAGGAATCAAAGGAATTCTTCATCCTTGTAGGTTGTTTTCGTTTATTTGTAACTGGTTCTGAAAGATTTGTCTCATTTTTATTCGATTTATTTAAACGTGAAGATCTTCTGAAGTTATTATTCATGACAATATAGTTTGACCGAAATTATCTGTTAACTTAGGTTTTTGAAGATAATGAAGGATTATGTTTGTTATGATGCAGAATTTCAAATTTTGAATTTGAAAATGAGATTATGGTTATTGACTAAATACCAACAGATAAAGAAATGTTTTGTGTTGTACTTGACTTTATTGGTAACAGGAACTAACATCCATAATGTGTAGGGATTAGAATATGGTATATTTGGTTTGAAAGTAATCACAATTTCTAATAAAGTGATAACTATTTTTATTAGTGTTTAGTAGTTTATTATACATTACTTAACTCAACTGGTTAGTAACTAGAGTGCTGTTAGTAATACAGTTATTGAAAAGATAAAAAATTAAGAAAGAAGAAATGTGCCAACACTGATATCATAATATAAAGAGGCATTTATATTAATATTACAGGAGTAATTTGCATAGTTGTTACAAATTTTTTTTCCCATAATACTAACATAAATGTAATTATAGGGGGAAAAAAACACAAATTTAATTAAGTACAAAAAGCTTCAACTCATAAGCCTAAAAGCACGACACGCATTCTGGTTTCTTTAGTTCAAACCCAATTCTTCTTGGTAAATAACCATTGTGACTGGATATAGGGCACCTTGTTTCCACGTCAGCAAAAGGATGGTGGTTCATTCTCCAGGTTTGATGTATGAGGTCATAAATCTTTGTTCTCACAACAACCACATAATTCGGTATCGGTGGGAATGTCTTATTAAGAATTTTAAACCGATTTCCATTTCATTTACATCGTGAGAAGCAAACATAACCAAACCATAAACATAAACAGCCTCTACTAATTGGCAGTTTGATGCTTGTTTTAAATAACGAAGGCCATCTTGGGTGTATTTTCCATCAAAATAAAATAACAAACCCCTGCAAAAAATCGCATTAGGGTTTTTATTTAGCAAACAACGATGGTAAAGATAAATCATTTGAGGGATACCCCAAGACCCTACAGGTAAACAATCAAATGAAAGCCTTTGATAAACCAATGGATGCTGGGCTTGCTTATAAAAGGCTTTGTACAAACCAATCGAGCAACACCCAACTGAGTTGAAGAATTTTGTCCGACTCTTGATAATATTTCACCAAGCAAATCATCAGGAAGAAGATCGACAATATTGTTGATCTTATTAATTTTAATTTTTTTCATTATTTTTTAAAAGATATAAAGTCTGGAAAATAAAGTTGAAGTTTTTTTGAATGGTGTGTACTTGAGACCTTGACCTTCTGTAGTAGCAGAAAGTAATATCAGAATGATGATATTTTAGCCGCCTAAAAAGTAAGCCTTGAAAGTTATTTTTTGGGGTTAATGATGCGACGTGGTATGGGAACACGTGTGCAGTTAAATGATGATATGGTTACTTCCTCAAACATCTTTAAGATACTTTTATAAAAAAAAAGCTCAATATGGAAAGTATAATTGTAATTTTATTTTTTTGTTTGAAAAGCAAACATTTTTGACATAAGTTTTTAGTTTTATTTTAAAATTAAATAAAAAAGGAAATTCGAATATTTAACACTTTTAGAAAAGATTTGACTCAACATAGGTGGAGAAATGGATTGTAGAATATTCTTTTAAATTACATATATTTGTTGTATTATTTACAAAAAGTATTAAAAAAATTTTTAAATAGATATCTTTGTGTAAAGTAGACAATTGATAGGTATTGTAGAACAAGAAAGTAGTTGAAACTGATGCAAGTTTTAGTGTGAAAATAATGGGTTTAAAGTAGTTTTTGGGCTAATAAATTGACATAGTATGTCAACACTTGTCCAATGGTATGATGATAAAATTAAAAAAAAATAGTTGTAAAATATCATATAATCATTTTATATGAAGAGACATTTTAGGAATTAAGGGTCAAAAAAAGGTCCAATTTTCTAAACATATTATATATTTCATTATTTAACAATTAATTGTTTTAGATGGAACATTTATACTAATATTAATTAAACATATTATAACAGTTAAATTGATACCAAACTTGAAGGAAAAATGAAACATTTATACTAATATCCTTCTGAAAATTTATAGTAATAATAGATGAGTAATTTTGATACAAAATAACAAAAGATTTTTCACATAACAATGACATAAATTTAATTATACCTAAATCAATTTAAAATCAAACCTAACTCATAAGCCCAAAAACACGACATACACTCTGGTATGGTGAGTTCAAAGCCATGAACATATGAGAAATAACCTACGTGATCGGATATGGGGCAAGTGGTTGCCAAGTCAGCAAAAGGATGGAGGTTCCTTCTCCATAATTGCTGTAACAAACCATAAACATCCATTCTGACAGAATCACCAAATCAGGCAATGGTGGAAATCTTGCATTAAGTATTTTTAAACCGTTATCCTTTTCCTCCAAATCATGAGATGAAAAGATGATCAAACCATAAACATAAACTGCCTGATTAAGACCATAGTTTGATGCTTCTTCTAAATAACAAAGCCCTAAGTCGGTGTTTACTTCATCGAAATAACTTATCAAACCCAATCGAAAAATAGCATTAAGGTTTTTATTTATCACACCCCGATGGAGAAGATAGGCCATTTCCGGGATACCACAAACTAAGATAGGCCACCGATCTAAGGAAAGCCGTCGATAAACCAAATAATGTTCGGATTGCTTAAGAAAGTCTTTGCAAACCAATCTGGCAACAGACAAGTGAAGCGATGATTGTTGACCGACTCTTGACAATATTTCACCAAGTATGTCATTAGGAAGAACATCTAGAATATTCTTTGAAAGTGGATCCATTTTTGTATTATTTGAAAAAAGTAAAAAAAGGATGGAAAATGAAGTTGATGTTTACGTATTTGAAAAATGCAAGTTGCTTTCTGACAAGTAAGGGTTTAAAGTAGATTTTGGGGGCTAGTGAATCGAGTTGGTAGGTTAACACATATGTACAATAATAAATGCTCCAAAATTTATAACTTTAATTTCCTTCTAAATTTAATTTTATAAAGGAAAAGGAAAAGTCACATTTTAATTAAAATGGTAGTGTGTTACGTTTATAAGAAGAGGTCAATCCTAATATAAACCTCAACACAAAAAACATCAACACAAAACACAATAAAATTTAAAGAAAACAAATTAGATTGTTATCCATATCAAGGTGGATATGGAGGATAAATAGTGCCGGGAAAACATAATTATATAGTTTACATGCCATTGGAATTCCATAAAAGAAAACCAAAAATAACTGTTAACAAATGTATATTGTTTAAATCATGAATCGGATGAGCGTAAACGTTTGGGACGATCAGTGAATTTAACCTTGGTTTTTGAAGACTTAACAGATGGTGGAGATTTGATTCCTTCTTGTTTATTTTTTTGAGAGGTGGGCTGAAATAGGTATCATGACTGAGATCAACGGTCTGACTTCCAGAAGCATTAGAGGCACACTACAAAAGTAAATTATAAGTTGTTATCAAAATACTAATTATTAAAAATGACCGTGATATGAACAAAATTTAGAACTGAGTATTATATAATGTATTCATACATTCCCAACTGAAGTAAGTTTCTCAGATGATTCTTCAATCTCAACATCTTCAAAAACCACTTGTTGATCGACCTTAATGATATTAAAGATATGTTAAGAAACTATTGATATTTTAGACATCACACAAACAGCAAGTTAAAATGAATAAAAATACAAAAAAAAAAAAAGACAATGAGTGCATATAAAACAACTTATATATTGAATCAAGGTACAAAATCATGTAACAGTATTAAATGTTACCTTGAAACTCTCATAGAGTTCGAAACATGTGGGTCATCGGTCGCATCTTTAACAGTGTAGTTTCAAATTCCTCGTTCTTTGTTATAACCACTAACATCTATCTTAAACAAAAGGGTCTTTTGTAAAAGAAGTTCCAGCTCTTCATGATAATCATCATCTTCAGACAGAGCCTTCATTAACTCATAAGCCGATTGGGTAACGAACTTCTTCACGACAGATTCGAAAACAGTGAAAGACGATGTGCCGGTTTGATTTTCTACACGAATCGGCACTTTAAACCTGGTATGTAAAAATTTAAAGACAGACTAAGTATGATTAAAGAGAAAAACTAATATTTTGCAAATCTATTTAGAATGTTTTGTAATTCACCTCACTACCACGTCCGGCTTATTGATACAACCGTAACACTTCCCTTCCAAGTTTAAATGTTGATCAACGTCCAATGTAAGATCACAGTTGGGGATAACAGGTTTAGAACTCTTGTTACACTTCTTGTAGGAAATGTAGTACCAAGTGTCGTCGGGAAGAATGGTATTGATTGTGGCCTGAATAATATAAATGCCTTCCTACAATCATTTTAACAAAAAAGTTGAAAATTGGATATATGTTTGGTTAAATATGGGGTCACAAAAATTCATTCAAATGATTACCATGGACGGGTTCAAGCGATCTAAACCAACAATGTTCAATAGATGATTAAAAAAGGAGTTTGGATCACGTGCAGAAGAAATTGACAACGAAGGAGCTAACGAACAAATGGAATCCTCAGAA